>NW_017729026.1:20410178-20420733 GCF_001723915.1 Gavialis gangeticus | reverse complement strand
ACTCCAGCTATGGTCTCACCAGTGCTGAGTAGAGCAGAAGAATCACCTCCTTGGTTTTGCTGAAGATGCATCAGTTGATGCATGCCAGAGTATTATTTGCCCTACTGGCTACAGCATCACACTGCCAGCTCATGTTCATACTGTGATGGAGATAGCTTGAGGCAGGTCTGTGCTGGTAGAGAGTATGGGGGGAGGGGCGTGAAACATTGAAATCTTTAGTAAAAGGCAAAAGATTTATTTGCAATGAAAAGCTGGAGCTGGTGTGCCAGGGAGCTGCTGCAGGGTGGGCAGAGTGTGGGCCAGCACAAGAGAAAGAAGAAAGCCACATGAAAGCACAAGGGGGCTCTGGCACTGGCTCTGCTGTATGCCCCAGTGAGATACGGACAGCTCCATCAAAGCTTGACCCGGGGTCTTTGAGCTGCACTGCCCTGCTGGTTTCCTCCTGCTGTACCGTGCCATGGCTGTTGGGAGCACTTAGCAGCTCTGGTGTTGGCGATGGTGGGGTTGAGGGGAAGGGGTGTGGGAGGGAGGAGGAGGACAGGCAGGGGGAAGGTGGTTATTCATCATGGTGAGCCACGAGCATGCTGCCAGTGTTTGCAGTGGGCTCTGGGAGAAGCAGATGACGTTGCTGGGAGGAAATGGGGGGCAGCATGGTGCAATGCTCCCAGGCAGGGCAGCAACAGAGCCATCAGTGCCTTGCCAGGCTGGGCAGCAGAACCAGTACCATGCTGTGGTTGGTGGGAGCATTTAGCATCCCTAGCAGCATGGGGGAGGAGGAGAAGGGGAAGGTGTTGCTTTGTCACCGCGAGCCACCAGCATGCAGCCTGTGCCCACTCTAGTTCCAGGGGAGACAGGTGACATTGACATTTACGTGTTCCCCTCCTCTCCCCCCAACCCTATCTGTCACACCCCTGCCTGTAGAGCAGGAATAGAAGCCTGTCCTGGCTCACCATGCCCACACATCAGACCTCATTGTAGAGCTGTGTAAGTGGGAAACAGTCAGAGAAGATTTTTAGCCTTAAGGTGTAACTGCTCCAAACTCCAATAAGCCAATCAACATTTGTGTGGCTTACAATGTAAGATGTAACAAGGCCCTGACATAAAAACAGAGAATTTTACTCAGATGAGGTTATAGGACAATGTTTCCTAAATGCTTCCAGAAGTTTTAAAAGAAAATGGTAGATGACATTACAGTCATCTGTACATGGGTCCTGAATATGCTTTAGTGTGAGAGAGGCCTTTTGCATTGCAGCACTGTGAAGACACTTTTGTGTAGGCCCAGAAATAGAACTGTACAGACCTTGGAAGCTTTATGATTGGACACTAGAAAACCTATGGAGTTAGGAGCAGCACAGTAACTATTTAAGTTTGTAGTAGTTATTGAAAATTTGAAATTATACTCCTGGAAGGTTTCCATTTTGTTACTTGACTACTTTTATCCCAGCTTCATATTGTAGATCGTTTTTGGTTCAGTTTGATGAAAAGATTGTAAAATTAATGTTTAAACCCGAATTGCTGAACCTCTTATCCTTGGTCTAAGTAGTCAGAGCACAGGCTGAGGATTTTTTTCTATCACTGTTTCCAGGCTACTGGTGTGCAACTTGGAAGCGATGCATAGATTCATAGATGTCAGGGTCAGAAGGGACCTCAATAGATAGAGTCCGACCCCATGCATAGGCAGGAAAGTGTGCTGGGTTTGGGTGACCCTAGCTAGATGCCTATCTAACCTCCTCTTGAAGACCCCCAGGGTAGGGGAGAGCACCACCTCCCTTGGGAACCCATTCCAGATTTTGGCCACTCTAACTGTGAAGAAGTTCTTCTAATGTCCAGTCTAAATCTGCTCTCCACTAGCTTATGGCCATTAATTCTTGTAACCCCCAGGGGCACCTTGGTGAGTAGAGCCTCACCAATTCCCTTTTGCACCCCCATGATGAATTTATAGGCAGCCACAAGGTCGCCTCTCAACCTTCTCTTGTGGAGGCTGAAGAGGTCCAGGTGCCGTAGTCTCTTCTCATAGAGCTTGGCATGCAAGCCCTTAACCATACGAGTGGCCCTTCTCTGGACCCTCTCCAGGTTATCCACATCCCTCTTGAAGTGTGGCGCCCAAAACTGGACGCAGTATTCCAACTGTGGTCTGACCAGTGTCCGATAGAGGGGAAGTATTACCTCCTTGGTTCTGTTTGTCATGCATCTGCTGATGCACAACAAAGTGCAGTTAGCTTTGCTGATGACTTCATCACACTGACGACTCACTAGGACTCCGAGATCCCTTTCTGCTTCCGAGTTCCCTTTCCACATAAAGGGGACTTGATGTTATCATAGAGAAATAGGGTTTGAAGGAATCTTTATATAAGTCATATAGTCCATCTTCCAGCCCAAGACATTTGTACCGTTCTGTACAAATTCATTATCTGACTCCCAAAATGACAGTCAGCCTGAATGCAACAGAAGACATAACACCCAATCTTGCCTTGGGTAAAGCGGGGGGACCACACAGCCAATGTTCTGCTACTGCAGATATGAAGCTGCAACCTACTGCAAAGGTTGTTAATATATGCTTGAGAGATCCCAGGAAGAGGACCATGCCCCCTGCTACAGAGGAAGGCAAAACCCCTGCAGTCCATACCAGTCTGACCATGGGGTGAAATTCCTTCCTGATCCCAAATATAGCAATCAGTCTGGCTCTGAACAGAGGAGTAAGATCCTCTAGCCAGGATCCTCTGGGTTTAAGGCCTAGCAGGGGTATTGGCACACCCCAGTCAAAATCCACAGACTTGGCAGCGGCCAAAACCCAGTGCTTCTGAGGAAGGCTTAAACCCCCCCTTACTTGTAGTAGCAGGGTGGGTGTGGGAATTCCCTCATAGCCCCATGCAGCAACCAGCAAAGCCTAGAAGCAAGGGAAATAGCCATAGTGGAACGTAGGCATAGCTATACATAGATCATCCCCTACCAGTGGCTGTCCAACCTCCTCTTAACACCTTTCATAATGGAGAGTACACAACTTCCTTATGCAGTCTATTCCACTGCCTCACCATTCTAAGAGTGAAGAAGTTTTTCCTGATATCCAGTCTATCCAGAAGTCTTTCCTGATATCTAAATCTACTTTGCTGCAACTTCAAGCCATTGGTCTTTATTCTCCTCTCTGCAGCCCTTCAAGTATTTGAAGATGGTTATCGCTTCCTCTTTTAGGCACTTTTTCCACAAGCTAAACATGCCTAGCTCCTTCAATGTTTCCTTGTATGGCTTTCCTTTCAAGCCCTTTATTATTTTTGTTGCCTGCCTCTGGCCCCTCTTTAACTTCTCTATGTCCTTTTTCCAGCGTGGAACACAAAACCGCACACACTACTCTAGGTGAGGCCTAACTAGTGCTGATTAGAGAGACACTATCATCTCCTTTGTCTTGTACATAATGCTTTTGTTGATGTATAGCCCATATATGATGACAATGTGTTTTCCAAGCTCAGATGCAGAATTGAGGTACAGCTATAGTTCCCTTAAATTATTATTCTTTAAACAGAGAATTAAGATCAGTTAGTTCCCTTTTTATCACACAGGTCACAAAAGAGGCAAGAGGCTGATCTACAGCCTGACTTTTTTTATTGTCACATCCCAAAATCACATGAATGTGCACACATTTTGATGCCTGTATAGCCACCCACAGCATCATAATATAGATTCTTACCTAAATCAGCCAGGGAGATTCAGGAGGGAGGTGACATGCAGACTGGCAGCAGGTCTTTCTGTATTTGTGGAGCTCTCTAATTTTTCCCTTCAGCCTATACCTTAATTTGTAGATGCTACTAGAATAGTCTAATAAATATTCTTTGGTTTTATTCAAATTTCTTTGTTTCACTGAAACTTTTGGAACTTAATTGAATCAGTTCTCTGATGGACTGTCAGTTAGTTGGGATTTATATTCCTGTGAAAGTTATAGTTCTCAAAATTCCCTTCCCTTACCATAGCGTAATGTTGTCTTCCACTACGCTGTGCATGTCTACACATACTCTTACTGTGACACAGTAAACTCCAGATCAGTTAACAGTGGAGCTTATTGCTTTCAGATGCCATGTTTATATGTGTATCTAGGACTACAGCATGTTGAGCTGGGGCAAAACAGCCCTGGCTGGCAGGGGATCCAGGAGGTCAGCCTGCCAGCGCACAGCTGCTCCAACGTTGCTTTGTGTGCTGCAGAGGAATTGGCTGGGCATGAGGGTGCTTCAGTGTGGGGCTTGCTGGCAGGCAGCCCCCTCACTGAAGCACCCTTGTGCCCCAGTCAGCCCCATCAGTGTCTACATGTGCATTGTGGCATACTAAATAATGCCACAGTAGGATTGTACTTGTGTTGGGCAGTACTATCCTATGGCAGAGTTTATTAGTTTACTGTGCCGTAATAGGGGTGTACATGTAGACCCTGACATTTTACTGTGGAGCTCATTACCCAGCTCAGTAAACATCTGAGGTAGAAATGCCCCTTTGTCTTCTTTATACCCTGGTTGATGGTGTTTACTGACAAGGCTGCTTTGTTCCTACAACTTATTTAAGAAATTTAATGCAAATATACCTATTATAGTAAAACTATATCCAATACATTTGGTTACATCAATCACTACTTACTAACATTTTCAAACTGAAGTTATGATCTAGTGCAGTGATTCTCAGTCAGGGTGTCTGGGCACCCTGGAATACCATGAAACCTTTGAAGGGTGCCACAGGAAGCGTGAGTTGTGAGGAGATAAACAGATAAGGGCAGGTTCAGGTTCTCCCTTCCTGGCTGCTCCCTTGTCCCCACTGCCTGGCCTCCCTGCAAGGAGGTAAGCACTGTAATGAATAAATTAGTTTTTTGGGTGCCACTCAGTTTTCAAGAGAGGTGCCTTGTGTCTAAAAAGGTTGAGAACCACTTATCTAATATATCTGGATGATCTATGTTAAGGCCTTCTTTTAGAATGTCTTCTTCCAGGGCTTTTGCTCTGCTTTAATTTGGGTTAGCTGGATATGTTAATTACTTTATTTCCTTTGACGATTGGGCTATATGCCACAGTTACAAAGGCTTACTCCTTGGTCACTCAGAAACTGGCCTCTGAGGCCTCCTACTTGGACTGTATTTCTGTAGTCCCTTTAAAATGGCCACCGCTGGCAACAATTGATTATACATTTCTGCCTTACTGTATTCAGTCAACAAGAATACATTGTTATTTAATAGGAGTCTAATGAGCCACACAATTCAATACCTGTCATCAAAAGATGAACATCATGGTGCCACAGCTGTTACTTATAACTATTATTTGTACTTTCCCAAAAACACTTATCCACCCATGGCCTGGCTATTTATTGGTGGCTTTGATCAACACAATTTATTGTACTTTTCCGTGCTACTGCTTATTGGTTCCACAGTATATTTATCACTTTGGCCTATAAAAGCTGAAGTCCATATTATCCACAATGTTATTCATAATAGTTTATGGCAGGTCCACAGTCTGCAGCCTTCACTGTGATGTTTCAATTATTCAACATGTCTGAGGCCAATAGAGAGGTCAGTACTATGAGATTTGTTAACAGTTACGTCAACATTTATACTAATGTAGGTATGAAGACAACACTAAAACAACAATGTTACAGTATTTGTAACATATAGAGCAAAATCTAAGTTTTATTTTCTTATGTCAGTTTTAGGCTATATAACTTGTGGGATGCTGCCATGTGTACATTGTAGCTATTACTAGGGACCTACCTAATTTGCAGGGGCTGCTCCCCAATTTTGTGGTCTGAGTGCAAAACCAGTTGCCATTTTTGTGGTGGAGTGAAGTGCCCCCACCCCGCCAGCCTCTGATTGGCCAGGGAACCCCAACAGTTCCACCCATCCCCGGAGATTGACAGATGGCCATCTGTCAATCTCTGGGGAGGGGCAGGACTTCTGGGGCCCCTCAGCTAATCAGAGGCATGGTGTGGGGGGGCATCACATTCCACTGTGAAAATCTCTCCCCCATTTCTCTTCCCCCCCATGCTTTCTCCCTCCACACCAGGGCTTCTACCTCTGTTTTCAGTTCCCCCCCGCCCTCCCCCATCTTACTGACTGTTTTCCAGTGTTTCTGTGGTCCTCGTACCTTTTCATGGTCCCTGCAGATTTTCATGGGGGAGCTACCAAACTCGCTGTTTCTGCAAAAATTGTAAAATTGTGAATTTGGGAGGTCTCTAACTATTACTAGTTGTTACTGGCATGGATGATGCTCTTGCTCTGAAGCATGAGCTCCTAATTCAAGGAATTGCAGAGGTTGGAAAATGACTTGTCTGAGAGGACAGGAGGTTCATGGCCAAGTTGGGTACTGAACCCCTCAGCTCCAATCTATAGGATTATTCATCTTCTCTTTCAAAATTATTCTTCCAGTTAAAAACCGGGAACAACTAATATTTGACATACTCATTGAGTTCTTTTGACTCTTACAGCAAGACGGTCAGAAAAAATATGATTTTTGGAAGGACGTGGTTGCTGCTATACAACATAATTATAAAACCTCAGCTTTTAAAGGTAAGTGAGTTCATTAAAGACAGGCTTTATTACAGGATTCCTTAAATATATACTTGCCAAAGTAATTTTGATTTGTTTTGCTCAACGCAACTTTTAAAATTGTTTGTTGTTAGAGAAGTGTGTATTCTGTATACGAGATAAATATTTATGCTGAAATGATTGCTGTGAGTACTTAATTTGCCTTCAGTTTAAATGGTAAGCATTTTAATGTATGCAACAGCAGTTACGGTATGCTACCATAATGAATTCGGTTTTAGCTTTTTTTCTCATGATTGGGCTGGAAGGTGGATGTTCTTATATCAAGCTTGGACACTGTTGTCTCCAGATGTGTATAATTAGCAAGACTAACATTACTTATGAAATATTGAGGGAGTATTCTGCAAACCAAGGTTTTCAGTATACCCTTTTTAGCTCTCAAGTTTGGATTACTATTTCTTAACTGATAGGAAGCTTTTTATCATGAAAGATTGTTCCTTTGTAACATTTTATAAGGATGTGGGGGGAAATGCTTTTTATTATTAAACAAAAAACACAAATCCCCTCACACTGTGGTTCCAGTTTATAAGAACTAAAAGGAGTTCAGATATTTTATACAGTCTGACCTGTGAAATGTGATATATACACTTTTCTGTTCCCCTCTATGTATTTTCCATTGAGGCACAGATAGGATTAGGTACTTCTGAGATCCTATAGAAAGTATCATGTATAAAAAGAAAACTATGAAATATCTTGCTGACATCAAAGAAATATTATTTTAATTAGCAGCCACTCTATTTCTGCAGACCATATGTTAATTTTTGAATGGTATAAGGTTTTGCTTCCAGAGAATGATGATGGTGTACAGTTCTGTTACAAGAGAAACTATATGTAGATAGTATTTAAGTATCCAGAAGGCTAACTTTTGAAGCTCTGTCTCCAAACTTTTGTTTAATAGTTATGTAAATGGTAATCTGCACGTGAAAATGCTTTTTGTATGTGTAAGCATGTGCATTTACAAACTAAATTCTGACTAAAACTTATTTTTGTCATAATCCTGTCAGAGATGGTGCTTATTTTAGCACACACTTCTCTTTTACATGTGTCACAGGGAACAAACAAAAGTTGTATACAATAAGTGGAAATAGTAGTAACAGACTGAGAGTCATGTAGATATTTTGGATTGGAGTTCTATAAAATTGGAGTTTCTAAAATAATGTTCTTATACTGTATACAACTTAACATAGCAGAAAATTATGAGAAATTATTATGTAATGTCTCCCAAAATGGCAGTCAACCCCAACACAGCTGCATTACAGGACATGTAAACACACAGGGAAGCCAGCGATATAAGGTATTGTGGCTCCATTTTCAAATCAAAATATTTCAGTTTGTGGCCATTCATTTTTCATTTACTGCAGAAACAAAATGACTTTTCTGAAAAAATTTAATTGAAAATTCAGTTTCAATGGGAAGCAATTTGGCCAGGGTTTAATTGGGAGACTGCTTTCTATCTTAGTTACGTGGGGGGGAGGTGAGAGAGAGAGAGACACTTTCTTGTAATATTATTTAGACTTGAATATCATAAATTGTAAGAAATGCTACTTTGTGTTTTGTAGTATGGCATTCATGTTCAATTGCTATGTTTAAAATCTCTTCTTGCAAAAAAGTTAGCATTTTTTCCTGTTGTTTAATGCAATTGATATCAGTTCAGCTTTAACTTCTATGGGCTCATCTACATGTCACACAACGACGACATAGCAATCATGTATGTCTACATGTGAGAGCCAGCTATGTTGCCATAGCCTTGCACTCCCTGGGTATAGTATGCTGCTATGGCGACATCAGTAAAATCTAACTGTGTGCTGTATGGCTTACCAAAGAAAGTACTAAGGAGATATGGTGTACAAAAGGAAGTAGTGAAAGACGCTCTGTAGCAACATCACTGCATGACAATGTGTAGATGTGCCCTATGTATCCTAAATGTGAACCTCAGGAAGGGGTGTTATGACAAACAAGCAGACAAAACCATTCTTATTTCTTAATCATTTTTGCTGATGGTTGTTACTGTGTGCGCCTTGGCAAGGTAGGATTAAACCCAGATGTCTGTCTAGATCACCATTATACTGAATCTGAGTATTTTATAATCTTTAATTAATAAGCAAAAGCCTTTCTTTGGGAGTTAAGAGTGAATTACTTGATTTGATTATAGACTTTCAAAAAAAGTAGGTGTATTTTTTTAAATATTGAAAAATTGTGAAGAGAAGTGAATCCTAGATTTAGCTCTGAAAGTGATGACAAGGTGGTGCTGAGCAGATGCATTTGATATAGTCTGATTTTCTTCTCTGCCTCCACTTTGTTTCTCCTGAACTGTCCAGCTGGAACCCCTTTTGAGGTTCTCCATGTATCTCTTGTCCCCCCTGGGGATACTGAACTTATTGTGTCTCAGACTGTGAAACTTTTCAAGTTGAAAAATGGAGTCTTTACCATTAGAGTTGGTTTTATTATGAATCTTATTATATCTGCTTTTTTTTCCCTCCTGATAATGCTTGAATTCCTAGAATTATGGGATTTTGTGAAACTTTCAGCTTTACTATTTTTTGAAGTACATTCAAAAGTCCTGTCACTGTGGAGGAAATGTTGCAAAATGCAAATCCTGAAAGCTTGAATTGCAGCAACTCATTAAAAAAAATTAAAGCTATTCCTTTGATTTTTGTAGGTGGATCAGGTAACTCCTGGTTTTTGAACATTTGCTGTATAGTAGAGGTGCCCCGATTCATTGGTCCAATACTGGATCGGCACCGATATAAAGAAAATTGAGTGTATCAAAATTGGCCTGATGTGGCCAATAATTTATCTGATAAATGCCCATGTGTGCGTGCAGCCACAGCTGCAGTGCAGCATGCAGGCAGCGAGGAGCACAGCTGGGTAGCATCGAGAGTTGTGGTAAGTCTGGTGTGGAGGAATGGGAGTGGGGAGGGAATGAGGGGACAAATCAATGCCCTCTGCAGTGAGGAAGGGAGTGAGGCTGGGACAGGCGCTACCCAGCTGGGGCGGGGCGGGGCATAGGGCAGAGCTCCTGCTTGTCCGGGGGAGTGGCTCATGCTGCTGCGTGCACTCTGCAAGGGCATGGTAGCAGGGGTGTGCCTCCGGATTTGTGTGGAGCACAAGTGGGGTGGGCTGTGGCTGTGGGCTGGGGCTGCATGGGGTTCTTCTTGGTGCATTGGGGGGTGGGGGGGCCTCAGCTGGGGCTGCATTCGGGGCGGGCAGCGGTGGCAGCACTGGGAAGGGGGGCTGGGGGACTATGGTGAAATTTGGGGTCACTGCAGCCCCCTCCCATCGCTGCTGCCAGCCCCACGTGCAGCCCTGGCCCAGCCTCTGCCCCCACCACACACACTGGGAAGAGCCCTGTGTAGCCCTGGCTCCAGCCTGCAGCCCACCTCATCTGTGCCCTGTGCAGATCCAGGGCCACCCCCCCGTGCCTTCCCGGGGTGCATGCAGTAGCAGGAGCCACCCCCTTCCATGTTCCCTGGATGAACCATGACTCTGTCCTGCACCCTGCCCTGCCCCAGGTGGGCAGTCTCTGCGCCAGGCCCAGTCCCACTTCCTCCCTTACTGCGGAGGCCATTGATCTGCACCCCCCACACGCCTTTTCTCCTCTCTCCCCTTCCACCACAACAGGCTTACCAGCTGGACACAACTGTATTGGAAATCAGATTGGTATCAGCCAATATGCCTCCTTAAAAATCAGCTATTGGTATCGGCCCCAAAAATCTCTATCAGTGCACTCCTACTATGTAGCCTTTTGGTTTGCAGAGGTGATATGTGTAAATGCTGCTGCTAGTCCTAGTCTGTTACCTTATTAGAATCATGGAAATGTAGGACCTCAGGAAGACTACTGGGGGAGGCATGAGGGGGCATGTGTTCCCCTGGATTTGTGTGCTGGGCAGAGGCGTGCTGCCCACTCGGAGCTTGGAGCCAGGAGTAGTGCCAGCCCCTCTTCAGTGGAGGGGCACTGGGCTGGGGCTGGACTCAGAGTGGGTGGTAGTGGGGTGG
>NW_017729026.1:20381630-20409748 GCF_001723915.1 Gavialis gangeticus | reverse complement strand
CGGGTGGGTGATGGCTCTGAGAGAGGTGGTTATGGGTGGGGTACGGGGAATTTTGGGGTGGCTGTAGTCCCCCAAGTAATCCCCTTCTGCCACCCCTGCTTGGGGCACTCTGCCCTGCTACCTTTCCCTTGGGAGCCCTGCACCAGCATGCTAAAAGAGAGGAACAGGCTACAGCTAGACCTGGACAGGTTACAAGGGTGGGTGGATGAGAATAGGATGGGTTTCAATACTGACAATTGCAAGGTACTGCACCTGGGGAGGAAGAACTAGTGGCATACCTATAGGCTGGGGAACTCCCTTCTCATCAGCACAGAGGCAGAAAAGGATCTTGGAGTCATTGATTCCAAGATGAACATGGACTGCCAATGTGAGGACGCGGTCACTAGGGCCAACCACATCTCATGATGCATCCACAGATGCATCACGAGCAGGTCCAGGGAGGTGATCCTCTCCTTCTATGTGACACTGGTCAGGCCGCAGTTGGAGTACTGCGTCCAGTTCAGGATGCCGCATTTCAGGAAGGATGTAGATAGCATCGAGAGGGTCCAGAGGAGGGCCACTCGCATGGTCAGGGGGCAGCAGGGCAGGCTCCACGAGGAGAGGCTACAGGACCTGAACCTGTTCAGCCTCCACAAGAGAAGGCTGAGGGGGAATCTGGTGGCTGTCTATAAACTTATCAAGAGGGACCAGTGGGGAATGGGAGAGACCCTATTCCTCCGAGCACTACCAGGTGTAACTAGGAATAACGGCTATAAGTTGACTGAGAGTAGATTCAGGCTAGATGTGAGGAGGCACTACTTCACAGCCTGGGCAGCTAGGATCTGGAACCAACTTCTAAGGGAAGTGATGCTTGCTCCTACCTTGGGGGTCTTGAAAAGGAGGCTGGATAATCACCTAGCCGGGGTCGTTTGACCCCAGCATTCTTTCCTGCCCATGGCGGGGAGCTGGACTTTATGATCTGCTCAAGTCCCTTCCGACCCTACCAACTAACTATGAAATGTTAATTTTCATTTTATCGGTGCTGATCCGATATGTGACCAGTATATCAGTGTACCTCTACTAATAATCAGAAAAGAGAAGTGCCTTTACATTTTGGCTCAAATGGAAAGAGAGCTTACACAGTGTTTGTGTACTGTAATAAGTGCCTGCTGTGTTGTTTCCATGTATCATTGTTAAATTGTCACGAACATTTACCAACCTACTCACTAAATCTGTTTGACTGCTATTCGTTACAGTGAATGCTAACAAGTAAATCTAATTTCAGTCACTAATGGAGTATTTATTGTTTGCTTTTGGCAAAGGAGTGAATAGTGGTTTGGAACTGTTGCAAAATAATCTATTGCAATTTCTGAAGTACATTTTGTCTTAACAATAGACTAATTTTTTAAAGAGCAACATTTTTTAAAATTAAAACAAATGTTTTATCAAGTTGGGTTTAGAAAACAATATATTATAGTTTCCAGTGAATATTGCATTTAAAAAAGCAACTTTTTTTCTCTAAGAAGTGGAGTAATCAGAAAACTGTTAAAACATAGACTTCTATGCTTTTAGTTAGTGTGACTGATGCTTCAGTCATTTACTGTCAATGTAAAAACAATGTTGATCTTAAAATAAATAAGTTTATTTCAAGTCATTTGTCGAACTATTGATACATATTGTTTTTTGAAAGCTGTGCATAGATAGGTGCACCTTATTTGAACTCAAGCCTGAGTGAACTGTCTCATTGCCATTCCGCATACTACCAAAAATAAAAATGACATGTAAAAATATTACAGCTTAAATGAAGAGTCAGGTCTGCACTACTATGTTGAAAATTCCAGTTTCACAGCACTTTAATTTAAAAAAATACTTCAGGGTACCTTTTCATTGCATAAATATTTGGTTTATCTGATTATATTTCTGATTACATTTTAGCCTTAACTGCTTGGCTGTTCTGGCATAGGCACTTTTTAAGTCAAAAAGGAACTTCTCTAGGAAGCCTTCTTCTAAAATAGACACCTTAATTCAGTTAACATATTATGAAATACTCTAATGTACAGCATCACAGTATCTTTTACATCCTTTACTATGAGCTATTTGATGGGCTACATTCAACAGAAATCCATCCATGAAACTTATAGTAAGCCATAAATAAAAATGATGATTTGTTTGTCAGGCTTAAAAACTTTGGAAACTTTAAGAAATGGTGAAAGGTCTCATGTGAGTCTATTATGGATATGACTAAAAAAACCCTCTTGAATGATGTAATGAAGACACTAAAATGCACTAAATTTTGAGACTGACTGATTTGAATGATATTCTCAATGAGTTTTATTGAATTAAAGATAATTCGGTATATAATTATCTAGAATGCTTACTTTGTACATTTTAAAGGGGAATGTTTGTTTGAAAAAAGGTAAAATCATCATAGAAACATGAATTAAGAAAAAGAAAGACCGAGAAAAGATTCATATATTAACATAAAATTTTAATGTTGTATTTGGTAGGACAGCAAATTTGCCCTTATTACAGAGTCTTCTGAAATAAATCTCTATGACAAACCTCTAAAAACATGTGAAGTTCCTGTGCACCAATCTTACTCTTGCTCTCTCCGTCTTTCTTTTTTTATCATGGTATTTTTTTTTAAATAATTGTAGTTTGCAAGATCTGTCATAGCTGCCAGATCATGGCCTAATTCAAATTGTCTGAACGGGCAAGTATTAGGATAGCTTTAGAAAGGTAGTTATTACATATGAGCAAATAAGAATCCTGAGAAAGAAGAGTGAACATAATCAGAGGAATACAAGCCATTTGATTCGGCATTGGGCAGTTGTAGCCAGACCTGATCATTTTCCATGAGATCAATGACAGCACTTCCAGAAGCCTGATCAAGGTATCCTTTCTTGTACTCATCATAGGTGTACATGATTGGCGAGCCATTCTTGTATAGCGCAACCCACACATTTGTTCCTTTTACATGTACGTGATAAGAGAAGTAATAAAGTCCTGGGATTCTACAGGTGAAGATTCCTGTTCTGGGATCATAGTGTTGTTGCCTGTTATACAGGATTTTATCAAATTTGATAGGGACAGTTGCTGCAGGATAGGCTTTGGAAAGAATGACAGTGAAAGCTGATGCTGGCATTCCTGTTAAACCTTGGTTTACTCCTCCTTTCATAACAGGTACTCCTGCTAGGCTTTGACTCTCTCCTGCTTTTATGTAACCGTCTGGCATCTGTGGCAATACTGATTGGCCAGGAGGACCTGGTGGACCTGGTGGGCCAGGTCGCCCAGGCTCTCCATTATTGCCTCTTGGGCCTGGGGGACCAGGTGGCCCCATGGGTCCATTCAAACCTTTTGTAGCAATACCAGCTGGGCCTGGCAATCCAGGTGCCCCTGGTTCCCCTTTAGCACCAGGAACACCTGGAATGCCTGGAAGTCCAATTGGACCTCTTATACCAGGTATTCCAGAAGGTCCTCTTGGGCCTTGCTCACCATTAATTCCTGGTACTCCTTTAATTCCTGGTGCACCCACTGGGCCAGGGAGGCCAGGTGGCCCTACATGACCAGTGTCACCTTTTGGTCCTGACAAACCTGGATGCCCCTTAGGACCTGCAAGACCTGGCTCCCCTGGATATCCTGGTTTTCCATCTAATCCTGGTAGACCTTTGTCACCCTTAGGTCCTGGGTATCCTGCAGGGCCTGAAGGGCCTACATCCCCTTTGGGCCCAGGTAGGCCATTTTCACCTGCTAGCCCTCTGAGTCCTTGAGGTCCCATGTTTCCAGGTGGTCCAGCTGGCCCTGGCTCTCCTGGCACACCAACTGGGCCTTGCTCCCCTTTCATGCCTGGAACACCAGGGAGGCCTTCAGGCCCTCTGTGTCCTTTCATACCTGGTAGGCCTGGCTTTCCAAATCCTGGGAGACCTGAAGATCCAGGCATGCCTGGAGGCCCAGGCAATCCTTTTGCTCCAGGAATCCCTGCTAATCCTGGTGGTCCCATTGCTCCAGGCTTTCCTACTCCTGGTGTTCCAGGTTCCCCAGGAGGACCTTGGGGGCCTGGGATACCTGCTGGTCCTGGTGCACCTGGTAAACCCAGATCACCTTTTGCTCCTGGCTGACCTGGAAGCCCATTTTCACCCGGCTTCCCTAACCCAGCAGGTCCGGGAAGGCCTGGGGGTCCCTGTGGTCCTGGAAGCCCTTTGTCACCTGGGCGACCTGGAACTCCATATCCATTTTCTCCTTTTAGCCCATTCATACCAGGAATACCTGGCTCTCCCTTCTCTCCTGTGGGCCCCCTTGGCCCTTGCACTCCTGGTGGTCCCTGAGGTCCTGGTTTGCCAACAGCAGAAAGTCCAGCAGGGCCAGGAATTCCAGGTGGCCCTTGTGGCCCTCTTGGTCCGACAGGCCCAAGGGGTCCAGCCTCTCCTTTTTCACCAGTTAATCCTCTGTCCCCTGGCTTTCCTGGCAAACCTGGCATGCCTGGCTTTCCAACAGCAGAAAATCCGGGTGGTCCTGGGGGACCAGGGGGCCCTTGAGGACCTTGACTTCCAAGCCCTGGCTTGCCTGCAGGGCCTGGGTACCCTCTTGGTCCAGCAGGGCCAGGTGGACCCTGAAGTCCTTGCTCTCCTCTCATCTGTATACCTAAGATAAAAAAAAAATCATAGAATATTCAGGGCTTGCAGATATTGTGGCTGAAACATAAGGAAACAAATAATGAATTCAGTGTCTGTAAATATGATGATGTCTTTGAATTATTACAACAAGGAGTCAATGTGGATTTCAAAATGACTGATAGGGCTTGACCCAGTGACTTTGTGCCTCATGTAACCCATACGTTACAGAAGCATAGGGTTATCTTATGTGTGGAAGTGTTGAGTTTAAATTCACATTGTATTCCAAGTACTCTTTCCTCATCTACTAAAAGGATGAGTAATTACATAGCTAGCACTAAAATTCTTTCCCTCAGTGGGGTGCTAACTCTATTCTCAGTATTATTCTTTAGAGAACGGGTGGGAGAAAGATGTATATTAAAGTTTTAGCCTACTTCTTGGAAGAGTCATTAAGGCAATGATGTATTGGTTCACATTTGAAGGATGATCTCCACAACTATGAAGGTTAAAAATCCATTAATTATTTTTTAAAAAGGAATCTTAGATTCTGCAGAGTTGCAATATTATGCTGTCTCAATAAATATATTGAATTTTGAAGACTAAATCTGCAGATTAGATGTTTAACACAACTGATAAAACTTGTGCTAAAAGACTTGTTCTTTGTTTGAGAGAGGTAATTTTAAGTTGCATCTTTTCTGAAACATATTAGTAAAACATGTTTAAAACAGTTATTATCATTCTTCTAGTTTGGGTAGGATAATTATTTGTGGCTTGTGTAGAGGAGTAGAAGGAATGGGCATAGTATGCACAGTGTGAGAGCAATCAAGGGAAAGTTTTCCAGCAATAGAGCTTTTAAGGTGATCTTCTCATCTTGAGAACAAGTAACCTGAAGTCCACTTAAGGCAACTGACAAATTATTGTTGACTTCAGGGAACTCTAGATGAAGTTTTTAATGACTGATTTAACAGAAGAGGAGGCTGAGAACTGCTAAATCACATCACTGAAAAATAAAAAATAAAAGTATTATGGAAAATGTTTTTAGATTTCTCAGTGCTAAGACCTCTGGAAAGTTTTGATTAAAAAAAAGTCTCTGCAAGTTTTTGAGGAGCTTGAATGGTGCTCTGCAAATAGATTTTCAATTCTCTAGGGAGAGTAGGAAAACACAATTCACCAGTATAGTGGAGCGGGGTAACAGTGGTCAGCGTTTAATGTATGGAGGCTTACAAACAGGTGGAATGAATGGAGCTAACCCTGTTCAGGGGAAGTTATAAATGTGACATGAAAGCTGACTTTTTCATTGTCAGTCTTTAGATTCAACGAAAAAAGAGAGCTTTTCTTTAAACATTTTTGACAAGTTATCCAGTTGGCAAAATTGATATTGAACTTTCTTCAGTTGTATGTAGGAGGGAAGAGACTTCACTTATAGTAGTTTTTACTTACAGTATTTATAGTAATATAAATGTTGCTAAAGAAACAATTGGTGTTTTGCTTAGATTGGTCTCCGAAGTCAGGCTAGGATGAAGAATAGGCAATGGTCACAAAGTATATGTCACTCAAACAAGATGCAGTCTTTTCAAAACAAAATCTTTGGCAGTTAAATTCTGTGGCTGAATCATGTAATTTAAGCTCATGATACCATAGTAAAATAAATACAATTAAGTAAAGACAAGACAATTCCCAATTAATTTAATTAGTCTAATGGTAAATAAATGTTAATTTTTGCAAAGAAGCAAAATTAAAGAAACATCCTGAGGCCTAGGCATCTGTGTAATGTAAATAAACATCATCCTTGTTGCTTCATTTAATTTCTGGTATTTCAGGCTTTTCTTTCTTCTTCTCTTTGTTGTCCAAACATGGCTCTGTTTCTGGTAACCAAATCTGATAAGGTATCTATAGGTGATATCTTCATTTATTTGTTAAGTTGTAGTGGTCAGTTCTTTTTTACACTCCACTGGGGGGAAAAGTGATCATTGATTCATTACGCAGTAGTTCATAATGTAGCACATTGTTTTTTGTTTGTTTAGATCTTGGTCTTTTGCTTTTTCCTATAGATGAGGGTTTTTGTTGGTTAAAAAAAACAAAAAACAGCAGATGGAGCCACTCAGATGTGAAATAAAAATATAGCAATACATAGTTTTCTGCTTTCATGGTTGGATTTTTGAGATGTTGATTTGTGGAATATTTCTACCACCAATATTATGAATGTCAGCAAATGTTATACTACACTGTGCAACATCAAAGTTTGCATCAAACTTCAGCTTCAAACTTCAAATTCTGTCTATGATAAAAGGTATCAGTGTTAAAGAAAATGCATAGTGCAATAATAAATGCCACCGAAGGGAGCAGAAGGCACTTGTTATCTTGCTTTAATGTTTGATAAGGAAAATGCTGCTGGAGGGTGCATTATTGAAAGGACTTTTTAATCAATGTGTGTGTCATTTTGAAATAAAATAAATTAACAGCTCCAACAGACTTGATTAATCAAGTAACTACAGCATGTCGGCGCAGCCTCAGTGCATGTGTATAGGCACCATCAGTTTCTCCCACAGTCAAAATGGTCACTCCAGAAGAAAAATAACCTGGGAGCAACTAGGGTTAAAATCACGCCCTGGAGATTTTTTTCTGGGAGAACAAGTGTCCTGTACATGGTGTGGCTTTTCTCAGAAGAGAACACAATCTTTACTGATCTTCCCCTCCCACCCAGTCCTTACCAAGGCCGGCAGTGTGTCACTCGCTAGACTGCTTCTCCAGCAGGGAGCAGAACATGACCCTTCACAGTTCCCGCATTGTACTGCAGTGACATGCATGCATGGATGACCATGGGCAGGGCCGCCCTATGCACTGTTGCTGTCTGTCATTAGGAAGACTAAGGGAGCCTGCTGGGCATGCTGAGATGTGTGCACATGGGCCACTTACGGCTCTCCAGTGTCAGCCCTAGTAGCTCTCTAGTCTCTAGGGCTGCAGTATTTGAATGTCTGTACGTGTGGCTCTAGGTAAGTTTCTCTACGAGAAGAACAAGCCTGGAGAATTTCCCAGAGTTTTTGAAGGTGTGTACGCAGCCTGAAAGATAAGAATTCTGATCCCCCAGATTTTTCATTGACTTTTGGAAATTTTTCTTGGATTCCTTTACTACTTCTAATGACTGTTTCACTGTCAGCCAGCACTTTGCCTTTTCAGTTTTGTCCCTTCCCATGTCATTTCAATCCAGAAGGTTTAACTTTGTTTTCAGATTTTCTCTGCCATTTCTTCACTTAAAGATCCTACCAATGAAAACTGAATAAATTGTCCTCAGAAAAATTGGACTATGGAATCACCTACGTCATTGGATGTTGTGTATTGACAGTATAAACCATTTTGCATGCTGTTTGTCTGCACCATATGATTCCTAATTATCTTCAGATTGTTTTGTCTCCCAGTCTGAACAAGATTTCCTTCCTATGCACTTACAAATTTGAACATCTGGAATTTATTACACAGTGCTTATCTAACAATAAAGTGCAAACAGTAATTCCATTTTTCTTTTTTAAAAAATACATGGGCATCATAATTTTTAAGTCATATAGAGAAGAAAACTTTTGCCTTTGCATGAAGTGTCTTTTGATAGTCATTAAGCCTGCAAGGTTGCTTTTATAGGCTGCCAGAAAAATTGCTGTTAGCTGCCAAATGTTAAAGTACAGTTTCTGCATCTGTGTAATTAGACTGTAGTCCTGAAAACATCACCTCAGTTTGTTCACCCTACCATCTCCCCATCTGCTAACTGAAAGGAAGGCTAATGTTGAGAATCCTAATACAAAGCAAGCCTGTCTCACTACTGCATACAGCATGGGAAATGCATAAGATGTTACAAACATTGATGTCTCCCATGGGATGAGATACTGTGGAACCTGTGGCTCTAAGTGGAAAGAGATGTCTACATTTGAACAGCACAGTGATATTTTAGCATGCTACTGAGGCTCTTGGACTGCTTATACAGAGTGGTGATATACAGTAGGGCACAATTACAATGTTATGTTTTAATATTGTTAATCAGTGAAGCAGTTTTAGGAAGAATCATCTTGTAAAGAAAAACTGGAAGACTCTAGACTTGGGAGAGTAAGAAACAACCTTTAATGTAAGTTGTATGTGGGAATCTTTTAAACCACTGCAGTTTCTTTTCATGATATATTAAACACAGATGGCACTCAGGGATTCAGCATATTGACTTAAATAACAAGAATGTAATACACTGCCTCTGTGTAATTAGATTTAAAAGTAATTAAATCCTGTGTTGGTAAAACAGTATGCAATACAAATATAACAAGTTTTAGTCACTTGGTTTTTTTGCTTTTTATGTTAACAGCACAGTAGACACACCTGAAATGTTGTGGTTAGCTATACTTGTTGATTATCCCAAAATTATTTCTTATGATATTAAGAAATATTTATTGTTTTGATTTTGAAGAGAAGGTTGGTGGGACAGGGGTGTCATTTTTTTGTTGTTTTTTTCCAAGCATACTCAAGTGACAGTCTTAATTTCTTAGTTTCTTTCTGTTTATCTTAAAAACGTTAGTGGCCTGAACATTTGGTAAAGTGATTCAGTGCTTTGCAAGACTAGGTCATATTTAGCGACTCAAGCCAAATTTCTAGCTAATGGAATCAGTAACTTATATGAAATGCTAATGGTTACTACTTTTTCTAGTGGGGTCTAGAGCTGCGATTCTCAATGAGGGTGCCATGGCACCCTGTGTGGCTTCAGATCATTTTAAGGGTACCGTGCAATATTACCACTGTTAGGTATGCGAACACCTATGCATGATTCACGAGGTAAATCCAGTGGTTTCAAATAGAAATCCATAGTGTCAAAAATATTCAGACCTGTTGTGGTCTGAGTTCTTTGCAGCAGAACTGCTGTACTATTTTTTTCTGTAGTCAAAAAACACATGTAAGATAAGACCTAACATTTTCTATTAGGTGTCTTGAATTTATACAGGTTGAGAGTAAATTATCCTTTCACCTTGAAAAACAATCCTCCAATGAAACAGATCTGGGCCTATTCATGGGACAGGACAGGGGAAGCTCTCATTACTGCTCAGGCTATATGTGGTCTGGTCATGGAGGTGCCAACCTACTGTCAACTTGTACTATAAGAAATGTAACTTGCTGCCATTTTCTGCAGCTCTCCACTTGTACATTCAAATCCCACTAGCTTTCCTTTTATTTATTCTAGTTTTTGGAATACAAGCACGCTATAACTGAAGCCAAATACTAAAATTGCAATATAATTAATTTCAATCAAAACAGTACAAACAACTAAACGTATTCTTAAACTGGCATTCAAACTGGATTCCGTAAAAGCATAAGGGAAAAAAGTTACAAGTAAGCCTTTAATATGAGCAACATCAATTCAGGTTTTGAATTTAGTGGATTCTTAAAGCAGTAAATAAGGTTTCTTTTTTGTTTTTAAAGCGGGTTGTTTGGCAGAGAGTTCTAGAGTCAGGCCTGCTTTCCAAACTTGGTACAGGCCCACCAGTGAACCATGTGCCTTAAGAGTCAAGTGAATTTAATTCCTGTAAATGGTGATTTGGATGACTCTACCCCACTTGCATATGATGAAATAAATTTTAATTGTCCTACTTTTCCTTTATTCCTAAAAGGAAATGTAGTGGGCCTTTTGTCTGTATTTAACTGCAGAGCTGCTTTCTCCCATGTCTTGTTAGGCATATTGCTCGGTTTCCTCATATGAAGAACATATGATGATGACTCTCCTACAGAATGTGCTGTTAGATGATAACTTGCTTGGAAGCTTTGCCAGCAAGAAGTAGTTGGCCATGTTAATTTGAAGTCAAGGAGAAGGCAGCTTACATCTGCACTTTATACATTAACCAAAGTAGATATGTGTATGTGGATATGTATAGATCTACTTTGGTTAGTGTGTAAGTTGAAAGTCTATCTTACCTTCAGCTTTGCCAGCTTCAGGCCATGGTTACAAATGCTTCAAGACAGGGCACTAAGAGGTGAAACTTGGAGGTGTCTTGGCAGCTGTGCACATAACAAGAGTAATCCCAGGAAGAAAATTGCCTTGCCCCAGAAAGAAGTTACCTTGTATTGGATCTGGGGTAAAAAAGTTCATGAAAGGGAAGGAGGATTTTCCTCAGTTTAGGGTTGTGTGGTGGGTTGTTTTCTTCTTGGGGCAGTTACCATTTTCTTGTTCAGGTGTCTGGAGCCTCAGTGCCAATTTTAGGTCAATAACTTGTATACAGTTTTTCAGGAATGGTAGAAGTTTACATCTTAAAATGGACTGAGTGCCTAGCTGAGAAATAGATACTGGGTTTGTTTGCCTTAGCTACTTGGATGCTCTCTTTACAACATTGCCCCTAGTTTAGATTCTTTTTTACATTTAAAAAGGTGGAGAAAGCAGGGACAAATGTATTACATCTGCTATAAAATTTGATGATGTTTGAATGGTGACCAAAATGTGTTGTTAGTGTTGTTTCTCCACACATGGTGGATCACAGATCCAATACTAAATAAATCTAATTAAAAAAAATACACACAGGAAAATTTTGAAAGTTCTACAGATATTTCAGTGGATTGCTACTACCTCAAAGAATGTATTTGCTTTCTACCATATTGCCATGGCAAATAAAAACAAAAGAGTTGAGAGGTAAATTTATGGTATGAAAAAAAATCATATTTCTTTTATGCCTTGAATTAGCGGGGTATAGATCATACTCCATTAACAACCCAGAAGGAAATCAATGCAAACAACCCAGTTCTCATGATTTACATTTGTTATGCATCTATTAGCTTGTGTCAAATATAATATGGAAATGTTTCCCAGGAAAAGCTCCTCTTGAAACTGCTTTTTGAATTAAACTATGTATCTAAAAAATCCTGAACTCTGACTACCTTTAGACAAAAGTAGTTGAAGAAAAAATATAAGTACTTTTTTTTACTACAGAAACCTCTTAAAATTTAAGGTTGAAAGTATGAATAACTGCCTGGAAATGCAAGATTTCTTGTAAGAAGCCACAAGTAGCTGCATAAGTAGAAGGAAGACAGGGCTCTCTGGAAGGCTGTCTTCAAAAACACCCTTTAGTAAAAAAATGCATGGACGTTCTGGAAAAACAATACAGCTCTTTAAAGAAAAATAAACCACTCATGACATTATAAAGCTGCATGAAAGCCCTACAGTATGATGCCTACGCTAGTTTTACTCCTAATGTAGGTAATAAGTCAGTAAACATCTATAGGACTAGTCCGTGGTAAAGATGCAGTAGTAAAGATGGCCAGCAGTGTAGCGATACTGCTGAACGCTTGGGGCAGTGGTGACTTCAGTTGCTGCTGCAGGATTGCAGTTGTGATTGTGGCTGCCATTCCTCCCCTGCGACCCCCCATCCCCCACCCCCCAAGTTGACATCCAGGGCATTTGGCCCCATACTTGGGGGGAGGGAAGGGGGCAGGGGTTCCTTTTTACTTTTGCTATGGCCACTCAACACTTGAAACAGTGGACTCTCCACCTTATACACTTCCCTGATTAATCAAGTCCTAAGTCCTGTTCCTATTTTCTGGAGTAATGGGATAATATTTAAGTATTCTTTTTTTTATTATGAATCTTTCCCAAAGGAAACTACTTTTAAAAATATTTTTTTCCTCTGTCATTCGGTAAATAATCAGCAACTCGGGCATTGTTAAATGAATGGCACACTCTTTGCACTATATAATTTCAAATTACTTCTCCTTTATCAGCATAGTAAGTATCATGTTGTTGAATTTCTGAACTGAAAAGTATCTTGTACCTTTTAATGGCCTGAAACTACCATTCAAGTTTTAATTGTGGCTTTAAATATAAAGTTGCTTTCAATTTACTCTTCAGTATTTTGCTTGAATTGCCATGGTATGAGTTTAGTGCAGGATAGGTTCCTCTTGCCACAATCCTCACTACTAGCGTCTCCCTTTCTGAATATTTTGTTTGGAGGAAAAACTACAGAGAGACCTGGTAGATGGGGAGTTGAATGGGAAACATCATCCGTAAATAGGAATGCCAGTGTACTTTACTCTTTGCTTTTAATACTCTATTTGTTCCCCTTGGTTACTAACGTTGACGGAAAACACTATATGAAGTGAGTGAAGGAAGGGACTACACACATAAACACAGTGGGTGTGCCTGTTAGTGACAGTTAAATCATCAGACCAGCTATGCATCTATTCATTACCAGAATTTAAAAGTCTTGGGTACTTTTTTGTTGGTCACAAGGCAAACAACTTGGGTTTCTTCTGCTTGCAAAACTGGAAAATGAAGGGCTATTTTAATATGTAAAAGCTCTTGGGAAATAAAATCTAAATATGTAAATACTCAAATTGAGGAAAGAGTTGCTGATAGCACACCAGTTATTGCTAGTGCTGAAGATGCAAACTGCATCCTCCCGGGAGAGGTAAGTTACTCATTTAAGATCCTTTTATTAGTTCCCAAAGAGCCCCAAGCAAGTAGGATTCCGATCTGACTCATTGCTATCTATATAGGCTTATAACAACTGCATGCAGGTGAGCTATATGCAAGATATAAAAACTAATTCTGAGTATACCCTTAATGTGGCAGGTAAGAAAAGAATGATGGGTTCTGGGGGACATTTTCCAGCTACAGATTTAAGTTAAAGGATATATATGGCAAAGTACAAAGTGCTTTGTAGGTGAATTTTGGTAATCTTGACTCCTGATTTGGGAGGATGTTTATATTTCATGAGGTCTGAACGGTCATTTCACTAAGTAGTGTAATTTAGTTTCCAGTTTGTCACTTATTTTTTAGCAAAAGGCTCTTGGGGCAGAGGGCAAAGTTTGGGCCTGTGGAATCTAAAATTAATTATAAAACTCATTTATTTATTAATTGTTTAATTAAACATCTATTGTAATATCATATTATCCTTACTTTTACAAAACTGTATACAGTCCATGCAATTGTCTCATTAATATTTGGTATCATCATAACAAATATTTAAAGAGTACAGAGTATTGGATCTTTGTGCTTGACACGCTACTCTATTGACCAGTCCCCATATTTTATATAAAACACCTTTTAGTTACAGCAGCATGCACAGATGTATTAATAGTTCTTGGTGAAGTTATAATTTAATTTTAAAAAATTATTTATGGAAAGCAAATTATATTCTGCTTCTAGCTATGTGATGTAAAGATATTAGATATTTGAAGATCATTAATAGATTGTGTCAACTTTCTGTATGCTAATAATTACTCAAGACTGATTACTGAACTGAAATAAGCATTTCATTTAAATAGACATATCAGGGAAAAGACAGATTGCATATCCCTTTTCTAAATATAAATAATCACATGTTATGTATTAACAGGAGGAGAGGGGAATTATGGATATTCCTCTTCTGTATATGAAGTGTGATACATATAAGTAACCCTGTGATATGAGCACAGAAAGATATGTTTTTTCCCCCTTTTAAAAGTTTTGTTTGGGTTTGTTTGTTTTTTTTACAGTAAACAGAACAACATTTTTCTTTACAACCTTTTTGTAAGTCCTGGTTAGTTTAAAGCATGAAATATAATCTTTTATTAAACAATTAGATTGTTTATAGATATATTGTTTCAGCATATTGCCAACATGGTAATACAAATTATTTCAGTGAAACTATTTGATTTTGCAAATGCAGAGCTATGTTTTAAATTTAACCCACGTGTACTAGATAGATATTTTGCATTACAAAATATTAACCTAGTTTGAATTTTAAATAAAAAAATTTGTATTATAGAAGAATATAATTTGATACCAATAATCTTTTTCTGATTATTCTAGCCAGATTGTCAACTATTCCAGTCTCCAGATTTTTAAAATGAATACATTTGATTTGAATGCTTTATTGACAGTGACTATTTCCAATTCAAAAGGCTTCTAGGGTATTGGCATAATAATCTCTCCTGATTATTTCCAATGCTAGCAGCAGAATTCATAACCATTATTTCTTTGCATCCTCTGTTTCCATCTTTTACAATTCATTTAGTTTAACTAGAAAGATTTAATTTCTGCTTCTGCCAAAAAAGAGGGCCTCTCATTCAGTGGGTCCTACTGTTGGATTCTTTCCTGTTTCTGTCTCTAGTGTTAACTGTTGTCAATATTGTAAGGTAGATATATATCCATAGAAAAAAAACTAAATGTTTAATGGCAGTAAGCAAAAACAAGTTTCAAGACAGATCTTTTTTTTCACTAGGTATTAAGAAAAAGACTTATATTAAAAGAAGAAAATAGTTAACTTACCTTGACTTTTTACATTAAATGGTAGG
The DNA here is from genome assembly GCF_001723915.1 of Gavialis gangeticus. Lineage (NCBI taxonomy): Eukaryota > Metazoa > Chordata > Crocodylia > Gavialidae > Gavialis > Gavialis gangeticus. Next base: position 20,394,875 of record NW_017729026.1, on the reverse strand, counting down.
AAGCGTGGTGGCCCCTTCACGCTGGATTGTTTTTGGTATTGTTCAGAAAAAAACCCATCACCACCATGGACAATGGTCAGAGAAAGCAGCAGCAGCAAAGTTATGTGTAACTGCATATTTCCAAATATGCTCTGTATAAAAAAGAATAATTAGCTTATTATGCTTGTTTTATTTAAAAAGCTGACCAATTCAGGTTTTCCTAGAATTGATCAAAAGCATTGCATTTGAAATGTTAGCAACATTATACTGTACTAGTTTGTGCAAACCACTTCCTGGTTCAACTTCTTTGTAGACTTGGTGGATTTTTTTTTAAAGCATGTGTGTTTTAGTTACAAAGTAAATTAATATTTTAAATAAAGATTACTCCATACTGCTCCAGTCCATAGTTCTTCAATTTCCTTTAAAATGGGATTTAATCAGTAGAGTATAAACATATATAAAGTATAAATTAGTAAGTATACTATACCAATGTAAACCGTTTTTTAAAAGTGAGTACCTTGTGAGTTGTTACTACCATTCTATAAGCACATCAACCACTCGAGGCTCATTACATTACATTTAGGAGCAGTACCATTTGAATCAGGGAAAATATTCCATTAAAAGACATAAAAACTGCATGATGGTGGCACTTTTTCAAAGTGACATTATTTCAATAAAAGGGTGAAATCCTGAGCCAATTGAAGTCAATGGCAGAAATCTCACATTAACTTCACTGCAGTCAGGAACTTGCCCCAAATTCCTTTTTTAAAGTAATTTCTCTAGTGACAGCTGAGACACTGGCACTTACCCTTAAAGAACCCTTGAAAACATCTGTCTTCTGTAAGTTAGTTTATAAGCTAAATTAAATTGAATGAAAGCATAGCATACCAGAATGCTGTGGAGTTTGAGATGTCCTAATGCAGCCATTAGTCTTCCTGTAGCCTACAGAGGTGCTTCTTCTGCCCCAGGTAAGTGGAGCAGAAGCTGTTATTTCAAGCATCACCCCAAGGTATTTATACTTTGTGTGAAGGTGCCTGGTGTTTAAGCTCCTCCCTAAGAGTTACTAAGCACTAATTATGGGAGGAAAGGAGTTATCTTGGCAAAGCATGCTACATCCAGTTTGAATTTTGGGGAGAGGGGGTTGATTCTTTACCTTGCTCTACAACATTTCATTTGTTTTTGGTTATATTTTTTTAATTACACTGAGTATTTTCTTAAGTTATGTATGTCTTGTTTTTAGCATTAGATAATCCTTACACTTTTAAATGTCATTGCATGATTTCTCTTATCTACATACAGTTGTGGGAAATAAATATTGTTTAAGGCAAGGTTTTCAGACTTAGTCCAACTGAAATAAATAAAGACTATTTGGGAAAGTAGCAGCTCATCAGAGCTTGAGTAAGGGGCTCACAATAAGTCTGTTAAAGTCATACACATACATTAAAGAACTTTCTGTGAAAAGGAACACTGCAGTAGTAGTTTTGAAACTATGTTTTTATGTTTCTGCATAAAAATGAAATAGTTTCCCACCAATATACTATCCTTGAACTTCATCTATATGTTTCTGCTATGCAAGGTGTGTTATATACCTGGGCTACTTGCCTGATATATTTTATATGTACTACTTATATACAATGAACCATAATTCATAAAAAAAGCATAGCATTCTGGAAGGTGTAATAGCAATCATATTTTATTGCATTCAGTTTTATCAAATTATTGAAATGGTAAATGCTTATTGCATATTGTAAAAAAAAAAAAAAAAATCAAATGTGTGTCCTGAAAGCTTACATGGGCTACTTCAGGATTATGTGTTACTAATTTTTTTTGTTTTCAGGTAGGTGTTTTAACATAATAGGGAAGGTGGTACTTTATTTCTAAGTCTCATTAGTATCTAGTGGCTGTATCTCATTGTACTTAAACAACCATACTTTATCATCTTGGGTTAAAGTTCATTGAAGCTTATTTTCCATTTTTCAAAATAAATGTTTATTTATTTTTTGGAAGTATATGTTGAAATTAGTGATTCTGAGGTTCCATAGATATAAGGGATTGTTTTCATTTGTTCTGACTTCTATTCCTAATAAATAGCGGCTGAGGATTTTTTCAGGAAGTCAGCCAGCCATGTTGCTATTTAGTCAATGTCAGATACTAGGCAGTAAGCTTCAATTCTTAAATTATTCATGGATGTGCTTCTAGAATATGATATAAAAACAAGAATACTGTGGAATATAAAATGGTCTTCCTAACTGAGTATGGGACAACAGAATTAAATGTATTTCACAGTCTGCTTTTTATAGGCAATCTCATTAAAAGGTATATATAATTTCTAGAAGATGAACACATTCATGAATGCTTAATAACTTTGCATTATGTTATGGGTTGGATCATCTTAATTGTTTAATGTAAATAAAGTGGGTAGTGCAGTAAATAATTTGTGGCCTGATTCATCATCCAAGGACCGTTTTTGTTTCTATGGAGTATGGCCCGCTCACACCATGGATGCAGTCAAGGAGAGCACAAAATAAAAGTTTTACAGTTGCTGACCAGAGTCCAACCTTGCATTTTCATTTAGGTGTTTGTCACTTTGTGAATGACGCATTTTAAAGTCCTGTTTATTTGTAAATTGATTTTATATATACTGTTGAAGCTTTTGGTAGTTTGCGCTGGCTGCAGATGGTTGCAAGAGGAATGGCTGTCCAGGGAAGCAATCAGTACCCTCTATATTTACATTTCATTTCCCCCATTAACTCTTAACTATGCCAGCACAGAAAGGAGTGTTGTATAGCAGCCTATGGCACTACCTGCTAGCTCTGTACTTACAGTGGTGATACTAGTAACCAAGTGATCTATGACTGTAGGTGTCATGCACAGTAATGTAAATAGATCAGGGCAACTGGAGCAGCTTCTCCAGGTGCCAACTTTAGAGGGGAGTGTAGAAAAAAACACTGCCTTGGGTCCCTGGCTGTATTGTTAAACCTCTGCTCATGCATGCTGGATACAGAAGGGTAACAGCCTCTATTCCAATCCAGAAACTGGAGTAGCAAACCTAGAAAAGGTATAATATAGCTTCATGAGTTATGCTGCATTGGGGTGCTTTCAAATAGGTTTCTTGACCTTTGTCCAAGTGGGTTTCCTGAACTTTGTCCGCTGTTTGCCTGTTGAATTCAATACTCTCAGCCCAAGTAATTTACAGGCCAGAAAAAGATGACAAATATCCTGGAATACTGATTTCAGCACTGAAAGATACCAGTGGACCACCAAATCTGGTATTCTGTTTACTTTTGTGTCAATATTTGCTTAATCAAGAGTTCAGATAATTTTGTGGTTAGCAGACATGCTTTGTGTATTGAGTTAACCTATGTATCGTTAAGTAGTCTTTTCTTTCTCTTTTCTTCCATGCTGCTCTTCAATAATATTCTATCCCATATTAATGAAGAAACCCAGCCCTTTAGACATAATCCTGTTTTCCACATTAAGCTTTTGCATATAATATAAGTAGGTTGGGGATTTTTAGAGAAGGCTTACATGACTGAGATGAATTTGGTAGTTGTGTTAGTCTAAGACAAAAAGAAATGCAAAAATCTAGAACTCTTGGTTCAGAAATGATACCTTTTATTAGACCAACTAGGAAATCACACAAACAAAAAATATTTTTTTAAAATGATTTCCTAGTTGGTCTAATAAAAAGTATCATTTCTGAACCAAGAGTTCTAGATTTTTGCATTTCATGACTGAGATGACACTTTCATTGTGAGCCTCTATTTTCAGTTGCTTGTAATCTTCTGGAAGTAAAATTTTGAGCTCAAGTTTTTCATTAACTTTCTTTTTCATTAACTATGGTTAGCATAGAAATTAATATTTTTGTGACAAACTCCATTCAGCCACTTTTTGAATGAGACACCTGGTATATGAGCATAAATAATTTCTAAGAATAAAACGCATACACACACATGCGCACACACACAGTGAATTCTCTTTGTTGTTATTTAGGTAATTAGAAAAATATTTTTGGTTTAAAACTTCACCTGTAACATTTATGTAGACCTTAGTACACCTGTATTATATATGTAGATGTTAGTGGGAAATGTGGTTGCTGATGATTTAACAGTATTTAGTTAAGGAATACAGTTAGGAACATCCAACAGTAGTTCTATTAAATTATTAATTTCTAGCCCAATGAATAAATGTCCGCAAGACTAGAATACTTACTCTACAAAAGCATAAGTAATCATGCACTCTTATTTGTCCAACAGCCTCATTTCCTCTCATTCCACCTCTGACAGGAGGATGAATAATCTCTCTGTACATGTATGTGAATAGATATAATTGTTGGTTCAGGAATTACAGACACACAAACCCATTGACTTCATGTTTAACCCAGACTCCACCTTTTGGTATGCTACTTTATGGAGCTGTTTGTTTGTGGTAGTGGGAAGCTGAAGGGGGACTGGAATTTAATTTTTCCACGTGTTTTCCCTGCTTCTGTGGATTTTCTTTATATGCAATGCCATGGCAGGGTTTAGCTTAGATATACATGGGAAGTGTGGGCTTCCATATATATGCACATTCTTGTGTGTTTCTATTTGCTGCAACAGCACATTAAATACACCTGTGTTTATTTGAGTACCTAGTTACTGAGACCAGACACTTAAAAATACTTAATGGGTGACTGTATTTTTTAATTTGCACATGCAATCAAATTCAGGTATCTTTTTGCCGTTTTGCCATTATCAGAATTTAGTCCTATGGACACATCTAGGATATTGAGATGGGGGCTGCAGATGGTGTACATCTTCACATATAACACAACATGTATTTTTCTCCTGGTAAAAATAAACTAGTAGTTTTACTGATATACTAAGGGACTATTATTCAGTTTAAGATTGAAAAACAATATTAATGTACATTCCAATAAAATGATTTGCTATAGCATATGTTATGTATGAAAAAACCACAACAAATTAGGCAAAATAATCAGAAGATGTTGTTTCTTTAGTCCTGTTGTCATTAGAATTTAAAGTACATTTCTCAGGCCACTTCTAGATGTAAAGTTACTGTGACTATGTACTTAATTTGGGGCAGGGTAAACTAATCCTAATGTCACTGTCTCAAAATGAGTTTAAGCACAGTACTTTACTGCACTGTCAGATACCACTTGTATCTGATGGGACTGTCTGGCAGCACAGCATATTAGTCCACTGTGCCCTAATTGCCTTGCACATGTAGATGGTGGTACACAAATTAGCCTGCTTTGCAGTAAAACATCTTGTGTAGATGCAGCCTCAGAGTCATAAAACCAAATCCTTCTTGAGCATCTTGGCTGTGCATTCAGTGCTTCACTGAAACTTATTTGCACCTGAGTTAATGTTTCCACACCTGAACTGGTGTTTTTATCTAGAAATAAAAACCATCTGCAGGGCTGTAAAATAGGAACTATGTTAGGAGCAGCTCGTATACAAAAGAGAGCTGCAGAAAAAGATTAGCTAGATTAGTGGAACATCACTAACATTCCTTAAAAAAGGTGAGAGGCTGGATGAGAGGTTCAGTAGGCATCAGGTAGATTTGAATGAGCCATGAAGTCAAGTGACTCCTTCACTTCTGTTTCAATAGATATGTTGCTGTTACTACCAGGCAGTTGATTTTAAATTTTGGGTGGACCAAGGATAGAAGAGCACTGTAGCTGTACCATCCATACACACCCATCCACCCCTGATTAGCCCTTAAAGATAACAATTGAAAAGTTTTTATAAAGTAAGTTGTTTTACTGAAACAAAGTATTCTCATGAAAGAGGAATAAAAATGGAATTTCCCTTGGATACTGGAATATTACAGTTACTTTTCAACTTTGTGTGCATTTTGTTACCAGTTGCAGCATATTTGTTTTCTGACTGAACGGCATCCTTGATAATTAATGAAGCGCTTGTATTTGATCTAAAAAATGATTTGTGGAACCACACTCATCCTGTGAGAATGAAGGCAGATGTGTGGGATAAGAGCCAAGCTAGAGAAATGGAATTGACTTCCACCTTCCTGCAAGCTGCTCTGTGTATGTAAATTCCAGTGCTCACTAAGTTGAACAGGTCTCTGTGAAGGCAGGTACCTGTGCAAAACAGTTCACAGGACTGAAGCACTAGTAGGTTACAAAGAAGAAATATAAATCTTATTTTTTTCTGTAAAACTGTTAGGAGAATCACTTGATAAAATGAGAGAGACATCTAAATGACTGGACTGGGGCTTTATGACATGGACTGTGGGATTCTGCAACACCTAAGCACAAAAGTGTGAGAGATTGCAAAAAATCTCTGCTTTACCTGAATTTCTCTTAGGTTTCAGTGAAAATCCTTAATTTTATTTTTAAATATTATATATTTGTTACTTGATATTCTGTTCGAGTAACTGTTTACTATAATACATAGGTATAGGAGTAATTTTTTTAAAAAATGGCACTTCTAAAAGGACTGTATCTTTGGGGGTAAAAATATAGTCATGAGTAAGCCTTCAGAAATTTACAAAAAAGGTGACCTTTGCTTTCTGTATTATTTTATGATATGCTGAATAGTGAAATAAATTACTGCATAAAAGTTACTTTTGAAACTTGTATAGGTGAATACCAATTAAAATCAGGTGCTAGATCATATGTATTTTGTCTTTTGGTTCTGGGAAACATAATAGATACCACTACAATTTTTTAATGTTACAGTTCAACTTTAACCTTCCTGAAATAAATCTTTGAAGGTTCCACCATGGCTTTTAGAAACACTCCTTTGTTAGAACACATACCTAAAACTTGTGATGATCTATTATTTTGTAAGAGGAAGTAATAATTTGTAGCACTAGTTCTGATGAAAATATTCTTTCTTAAGCCTGATCATGTGGAAGAGGCTCTTCAGAGCCTCAGTGATGATGTGGAAGAGGCTCTTGAGAGCTTCCAGGAAGAAGTTGATAAGTATTCTGTTAAGAGTGATAGGTTCATTTTCTAATCTGTGGTGCTCTCTATAATGTTCCCTGGGTACTGCTAAATCACTTGAGACCAATGGATTCAAGTCATCTCCTGTGACAAAACGACTCTTCGTGGGGCCTGGATGTAATGGTGAAAAAGGCCATGTAAAATACCTAGCAGGAGGAGGAAAAAGTTTTGAACTTGGAACAGACTGGATTGTATCAAGTGTCAGGCAAAAATAATTTCCTGGCATAGGATATCTCAGGACTGCCTCCTCTCCCCCTGTAAAGTCTTCACCCTACCTCCCTGCTCAAAATTATACAGGATGAATATTATTCCAGACTATATACTCAGTATATTTTTAACAACAAAGTATGAATATTTTCTGTCAAGAGGTTTTTTTCATATCTTTGCAAAGTCTTTCTTTGGTTTAAGTTATTAGAAACTGTTTTTGTTAAAATAGGAAAAAGTAAATATATAGCTTTCTCAGTTCTTCACTTCTGTCTGCAAGCCACATATACCCTAGTACAAAGTTTACCACAGGGGAAGAGGAAAAAATTGTGGAAGTTCCTTCTTAAAATGTTGGCAGCATGCTACTGGCAAACACTAAGGGAATTTTGAAGCTATTTAGATGGCATGAAATAACTGTGGGGAAGTTATGGACTCAAAGCACTTATCAGCACTGCTACTCCTTTTATTTTAAGCATGTAATACCTTCTAATTTAAAATGTATACTAGCCATTAGCAAGGGGGGTGTGTGTGTGTGGGTGTGTGTGTGTGGGTGTGTGTGTGTGGGTGTGTGTGTGTGGGTGTGTGTGTGTGGGTGTGTGTGTGTGGGTGTGTGTGTGTGTGTGTGTGTGTGTGTGTGTAAAAATCATACTTGGGAGGGAGTAATTATTTACCTAACTAATAGCAAAATAAATAGAGGTTTGTTTCTTTTTTAAATTTTAGAATATGTACCACATTTTATCAGATTTGTAATTAAAAGATGCTCAGTTAAGTTCATTTTATAAGGGTGCATTATCCCAAACATATGAAGGCAGATCTCCCTCTGAAGACTGGAAAGAGTTCTTTATAAAAAAGATGAGAGCGATGTTGCCCATTTAGCTCAAAATTTGTTTTCTTTTTTGGTATTTTTTTAGATGGGTTACCTGTATGCTGATGGCTGAGTACATTTCCTGCATTCAGGCTCTCCTGGACAGGGATCTGTGTTTATTTTGCCACTGGCTAGCTGGCTAGTGTTCAGTTGTTTGGTCAGTTAAGTTAACTTTTGACCATAATGGCTCTATTTAGTATAAGAGTATTTTTAACCAGGAACCTCCCAGCTGAATATTTATAACTGCATTAATGCTAAGCCGGTTTACTTGCTGTTAAGCCAAATAATCATGTTTTAGCTTTAGGAAAAAGTATTCTACACATCAGAATCCTGTAAAGTTAACTTGATGACCTGAGTTTACCAATATGTTTGAACCTGAAAGGTCTTGCATTCCTATTATTAAATACTTGCAAAGTGCCCTTGACAGGTTGGAATCCTCCAACCCTTGGTTCCAACCCTTGATAGGTTAGAATCTTCTTTACATTGGAGCTGTATCCATAAAAGATCGTAAGAGAATCACCATTGCAAAGAGCTTATTTATACATCTTAAAGCAGAGTTCAACAGGTTTTGAAATTACCTTCATGAATATTCATTTCCATTTATTTTAGTTTTAACTTTAAAATCTTGCAAATTCTTCAGGGAACTGTCTATATAACTAATGTGTTTCACCTTGTTTAGTAGTCCTCTTCCCCACAATAAGGCCCTGATTTGAACATTTATACTTACGGGCACAATTGGTGCATCTACACATGGCCATATGTCACCATTGTTACTGCGCTGTCATTTAGTACTTCCTTTTGGAAATATGAAAAGATGGTGCAGTAACAGCCTGTACTGCACCATGCCCGCAATGCACGGCTATTTTTGGCTGGTAGATCGCTGTAGCAATGTGGTATGGTAAGGTTTTTCCCAATGAACACTACGGCAGCATAGCTTCTTGTGTAGACGTGCCCAATAAGGGAGCTTCAAGAGAACTACCTATGCATGCAAAATCACTCATATGCAAGTGTTAACAGGATTCACTCTAACTAAGGGATGAAGAATAAAAGGAAACTAATATGAGCACAGCTAATTTTAAACTCAATTTTCAGTGCTAGCTGGTCTCCTAGGCCATTTATAGATGTTATGTTTCTTTAGGTTTAATCTGGACTATAGCCATTGGTATATATACGTGAATGTCTGTACTCTGAATTAACTAATTCTAACTAAGCAATTTAAACTGTATTAATTAACATGTATGTACAGTAGGTATCTAGGGCTTGCTGTTGCTCGTGTCTACCATCAGGTGTAGTAAATGAGTGCATTTTTGTAGCCCTGAAGTCCAGAACTGTATGAAAACCTCCCTGATGGTCAATGATCATCTATTAACCTTTAATTCAAATTGAAATTTGATTCAAACTGTGTGATATGAATCAGTTAACATGGGTTAGAAAACAGTGAGCACATCTACCAATGACCTTAAGTGTCTAGATCACTTTTGAAAATGGGGCTTGGGTCCTGGGGGTGAAGTGCTTTCAGAAAAGTAGTGTCCCAGAGAAACTTGGAGTATGTTTATATCACTCAGTGATCGTGCCAGCAACACTACTGCAATCCTTCTCACTGTTAACCCATGAATCAAAAGTAGTTTGGCTGTTTTAGGGCTACTGTTGTTACTTCATCAAGGCAGCTATTTTGCTTCCAGTCTAGGAGGTGGTGTACACAGCATCTCAGTATGGTGCTGCCTGACATCATAACTGAGCATTGTACATGTAACCCTATTGTTACTTTCCCAATCTGCTGTCACTTATTTCTGGCAATACCAGTCAATTAAAACTCACTTGCAACAGTTATGGTGTAAATAGGTCTAGGAAAAACAATCCTGCATTTTGGTCCATTTACTCTTTTCAGAGCCAGAATTTTACTATGTATCACTGTGTCTGCAGTTGCCAGGCTGAGGTTTTTTCCAGTTAGATTTCCCTAGAGCATAGGGAGTGAAAGAAGCAGTGCTGCAGGAGGAACTGTCTGAGCCTATCCCCTAAAGGTGAAAAAAGTTCAAGCAACTTCCTAATGTGCCACATAATTAAGGGAATCTTCCTAACAGCTCAATTTTTAGCTACTATGTTTTCAAATTACTATTTTGTAAAGTGTACCCGTCAGGGTGGGTAGCAAGTCTGCTGAATAGACACATTCATTGGGCTTGCTACCTGCTGTGGTTTTGACAACTAGTTCAGGTTGAAGTAATAAAAGAGAGCTTTTAAAAACAGGTGCCAGAGCAAAAAAACAAAAAACAAAAACCAAACACCTTGTGTCCAGACTTTTAGGGCAAGAACAAATAAATGTAGTCTGAGCAAGTTAAAAATAGAGGCTTTAAAAAAAAAAAGTCAAACATATTAAATGCAGTTTATTTTCTCCATGTATTTCTATTAAGCATATGCAGGAACTTCTTTTGGTTTGTTTCTATCTGCCTGTTCAGTTGTTCCAAATGTGCGATAAGCTTAAGCATGTGGAATTGACTCACACAGAGTTCCTGTTTAAGTTTGCTGGGATCCCTGCAACTTTACTCAGTGGATGTTGGTTCTTTGTAGCTCAGCTATTTGGAATAAAGGTATTAATGCAAGTATTGATATTATATTTGATATAAGACTGTTGGGAATGAGGATGCCCCTGTGCTTCCATAACATTACAATTTGAAATGGTTTGCCCTAGAATGAGGGGCATTATGCACTAACTCCAATACCTCCTTTTATTGCAAATAGCTGTTAAATGTGGACTGTTATGTTGTTTATGCACAAAAGTGGTATTTTCTGTGAAAGGCTGACTCTGTAGGTGTGCAGAAGGCAGGGCAGTATGATCTTATAAACTAACTCTATTGACATGTTAGGTATCATCTGAAAACACCTGCTGGATTCAGGTCTTCCTTAAGAAGGGGCAGCTTGGGGAAATGCCTGCATTGTGAGTTCCAGTAGAGCAGTGGTTTTCATTTGTGGACCCTTAAAATTTTTTAATGGAAGTGTGGACCCTTTGAATTGTCAGTGTGAGTATTTACGTACTTTTGATCATTGCCATCTTTTGTGGATCCCTTAAACATAGTCTATGGACCCCCAGGGATCAGTGGACCACAGGTTGAAAACTACTGCAGTAGAGCATATGCATGTCTTGGATTCTAGGCTGCTCAGTACTGAGAAGATGGAGTTGTTTCCAACTATACACAGAAACTGAGGTTAGGTGAACTTTATTGTTTCCAACTATACACAGAAACTGAGGTTAGCTGAACTTTATTGCTGAAAATGTAGATATCTGTAGGGGTTTGAGGACAGCACTCATGCTAGTTATATCATTATGAAATGCTTTTCTCTCTATAGGCCCAATGAAATGAGGTTAGATTTGGTTTCTGTTCGGGGTATTCACTGAGTATTACTCTTACTGCATTGTAAGGCTAAGCCATTTGTTTTCTAATTTGATCTTTTCAAATACAGTTTAGAAATAGTTAATATTTAAATCCTAATAATTCCAAAGTTTTTAGGGGTCCACGTGTGAAAAAAGGTTGAAAACCACTGCCCTACCGGAATCCACAATGAAGGCATTTCCTGCAGCTGTCCCCCCTGTGGAAGGCATGAATTCAGTAGCTGTTTTCAGATGATGCCTAACATGTCAATAGAGTTAGTTTATAAGATGCTACACTGCCCTGCCTTCTGCACACTTAGAGTCAGATTCCACAGAAAATACCACTCTTGTGCATACATGACACAATATTCTACAGTTACTGGTATGCTATCTGCCATTTGCGGTAAGAGGAGGCATTAGAATTAGTACATAATGTCATAGGACCTACACACACCATTTCCCTCCCAGCTAACTAATGACACTTCCCCAGTTTCTTCCCCTGTGCTCTTTATTAACAGCTTACATAATAAAGTATGTATATCATTCAAAGGGGATGCAATTCTTTACTCTTTTTATTTAGATGGTCGGAGGAAGTCAGGCAGAGGTGCTTTGAAGGGCAAAGTCCTCCCAGATAACTTGCTGTCACAATAGTAGTTGTGCCAAACTTCTCCAGCCTTTTTGTGCAGCTGTAGCAGACGCAGTGAATGCAGCTGGAATGACTGCAGATAATTCCCTCTGGCTATTGCCAAGTTGGAGAACAGAACTGAGATTGTGTGCTTTCACTGTTTTTTGGGAGTTTCAGGTTTTGTAATTCAATATGCTGGAGATGGGAGTTGGCAGAAAATAGCAGTAGACAACTTTAACTCTTGTGTTAACAGTTGCCATATACAAATGTTCAAGTATAGAGATGGAAAATTTGTGCTGATAGAAATGATTCTGGGAGAGGGAGTAGTACAGACATTCAATCTGCAACTCTCCCCTTCCTCCTGGTGCTTTCCAGAGACCAATGTAATCTCACTTTGGGGAAAGCATGGGCTGCTCCAGTTTTTTCCCATTCCCAGGGGGATGGAGCAGTGAGACAAAGCCCTCTTCCCACTTCTCACAGCAGGGGCTTCAGAGTGAGAAGCAGGGAACTGTTCTCTGGGCTCAGCTCCTGATGCCTAGTAGTCAAGCACCCGGCACATCACAGCAAAGCCTCCTGCCTGTTTCTCACTGTAATGGGAACTCCTCCCCTCCCCTCCCAGTCTATAGGAAAGTGAAACTTTTCTGCATCCCTACTCTTCCTGGTTTCCAGGAGGAGTTAAGCCAGGGGAAGGTATGTAGATGTTCATTCTCCCAAGAGAAACTCTTTTGTGACTGACTCCTGCCTCATTATAGTTGCGTAATTGTTCTCTTGAAGTGGTCATTTTTGCTGGGAGAACAGTGATTCTCCCAGTAGAAACTGGATATCTGTATATAGCCAATGTTTGGCCATTGAACTTATGTGATAATGCACACTTGCTATGAGCAACTTCTTAGAATCATAGAATAAAAAAAAAATAGGTTGGAAGGGACTTCAGGAGGTCATCTAGTCCAACCTCCTGCTCAAAGCAGGACTATCCTAACTAGATCATCCCAGCCAAAGCTTTGTCTATCTGGGTTTTGAAAACCTCCAAGGATGCAGCTTCCACCACCTCTCTGGGTAACTAGGAGGGTAGTGTTTTACTACTCTCCTAGTGAGAAATTTCTTGCTAATATCTCACATAAACTTCCTTTGCTTCAACTTGAGACGGTTACTCCTTGTTCTGTCTTTTGCCATCACTGAGAACAGACTCGAGCTCCAAAGCTCCATCCTCTTTTGAACCCTTCCCCCTCCCCCAACTA
>NW_017729026.1:20363684-20376630 GCF_001723915.1 Gavialis gangeticus | reverse complement strand
CCCTTTTCAGGTAGTTGAAGGCTGTTATTAAGTCGCCTCTCAGTCTCCTCTTTTCTAGATTAAATAAATTCCCCCAGTTTTTCCCCCAGTTCCCCCAGTTTTTCCTCATAAGTCATGGCCCCCAGCCCTTTTACCATTTTTGTCAGTCGCCTTCCCCTGGACTATCTCCAGTTTGTCCACATCCTTTCTGTAGTGGGGTGCCCAAAACTGAATACAGTACTACAGATGCTGCTTCACCAGTGCTGAATACAGGGAAATAATCACTTCCGTTGACCTACTGGCAACACACCTACCAATGCACCTGAGTATGCCATTAGCCTTCTTGGTAACAAGGGCACACTGCTGGTTCATAGTCAACTTATTATCCACTGTAGCATGTAGGTCCTTTTCTGCAGAGCTGCTGCCCAGCCAGTCAGCCCACAGCCTGTACCGGCACATGGGATTGTTCTGTCCTAAGTACAGAACTTTACACTTATACTTGTTGAACTTCATGAGATGTCTTTTTGCTGAATCCTCCCATTTGTCTAGGTCATTCTGAATCCTAGCCCTACCCTTCAGCTTATCTACTAATCTCCCGAGCTTAGTGTTATCTGCAAACTTGCTGAGGGTGCACTGTATGCCATCTTCCAGGTTGTTAGTGAAGAGCACAGAACAAAACTGGCCCCAGGACCAACCCCTGGGGCACTCCACTTGATACCAGCTGCCAATTAGACATTGAGCCATTGATTAGTACTCTATGAACTGGATGCTCCAGCCAGTTTTCTATTCATTCATCCAGCCCATACTTCCTTAGCATGCCTTATCTCATCATAGATAGTAATCAGGTTGGTCTTGCATGAGTTGCCCCTGGAAAATCAATGCTGACTGTTCTTAATCACATTTTTCTCCTCCTAGTGCTTAGAAATGGATTCCTTGAGGATCTGCTTAATGATTTTGTTAGCTTGTATTTCATACTTGGGGAACTTTTATATTTTTATACATTTCTGAAGCCTAGGCTTGATTTTGCATGATGGTTGCTTATCTTCTTTGAGCCTCAAGGACTTGGGTGGCCTTATTGACTCTGGGGCCATTGTGTGTATAAGTCTGTGTGTGTGTGTGCACGCTGCATATTAGGGAGAGGAGCATATATATAAAATATGTATGTATGCATGTTAAATTATCTGGTTCAGGGACCCATTGAACTCCAGTAGGATGAAGTTCAGCATGTACTGCAAAACCCACTTGAGAGGCAGGATTGAAGGCACAGACAGAAATTACATTTGTCGCACAATCAACTGCTTGAAAGCACTCTACAACCATGCCCTAACAGTCTTTCACAGCTGCAGAACACTCCGATTGTGTGACAAGTTAACTGTCAAAGTGGACACCTTCATTAATGCGTTTCTGCTCCTGTGCTGTCTCAGGATGGGAGGAGGAGAAGAAGGAAGGGGAGGTAGCTTGGGCTGGCGTTTGCCCAGCCTGCACCTTGGGGGGGGGGAGGGTGCTCCAGTCTACCCACCTTCACTCCAGTACAGGCTGGGGAAAAACAGCCCAAGTTCCCTCCCTAACATCTTTTGTGTTGGGAGAATTGGTTTAACTCATGATGCTTTCTGTGAAGTGTCATGAGTTAGACTGGGGAGCTGCACTTCTGTCTGCTCCTTGAATGCTCAGGTGGCCCACCCATTCGGAGCTCTGTGCAGCTATGGCTAGATTACTGGCTAGTTTAAAGCTAGCTCACAAGGGTGATTTGCAGTATGGGCATAGCCTTATATAACCCTTTTGCTGTATGTATAACATGCTATTACCCTTTTTACCTCCCTTCGTGCTTGCCCATGTTGTTAAATGAACTTCCTCAGCACTGTCCTTACACCTCTTCAAATAGTCAACCTCAGTGTACTTTTGAGGGTAGAGAGCTGTTAGTTTTATTTATCAAGAGACCAGGACCTTGGTATGCTCCTCTTCCTAGTGTATGGTGCCAATGTACATCAGGGGACAGCGTCCTGAGCAAATCTACAAACTTATATACTAATAGTATGTCTGTTAGAGAATTTATTCTTGACAGCATACTGCTCAAGGCCTGTGAACAGACTTTGCATTTCTCCTGGGAGTGATGCTGTAGTTATTTATGGTTGAGGAGTTAGACTAATGTTGAATGGTCTTTATATTTTTTTATCACCACTTTTATGAATTAGGTATGTTCTACTGGGCTTAACTTTAGATAAAAAATATAGGATTTGAGTATTACTTTCTCTGACACTATCATTTCTTGTATCATTAAAATGTTGCTCTTACAACTGCACTTAAATTTTGCCCTGGAATTAAGGTTGTGTTAAGAACACATTTGTCTGCACCAGGTGAAATAATATATAGATAGATAGTTTTACACACAAAAAAAATATATTTTTTTTAAACAAATGTCCTAAAACTAGAGGTGCACTGAAACATTGGTCTGATATTGGATCGGCATAAGAAAATTTTCTGTGTCGGAAATTGGCCTGATGTGGCCAGTAATTTGTTGAATAAATGTCCTTGCATGTGCACAGCTGCAGCGTAGAACGTAGGCAGTGAGGAACACAGCTCAGCAGTGTGGAGTGCTGCGTGCAGCTGGTAAGTCTGGTGTGGTGGAAGAGAAGGGGTGTGGTGGGGCAGATCAAGGCGCCCACGGTGAGAGAGGGTGTGGGGCTGGGGCTGGGGTAGGGGCTGTCCGGCTGGAGGTGCAGCTTGTTGGGGGGCAGGGGCGCAGGACTCCCGCCACTGCGCGCAGCTTGTCTGGTGTTCGTCTGGCATCTCCCACCACTGCTTGTAGTCATTTGGGAGGGAACTGTGGTGGGGGGGAGAGTGTGTGTCCCCGAATCTGCACAGGGCAGGGTGGAGCTGGGCTTTTCCCGGCCAGGCAGAACCAGATGCACCTCCCGCCCCAGCCCTGCCGGACCTTTTTCAGGTATCAAATTTAGGCACAAATAGCCTAAAATCTCCATTTCTAAGGTGCATTAAGGACACGTATGTGTAGATGCGCACCCTTAATACACCTTAAATTGAGCTAAAGCAACTTTAATCAACACATGTGGACACACCACATGTGAAGTTTACAGTAGCCACCTCTGCTGTAGTTCTTTATGCAGCACTTTGTTGTCCAGATAGTGAAGATATTTAGGACAGCCATCCTTATTTGTACAACAGCATTTTGCAAATAGATTAATGGAGCTTTGTGGAAATAAGTAGTGGATCATACTGCACCGTTGCTAGGAAACTTAGCACTACCAGATAGTTCTAATTAAAAATCCTGTCAATCTGGAGAGTATTTTATATATCCTTAATATAAAGTGATGATGATATAATAAAAATGGTGAAGTTTTTTTTACAGCTTTTTTTTTCCAATCTCAAGAATCCTCAATACGCTTAACCAACAGATAAGACATACTTTACTAATGGTGTGATTACAGAGAAAAATGGGTCAGACTTCTCTGTTGAGAAAAAGGGTAATGGTTAGCTATCATCTTCTGCATGTTTTTTTTTTCTTCCTGCATTTGCCTAGGATCAGTAACTTTCATTTCAACCTCTTTCAAAGGTGGACAAAATAAATTTCACTGGAAATTCTTTATTTCTTTATTTTTATAAAGTCTGTATTCTGTAAAGAGTGATAGCTCTGGATATGGACCCAGTCCCTAGAACTATATAAAACTTTAGCTTCTGATGATTTCTGCCAAAGGCAATCCTTGATGTTGAAGCTTACTAGTGGAAAATTCACCTGAACAAAATCATGGAGTCCTGGAGTCCCAGCCCTGCCATGGAGACTGAACTGTGTAGCAGAGTTGCAAAACTTCTGGTGCTTATTCTGTCTGGGGGACGGGGCTAAGGGGGCCATATCAGTTGATTCTGTGCATTTTGTGGGTAGAAACTTCCAGGGAACCCAGTTTGTATACTTTAAATCTGCCCTTTTTTGGAAAAAACCATAACACATTCAGACTTGAACACAAACTAAATTTAATCCTTTCCTTGGTGTTAGGGGTATTAAAAATTCTCACTTCAGTTGTGTAATGTATGTTGTCAAGCATATGCAACTTGAAGCTTGATATATGAATGCTGTGGTGATTAACTAGTAGATACCTTGATAGGTAAGTCTGACTTCCCTTCTTTTACAGTATTAAATAGGGAGATATTCTTAGGATAACAGTGCAAAAGATACTGCCTTTGGTTTGGGGTTAACTACTCCCAGGGTAGATCCAGGGGAGTGCAGTGGTGAAGTTGCACACCCCTCTTTGAGTCCTGCTTCACCCAAAATTTAAAACCAGCTATCCCAGAAAGGCAGCAGCATTTTTATTCAGGCAGTGATAGAGGAGTCAAATGATTTCATGGCTCATTATAATATACCTGATTCCTGCTAATCTCTCCTCACTCCACAGACGTTAAAAACCCTCTCTCTTTTTAATGACCTTGATGTTCCGTTTAAGCAAGTTATCCTTTTTTTCTGTGATTTTGCTGTGTTAGCTCTTCCTGGTAATCTCTCTCTCTTCTTTTTCATAGCCCTGCAAATGGTTTATAGTTCTAGTTAAAAAAGCTTAACTTGGGTATGGTAGTATTTACTCAGGTGAACATTAACTCGTGTATGGAAGTGATTGACAGGTAAGTGTTGGATGCACTGTCAGAATGTACAGGGCAGCTAGATTTTGTTTTACAAATCTAAATAAGAGATTTATAGTGAATTACAAAGACTAAAGGTCTAATAAAACAATATCTTTGGAGTATTTTTGCCCGGTTTGTTGTGTTTTTAAACTTAATACATAAACTAGCAAATTAGCATACATTCCAATAAAGTTATATTTGGTTTTGTTTTGATTGTAAACTGAATAATTAGTCTGATGCCCCTAGCATAATAGTAAATCTTCTAGTGTCTCTTTAACTGGAGTACTATGTGTTGTATTGTATGTGATGATGGGCTACACCACCTATCCCTCCCCTTTTCAAAATCCTAGATCTGCCCATCACCACTACCATGGCTTTCATGTTGAAAGCCCTGGGTTAGGAGGGCTGAATCAAGCCTCTTAATATGAGTCAACGCCTTCTCCCTCAAATGAAGGCATAACATCTGTAGAATTAATTTGACCCCTTAGACACGTGGTGAACCTGCATTGATTTCTTCATTTAGTTATTAGTACTTCTTAAGTACATTGAACTAAACAGCAATAGCTGCTGGTTGGCATAACAGCATACCTGTATTTGATGTGTAGTTTTACGGTGCATGTTACAAAGAGCATTTTGAAAGTTATAAAGAAATGTTTTTGGTCTTCAGTGGAAGCTATTGCCAGTAACACCTGTATGATCTGACTAGCGTGAATGAACATCTCCTTCAGTTAGGACACATGTATACAATTACTCTGTTGTCACTTTAAATTCAAAATAGTTAAGTGAAAGACAGAATGTCACTGGCTTATATTGATGTATACAAGTCAAGTATTTGATAAAAATATCATCCTAAGAAATCCTTGCCCCTCGCATATTTTCTGAACCATCACAGCTATGTCTCTTACCACTACCATTAGAAAAATGTGTAGTCTGCTATGAGTGGTTCCACATTTCGGCATCATTGGTCAGAGTACAAGAGAGAGTGCTGTATTTTGTCCCCACAGTAGAGCCAAGGCTAAGCAGCCTAACAGAACCCAATGGAGGCTCTTAGGGGACAACTGATGATAATACCAACAAAATTGCTCTACTGGCCTTGGTAGGGAACTACCTAAAAAGGCTGCTTCAGCCATTAATGAGTCACTTACAAGAAAGCAGGAGGGTTATATGGCAGGAATTTTTAGTTTTGAGCTGCACACTGGAACAGGGATCATTAAATAAATGTTATTCACCAGGTGGCTGTATGCACAATAACAGATGCATAGGTAACAAAATGACTTGCTGTTACACTTAATATTTATATAGGAAATTTTACTGTAGAAATGTCTTCTAAGCTTTTGAAATTTCATTTGAAGTACAATATCCAGAATCAGTACTGGTTTAAAAATTACTGAAAATTAATGCAAATCCTTACTGCTCACCTTGAAGCGCTAGTATCTGATGTGATCTTCGGAGAGGGTGGAGGGGAGACCAGTGCAGTTTATTTATGTATTTTATTAATGGAAATATTTTTCATTTTATTTTATGTTTAGCAACAAAACAAAAGTTTTTTTTTCTGCTGTAAATGTCAGATTCCATTAAGGTAACAATAGATTCTCCCAAAAGAAGATATTGCCCACAAAAATTCTTGCCTCAAATTAGTGGTGGCACTATTCATTTCTGTGGCCCTGAAAGTCCTGTGACAATTAATATTGTCACTGGTCCCCTATTGCAAAATATTTGACTTCAGGGGTGCTTTAAACCTCATTGAATAAGCTTTAGTTAAAGCACCCCTGCAGCCATTTTGAAATGCAGGGAAGCTTAATACATGTGCCTATGAGCCGCTTTCCAGGAACTGTTCTATTTAAAATGCCTGCCCCCTCCCTCCCTCCCCCCCCCAACATACCTCAAAGCATGTGTATAGGCTGCCTCAGTGTGATGATGTCTTCTTTATGATAGCAAGCTCTTAGATAATGTGAGAAATGTGGGAACAGAATGATTACAATAAAATTAGTTATCTGAAAATATATCACAAGGCAAAACAGTGTATGCTAAATGTAGTTTATTCAGTATTCTCTGCACTTTAAGACGTAATATGAATCAGAAGGATACATTATTTAGTATTAAAGTTTTTAATCATGACCTATTTAACATATCTGAAATGAATGGAAGTCTCGCAAATATAGTTTGATAGTTTTATGTACTCTTTATATAGGAATGCTTTTTTTTCTTTTTCCTTTGAACTCCTTTAAAGATTTCTAGATTCTGAAATCCACTTTTAAAAAAGAAAGATTTAAGCATTTCTTCCTAAATTACTATGTATTTTTTTCTAGTGAAGGCTGTTAGGAAACTACTGTAGTTCATCATCATTATACTCTTTTATGGGCAGAATCTTTTGTGAAGTGAAAATATTTTGGGATGGATAAAATATTGACACGTACCCCCACATGCACATAAATGTATGGTTAGAAAACTGGATTTCTCTACTGTTTTATCCAGATCTGGGGAAAACTGAAATGTACCAAATTTTAACAGATAGATAGACGATTTCTGTAAGACCTTCAATTTAAGTTTCCAATTGACCTTTATCCAGCAATATAGTTTCTATAATGTTGACGCATTTAGGTAAGACAATAAATATAAGTGTATATTTAAAAAGTTTTAATGACTTCACCTTGATACAAGCCAAGAATAAATGTGAAAATTAAAACAATATGCTCTGTTTCAATTTCAAGCAGATTAAAAATTCTTCCATTGAAAACATCTAAATTAATATGTTTTCATGGAACATTCCAGCTTTAACAAAATTACATCTCCCAATGTCCAAAATATATGGAAATAAAACTGAAATGAGGCTTATTCTAAGAAGAGCATAAGCACAAATATGGAAACTGTAATGGAGTTAAAGTTGTACTGTATTGGAAAAAGATACCTTCCCTACTGCTGTTTGATCGTGTTTCTGTTTATCCCTTTAAGAGGTTGAAATGGGTTTTACAAAGGGACCTAATGGTTAACATTCTTTTCAACCCTGCAACTCTGATTTAAATTTCTCTCAGCCTCTTCCCCTCATCTTGGTATTTTGCTAATTTAAGTTTTTCTTTAAACTCTTTTTCATAGCTTATATTTCATGTTTGCATCACTAATGATAATACACTAAAACTTCATTAATTTGAAACAGAAGGGACCAAAACCCACCAAATTTTCAATAAACAGGTGTGAAATAAATGTACCTGTGCTAATTTGCATAGATTGAAATTAATATGGGCAGTCACAGTGTTAGTTCAACCACAATTGATGTATTTTCTTTTTACAAAACGCTACAAGCTTCAGCACGGGTATTCCATAA
The DNA here is from genome assembly GCF_001723915.1 of Gavialis gangeticus. Classification (NCBI taxonomy): domain Eukaryota; kingdom Metazoa; phylum Chordata; order Crocodylia; family Gavialidae; genus Gavialis; species Gavialis gangeticus. Next base: position 20,368,706 of record NW_017729026.1, on the reverse strand, counting down.
ATATACTTTTGAGCAACACTTTTGTACTTGCCTATACATAATACGTATGCATAATATTAGTTTAAAGTCAATAGGCTCATAAATTAAGATACAGTTCATTGGGCTAGGCTCTAGCAGAGTTAACAGTGTTTCAAGCCTTCGTGATTGCACAGCCCAGTACTGTTAGTATGTGCGTTTACTCCAGATATCGGCCCCACAAGGGATCCACGTGTGTTTACTCCAGATATCCCCCCCACTAATGACTGGAACCAGGTGGTCTTGTAACAAGTCCTGGAACCCTCCAAAAATGTATATGCAGATGAGACACAAGGCCACCTGGTCCAGCTTTACCCCATGGAGGGTGGGACCATACCAGTCACATGCGACAGGTTAAGGGAGGGGACAGTAGAGCTTCTCATCTATGTAGACATTTGGTCACATTTCCCAGATGTTTAAGGATGTGGAGAAACCTAATTCACTGGAAACAGGAGAGAGAGATGCTGCTCAGTTGTGGGAGGCTGAAATGTATTTGATATAGTGGTTCATCATGACTTGGAAAAAAGAATCGGTGCTGAGGGGGACTGAGCACAATGTCTTATTTAGAGATAGGCTTCACTAACCTAGCCTTATGGCAAGATCCCACCAGCAAGTTTGCCCAGTATGCGGCTTAGGCTTGTGCCAAGTGTTTAGTGGGCATGCTCAGTGGAGGCTGCATTCAGTCAACTTCATAGTTGGTTTCCGCAACCGATCACGTATGGCAGCAGTTGAATGATAGACTATTTAATGTGATTTTCCTTGACCAAGGGACCAGAAAATGGCTTTGAACTTCAAACTAGCTGTATTTTGAATCATCTGTATTGTAAAAAATTCAAAAATCTATTTTTATGGCTGGGGTATGACAATAGCTTTGAAGTATTTGATACTTTGAGCCATTCAATATAGAACTACTAAGGCTTTACTGTAATAATAATAATAATAATAATAATCCCAGAGATTTTTTAATTAAATAGGAAGCTTAAGGAAAATAGAAAAGTGAAGAAACTGATTTATTTGATAAGTAAGCAAGAAGTTATTCTGGTTTATTAAAGGAAAATCTAACTGGATAACTCAGTAAATAGATAATGCATGCTAAATGTTAAGTGTGCCATGTTGGCAAGAGCAACCATACTTTAAAAGTTGCTCAAGGATTTTCAGTAATGCATCTATATGGTCATTCAAATTATCATCTAAGTCCTTTTACTTAACTGTAAAAGGAAACATTTTGGCATTGTCATGATAAGAAAGCTTTTTTTTTCTGATCAGCCAGGGTACAGAGCTCTGTGGGAAGTATTTCTTAAAATATAATTCCAAGAGGATAGAAAGTCAGTCCTAAACTCACGAGGTCTTTTTCCCTTATGCTGCAGTTAGGTAACATCAGTTTCTTAAGGTTAGAGCAATCCTGAATGAAGTTTCTGGGTGCTAGATCATTTAAAAAATAATGAGGTATTATTTAGTATTATTATTCATACTATTATTCAAATAGTATTCTGGGGAATAATTAAAGAGTTGAAGAGAGTTAACAATTTTGTTGTAGCTTAAACTTCTGAATACATACAGATATTTATTGCTGGAATCAGTTTCAGATTTTTCAGGTACCTTTTGACCATGGCTGTCCAACTGGAGGGTGGCATGTGGGCCACAAGGGGTTAAGTTGCAGACCCCAGACTTCTGTCTGGCTGCTACTTCCCCAATTGCTCCAACTGCAACAGCAGCTGGAGTCAGTAGGCTCCTCTTCCCTATTCCGGCTTCTGGGTTTTGCACCCACCATAGGGAGTGGTATGGTATGGCACAAGGCTCTCGGGGTGAGGTTGAGACTGTGCAGTAGGTGGTATAACAGCACAAGGGGGTAAGGGGAGGCCCGCATGGACTTGTAGTGAAGTGATGATAGTGGGGAAAGTGTTTGAATGGTGGCGGGAGTGCCCAAGTGCAGTCAATGCGGGTGGGGGCATCCCATCCATGTGGTATGCAGCCTGGGGGTCATTACACCCACAGATGCAGCTCAAAGGGCAGGCTGTTGGACAGCCATCCTTTAGCATATTAGCATTGCAGTCCTTAATTTGCTCTCCAAATCCTGATTTGTAAGGTGTGCTGCATATTTCTCTGAAAATTTCATTCTACTCTTGTAGATGACATTTTTTCCTACTAAATTCTTACACAGGAAAATGTTTCTTTTTCTCTGCTGCCTTGATTCAGCAAGATACTTGGGAGCACACTTACATGGGACTGCTTTAAGTTAAATGTGCTTATGCAATTTATGGCCTTAAATGAATTCTGTTGAAAATTTAATTCAGGGACCACATGTTTGTGTAGCCAGACTGAGTCACTCCCTATAGAAAAGTTATAGTGCAGGTTTGATGCAGGAATGATGACCTTTTTTAATGTCTCTTATTGCTGTAGGCTCCTAAAGGGCTAGAAAAAAAATCATGAATTTTCAACATTATGCATCTGCTGGAACTTAAAAATAGCTGGTGTCAAACACTTGACCCTTGTGTATTTTTCTAACATTTATTTGGAGGTGTATACAGTATAAGATTTGCAAACATTCTTAACCATTTTTAAAGAGAAAAGTATGCTTCAGTGAGATCCAGCTAATACTCAAAACATAATGTTATTTTCTTTATAAAGGAGTTACACACTCTTATAAAATACCTGTAAGTAAGAATGCCAAGAAATATTCCTTGTAAACATATAATTCCTTTCTGTTTTCTCTAAATTCTGAGTTATGCCACTTAGCCAACCATACTATTGTTTCTAACAATTTGGAAAAATATATGCACGTCAAAATAAAAAATGAGATTTTTATGACTATCACAATTTACCATTCAAGGTTATACTGTCCACAGTGGCTACCCACTAATTTTGAGGCCCCCTTAAAGTGGGGATTATTTCCACCAACTTTCCTGAGATGGTAAAAATTATAAGTGGATAAGAGAGGAGAGAGGGGAAAGGTAAGTTGTTATCTGTACTGAGATATTAAACAATATCTGGCTGTGTCTACATGAGATGAATTTAGTACTTGTTTATGCTAAATAAACAAGTACTAAATAAATGTGGAGTAACCCAACTTGCTGTGCAGTAGTGCCAGCGAATGCCTTTTTTGTGACACTGCTGCTCAGTAGTATCAAGCTACTATGTAGTCAGCTTCTTGTGTAGATGTGCCCACTGTTTCCTATGTAAAGATTTTTATTCTATCCATTTAATGCCCGTAATCCTCCTTGCAGGTTATCTATTCCCTGCTATATCTGTATACTCTTCTAGATGCTCCTTGCTCCATCATATTTTTATTCCAGTGCTATTTAGCATGTCTCTTTGCCACATGATGCAGGTGAAAGAATTTGTCTGACAAAAGCATACTACCCTGTGCAACTCTTCGAACACATCAGCTGCATGTCTACGTTTCAATGCAGACGGATTTTCCAAGGAGGAGTTTGCTAACAAACGTCCTGCATCAGAGCATCCTGCCCTGAGCATAACAGAATCTCTTTCAAAAGTCAGGCCCAATGAGAGAGAGAAAATAAAGATAGGCATATATAGCATTTCTCTATATAAATAGTTTTAAGTGCAGTGATATTGGGAACATTTTAAAATAGTTGAATTATCATTATCACTAACATGCTTGTCAGTGGTTATTGTACCAACCCCATGTGACGGAGACCATCTTCAGGGCCAGTCACAGTATCAGCCCACTCGCCTGTCTAGGGCAGTCTGCCCCTAACTTTCCTGTCACGCCTTTGTTGTACAATAAATGGATGTTTCTGGGTGGGAGGATGCCCATTTAATGCCCTGATGCCAAGGGCACTATACACTGCTCATGTCCCATGCCTCGCAGATGGCATCCAAAGAACTCTCCCGGCCCCATTGCTGGGCTGCACTAGGCCACTGCCCCAAACTACCCACTATTACTCCCCGGGCTCCATTGCTGAGCCGCAGTCAGCCTCTGGCCCAAACTTGGCCTCTGGTGTCCGGAGACTTACCCTGGCCTCATGCCCCCTCACTGGGGCTTGCTCTATTACACTGTTGGAGCCAGCCTATGTGCAGTCCTGCAGGCCCCTCACAGACCCTGCTTTACACACCACTGCACAGCCCTTCAGGCCCGCCTACACGGACCCTACTCTATACCATCCTGTGCAGCCCTTGAGGCCCCCCATATGGGCCGTACTCTACGCAGCCTACTACTTGCACTGTGCCCCTTCATAGGAGCCACTAATCTCACTGGGGCTGCAGGTCCTTATGGTCTGTGGGTATTTATCAACGTGCCTGGACCCCACTCTTGGCCTACGGCCCACTCACGACTCAGGCATCTGTCGACACCTGGACCCTGCCTAAGGCTCCACTCAGTAGGCCTGGGCCCCTGTACTTTTCTGTCAGGGTGTGCTCCCCTAGCCATTCCCCTCCACGGGTAACTGCAAGGCAGCGGGGACTAAGGCTTTCTGGTGCCCCATATTCACCCTTCACTAGGGAGGCACAGGTGTGCCATTTCCTGGAAGCTGCCCTGCCACACCCCGAGCTATCCTGTTAAGTAGAATCATATAAATAGAACTTAATTAATATTTAAATAGATATAAGAACTTTCTAAAATTGCTGCACCCAAGAATCAACATTTTCTTGCTAAACCACAGAACCTGTTGGGCTACTGCCTGAACTTTCTTTAGAATGAGCTCCTATAAAAAGGTGGGTTGAGGACAAAAGCAAACAATCCTGAAATTTCAGGAAAAGTCAACATCTAATTAAAGTGAGAGTTTTGAGTTATTCTAATTCTGTATTATTACCATAAGTTTCCTCCCCTAACTCTCTGGGACCAGCATTCTAGCCATGTAAAATGAAACTTAACACACTCAGAGGTACTGAGACAAATCGTTGTGCTTTTGTATGTTAGTTCTGTTATCTTAGATGAAACAGTATTAAGTTTCTCACTCTCTTCACTTCACATGTGCAAATCAACTACTTAGATCTTGGCTCCATCATGTTTGTAGTTGCCTCATGCCTCAGGATTGAAATTAAATG
>NW_017729026.1:20353040-20358684 GCF_001723915.1 Gavialis gangeticus | reverse complement strand
ATGAAACAGTATTAAGTTTCTCACTCTCTTCACTTCACATGTGCAAATCAACTACTTAGATCTTGGCTCCATCATGTTTGTAGTTGCCTCATGCCTCAGGATTGAAAGTAAATGAGCCTGCAGTGATGACAGCCCAAAAATGTTGTCTGGCCTGGTAAGGTCATCTCTGGAATTAAGACTTACAAGAGTAGGCATCTCAGGATATTTTTGTTTAAACTCTTGAACTTTGCAGGTAGTTTCTTTCAGTGGCCCTAAAATATAAATGGTTTATTATCTGCCACTAATTTTAAATTTCTTTCCGCAGTGTTTTAGACATTTATTTTCTTCAGTTGGATTTACTGGAACGAACAACTTTTTTTACTATTTGATAAATAAAATACCTTTACAGTGAACTCTCAGAGGTTTCTATGCGTGCGTCCAACTTGGGTGCTATTGAAGAATCAATAAAACCATTAAGATAATTTCCTCTGACTTGCATAATACAAGCCAACTAACCTCACCCAGCATTTCTGCATGAAGTCCAAGACTTCTGTTTTGAATGAGGATATAACTTTTAAGAACAGAGCAAATCCTGCCTAGTGTTAAATCATATGTTGCTCTACACAGTGGTTATAGCTTTCAACATCATTTTCAGAACAAGAGTTTTTAGTTAATACCACACAGAAGGAGCAATCCCATAACAGCATTTGCTATTGTACTCTATCCTGTTGCTTGTGAGTTTTTTTTTCTTTTAAAGTACAATTCTGCACTTTTCTGTTATACAGTCCCATTACATGATCCATAGAGGGTTCAATTGTGCCACCATGCAGTGCCTTCTTTTGTTTTGGTTTAACTTAGGGCATTTGTAGACAACACAGGGTTTTAAATTGAAGTGGTGTTTTTTTTAAAAAACACTGCTTCAATTTAGGGCAAAGTTAACCCCTGTGTCATGTACACCCATGTCCTTACCTGCCTCTCCAGCAGCGGGGAAGGGAGAGTGAGTTGTCAGTAGGCTGAGCAGTCCCTGAGCTGTGGGGAGAAGGGGGACGCTGGTGCTTCCCTCTGTGGCAGCGGCGGCCTCCTGTGGCAGCACCCACCTCCAGATACCTGGCGCAGGTGGTCTTGGGGGGCACCGCAGCTGCAGAGGGAAGCACCAGGTGCCTGAACAGCTGAGGCAGGCAGGCAGGCTCCAGGGAAGAGAAGAAAAAAAAAGATCAGGCTTGCTGCCTATTTTTTCCTGCCTTCCTGGGCTGCTGCCAGGCTGCCTGCTGGGGCTGTCTGCACAGCTCCTGAGCCGCACAGAGCCCAGTGATTCCCTCTGTGGCTGCAAGGTAGCAAACTAAGACTCCTCAGAGGATTTTAATTTCCGGAACCACTGAGTCATTTGCTGTGCCCCAAAGTCATTTAAGGTGCATTAGGCCGCCAAATTTGCTACAGTGGCTGGAATTAATGCGCAATACGCCACTGAATTTGCAAACTTGTGCAAACAGCAACACCATTAAAGAGGTGCAAAAGGGCATGTAACCTGCTTTAATGTGTCGTCTACAAATGCCCTTAAGTACCTGACATATCACACAGTACTATGAATCTGAAATGTAGTTTTTGTTTTTGCTTAGTTTTTTCCAAAGATTACTCACTCATTCCAAAATTAGTATATATTATCATGATAACAAGAGAGAACATGAGAGCCCAGGAGAAACTTGGGGTTTTTTTGGGTTCAAAGCATAATACAGCCCCAAACAAACAGTAAGTTGATACCCTGCCATCCTACTCCTTGTAAATAAGCACAAAAAATTTGAAAGGGGGAGCATTATCATGTGCTGGGTGAGTCAGGCAGGAAGTGATGTTGGAGCAGAAAGGAGTATGCTTGTTCCCAAACCCCTTTCTTTGGACACTATGCTTACAAAGGAGATCTACCAATGGCTTGTGGGTATTATCGAACCACTGGAGGCATCCCACCATCCTTCCTTCAAGCTAGCTTCAGTGGAGTTGGCCAGTGCCCTTTACTCTTTGAACAGATATGTCATTGCAAACAGCAAATTCAGCGAATTATTGTGACTGTATTACAAGTTTAAACTCATTACAAATAATATATGTATTGAGAACAATAATTATTTGTGAATTATGAAACCACTTCCTAGGAGTTGATTGGATTTATTAGTAGCTGTAAACACTAAAGCAGTTTAAGAAATTGATTTTAGAAGTAGCAAAACTTAAAGCTAATTTAATCTTTCCTTTCTTATGGACACCCTCTGATCTCTGTATCTGGAGCTTTTTTTAACATCCATTTTAAATTGTCATTTTTTTCCTCTTACAGTGTCCTTCTCAGCTCTTAGAGTGCAGCTAAGAAACTAGATTTGATGGTGCTATTGGGCTAAATCCATAAATGGGCAAAACTGCATTGCATTTAAATGGAGCTTACTAGAAGGCTGAATAAGATCCAGCATATCTTGCCAAATGCTGGTCACCTTCCATTCCCACTAAAATAAAAATATACTGTAAAAGTAAGTATTACTGTATTACTCTAAAGTTAATAGAAAGTGAGAGCACTTGATTCTTAGGAGCATTATGGCCTGTGTTGATGGAAAACTTTGCCTGGTGGCATAGGCACATTATCATCATTTTAAATCTCACAGGGGCCAAAATCTGACCTCATTTATACTCTGGGAACCTCAGGTAACTGAGGACAGAAGCTTGTTTGCATTTTTATAGCATTTTGGCTGTGGTAGAGGAGATTTGATAGTGAGGTAAAACCTTAATGACCTCCATTACTCTGAGACCAGCATTCTGAAACACAACTCACCCAGTTCTGACCTTAAGAACTGCTAATGTACAGAATTCTGTTTCTTAGCTCTTGTGGAGTGTGCAAGTACTTTGATTAAAGTGCTTTCAGCACACATGTTGAGATATTTATACTTCAAGGAAGGATATACAGATTGTAATAATAAAATGGCAAGAGTTTCAGTATATCAGGAAATACTTAGAAAAGAATGCAGAGAGGATTTTGAAAATCTCTCTCCATGAAAGGTATATTCAAGACTACCTCTAAGCCAGTGATACCATACATCCACATTTCTAAATGACTATCCCATTTGAAGTCATCCCAATGACTTCATAGCGATAAGGGAGTAATTGTGAGATCACAGGGCATTTATAGAAGACACTTTAAAGCTGGTTTTAAGTGGGTTAAATGCCTTTTGCACCACTTCAGTGGCATTGCTGTTTGCACAATTGGCAGCATATTGGACATTAATTTCAGCCGTGATAGCACATTCGGTGGCATAATGTGTCTTAAATGGCTTTGGGGCTCTGCAAAGTAAAACACTTCCGAGGAGTTTTATTTTCCTACCCCACCACTGCAGAGGGAGCCACCAGGCTCTGTGCAGCTCAAGGGCTGTGCAGGCAGCCCAGCAGCAGCCTGGGAAGGCAGGCACCACAGAAGGGGGGAAAAAAAAGTGGCGAGCCTGATCTTTTTTTTTTTTTTTGACCCTGGAGCCTGCCTGCCTGCCTGAGCTGCGTGGGGGCCTGGTGCTTCTCTCCCTGGCTGAGGTGCCTGCGGGTGGGTGCCACCTGGGAGGGGCCACCGCTGCCGCAGAGGCAAGCACCAACCCCGCCCACCCCTGCCCGTGCAGCTCAGGGGCTGCTCTGCCTGCCAGCAGCTCGCTGTCCCCTCCCCGCTGCTGGAGAGGCAGGTAGGGATGGAGCAGGCATGGGTTCTACATGACACAAGGGTTTACTTCACCCTAAATTGAAGTGGTGCTTTTAAAAAAACACTGCTTCAATTTAGGGAGGATTAAACCCTCGTGTCCTATACAAATGCCCACAGATGGGAATGTTTGTTTTTTCTCCCATACAATCTGACACAGATATCAATGGTTGTGTGACAGAACTTGTTCAAGAGCCAAGTCTCTTGGTCTATAATTTGCTTTAACTACACATTTCAAGAAAAACAAAAGTTTCTTTTTTAACTTTCCTTGCTGCCTGTACTGACATTACTATATTCAATGAGCATCTCATTTAGTTGTTATCAAGAGTTATATCACACTGGTGAGGAAGAAACATGATGCTGAAATGCATGATTAACTTTTGGTCTATTTACAAATTAAAAAACTTACTGAACTTCAGTAGGGAAACTGTATTATTACAGTGGATTTTTCTTTGGATATAGCCTGCAAAATTTCTAGTATGTTTCAGTATTCTCTGGTAAACGATTAGGAGGGTTGTCATGCATAATCATTGCAGGATAATTTTTAGATAACCCCTTTCTTGCCGGGTGAATTCATCTGTGCTAGCTTGATCTGGAATTTTGAAATAATATTTTTACTATCAATCAACATTTATATTATGATAGTTTATATAATGGAAAACAGATTGCTACTTTGATAAGAGAGGTCAACAGTGTGATGCATACTGTTATAAAGACCTAGACCCAGTTTCTCAGAGGTCTTTATACACAACTCAATTTGTCACTTAAATACCGTTGAGGATCCAGGCCTTATCCTTTGGTTTTGGATTATTTTTCCCCAGAAAGCTATTTTAGAATGATGCAAATGCAAAAGCATTTGAGAGAAAAATCCTGGTTAAATCAATGTTAAGAAGATGTTTGCCATTGACTTCAGTGGAGCCATTATTTCACCTGCTGTGTATTGAACATTTAGCTGGATGCCATTCTTCATGTGCTTGGCCTACAGATTCCTGCATTACCAACACACAATTGTGGCTAGGAATAAAATCAATATGATTCCTTGGTAACCAGCACATACTTCAAATAATGATACATTTTTTCATGTGGCTTTACACTGTTTATGCTAACCATTCAATAAATATGTTTAATTTTCAAAAGCTGTTGTTGTTGTTTTGAGGGATAAAGTGAAAAAGGCAAAACAATAATGACAGTAATTCCCTAAAAATATTCAGCTGGACAACCTTTTTTGAATGGCCTGAAAGAAAATATCTGAAATGGAAATATTACCCATACATTATTTGTTATTTTTGATAATGATTTTTCTTTATTTCTGCTTTATATCTAGCAAGTTTTGCGGGTTTAGGTAATCGTTGTCAACAGGCTTAACATATCAGTGGAAATTATTCAACATATTACTGGATCTGTCTTGTGTGTTAAAATCTACAAAGTGTTTGTCATTTGTTAATGCCATGTTTAGGTTAGTGTTTCAAGTGCACCTTGATTTGGGCACTTAAGACCACCGTCAATGTCAAAATCAATTTTTCTGTGAATAACTTTTGTATTGGTGATTGTTGCATCTAATTATAATCATGACTGCAATTTCACATCTTAATTTAATCATTAACTTTGTAGATTTGATTTAGTACTATGAGTAAGCACTTCCCCTGATTTGTACATGGGGGCATTCCCTTTACCTGTGCTCTAGATGGAGGCTACTTAGTGAAAGCAGATGCAAAGCTGATAATGAAACTGAAAATGGATAGTCCAACAGAAGGACTGTGTGTGGAGAGAAAAGAAAATGGTTCTCAACATGTTTCCTATTGTTGTTGTTGGGTCTGCCCAAATGACCCTTCTAAATGTGAAATGGCATTAGGAAAAAAGAGAGAGGGGAAGGAGAAGGGGAAGATGAGGGAGGAGGATACACTGGACCGGCACTCACAACTACAGCCCAGCCTGGACCGACAAGCTCAGTGGACAAAC
>NW_017729026.1:20352536-20353029 GCF_001723915.1 Gavialis gangeticus | reverse complement strand
GGTCCCTTCCGACCCTAGAAACTATGAAACTATGAGTTGTGTACACGTATGTGTGTTATGAACTCTTTGTTTTTGTTTTTGTAAAAAGAAGTCATTTGAAAAGATGCCATATCTCAAAATGTACTTTTTAAACAAAATCTAGTTAGGAGTACCTACTTAAGAATCTGAAACTTACTTTTGGCCATCGGTTTTTGAATTTCATAAAATATTTCTTTCTACAAGTATGCCAAGAAAAACAAAATGCTACCAGCGGCTATTTAAAACAGTAGAAGGACCTGAAGACTGAAACATAAGTCACTACATTTTGAAACTCAGTTCTTGCCCATTTATATGAATAGTTTGTAATCTTACAGAAGTTTTCAATGGTGATACTTATGAGTGATTATGGGCAGCCACAGCAGTATCCATTAGGAAATACATAGGTTCACTTGATACACATTTGTAAATATTATGGGTGGCACTTTCAAGAGTGGTCAGCAATAGGCTGAATTTG
>NW_017729026.1:20322044-20347536 GCF_001723915.1 Gavialis gangeticus | reverse complement strand
GTGCGGGTCTGAGGACCAAGCCCTACGGAACCCCACTGTCCACATCCCTCCAGGTTGAAAGTGCCCCGTCCACCACCACTGTCTGGGTGCGGCCCTCCAGCCAGTTGGCGACCCATTTGACTGTGTGGGTGTTGACACCACAGTCCCCCAGTTTCTTAATGAGAACAGGGTGAGACACTTCCACTTCAGATCATAGGAGATTTTAATTTTCTTTTAATGTATATTATAATATGCCCTTGTAAAGGATATAGCAGAAGTAGAAACATTATATTTTAGGTTGGTAATTTTTTTTATTGATTTTTATATCAGCTGCTTATATATCCCTCTCAAGACATGTTTTTAATATTAGGGTGACTTTTTAAGCTGTCCTTTTCCAACTGAACAGTATTTATACTATGCTCTCCACTTCTGTGTGTATAGCCTAGTATACACATCCTGTCTTTTAGACACAGTGTATATATGACTATTAAACGTATGCATTTATCTAGATATATCTCTAAGATATATAGATATAATAATATATGATATTTCATAGCCATTAGCATCTAAAAGAAGAATAATAATCCCACAACCCATTTAGGCTATATATATGAGGCTACAAATTCTGGTGTGCTGTTGCAAAATGTGATTCAAAATGAATTTATATATTGATGTAGGAGAATTTATGAGAGAATAGGATCACTAAAGATTATGTACCAAATCATCTTCATTTGTTGACATCAGTAAGTTCTCACAGCTGACCTAAAAACTCATCTCACATCTGAAGTATTTTAACATACACTAAAAGAAAGGTATATCTGAAAACACTGTGTTTTACTTAAAATAGGAAGAGATTATTGGTAGGGAGCTGGTCCATAGGCCAGATTGTACTCATGGACTGGCTCTGCATTTTGGATTCTGCCCATGTGTGGAGTGGGTGCCATGGGAAGCTAGGTGGCCATTGATCCTGTTTTATACTGGACCATTCTGTTTTAAACCCTTTGTCCCCTGTCCTTTTCTCAATAAGGACCAGACTGCAAAAAGTCCTGTTTTTCAGCTCATTGGTAGAAATACAGCTGAGTCACTTGTTCTCGTGATTCTTTTGGCTGTGCCTAGAGGTAGGGCAGTACACAACCAGCAGGGGCAGGGTTCCCAGAAGGAGAGGGAGGGAGGGGCCTTTTTGCAGTGGCCTCGCCCCTTGCTGCTGATTAGCCAAGGAGCTTGGTGGCCTTGCCCATTGCTGCTGATTGGCTGAGGTGGTAGCAGCTCTACCCTGTACCACTGATTGGCCAAGGGGGCCTGCCTCTCATCAAGGGGATGTCCTGGATCTAGGGATGCATCAGGGTCCCCCTGTTTGCAGGACAGTCGTTGAGTTTCGGAGCAGCCTCTGTGTACAGTGCAGCCCCAGAGCAGTAGAATGGCATGCTCATGCTCTGGATCTGTGCTGCAGGCAGTGGTTGCTTCAGTGCTCTGAGACATGACTTGGAATTGGTGTGTGGAGCCATTTGGCATGTCTTGCCTGCTGCCTGTTGATCAACTCCTAGACCCATGGGCAGCACTGAACTCTGGACGATAGGGCTTCAAGGACCAGATCCAGCCTACAGGCTGTTGCGTTGACACCCCTGACTTAAAATCCTTTATCTGAAAAGGCAAAACAAGCTGTAATTTTCTTTTCTTAAGGAAAGAGGGACATTCTTTCTGTGTTATTCATAAGACTTGAATGTCAGACTCTTAAAAATTTTTGCTTTTTCAAATATTTTCTTCCTTTTTTTCTTTATATGGCAACCAAATGATCTCTGATGGATAACCACAGCAGCACAAGAAGCTCAAACTGTTCTCAAAATATATCTTCCCTGGCAGGACATCTTGTTTTGATTACATATTGGTTCAGAGTTTGAAAACAGAGAAACATCTTTAATCCTAAATATTTTAATGAACTTTTGAAAAATATTAATTAATATGTATTTTTAAAATAACCTGATACATTTAACCTCTAGTTTTGCGCCCTCCCCCCCACAAATATTTTCCAAAAAAACACAAAACAAAGTTAAACATTGTTTCAAAACTATTTCAGGGTGTTTACAGATATACATCATCTACCTTTCAATTGACAGGAAATAAAATGACAGACCCTGCACTTTCCACCGCATGGAATGTCTAGACTAACCTTTACTTCTGAGAGTAGTGTCTACTGAATCTGGGATATGCCCTTATTGACAAAAGTCCTGCCTTAATCAAAGGTTTCCTATTAGAATAATGAAGTTAAAAAAGGTGAAAGTGTATCTTTCTACCTTGTAAGTGAACTTAAATAGTAAAGTCTATGGCACAAAATTTAACTGTGGTAAGAAAAATGAGTCACTAATGGGACACCGTTAGGTTGAAAACTTGACCTACATTGAGTGTCACACAGGGTTTCTATTCACATACTTTTGACTGAACCTGCAACTGGAAAAGTTTTCTGAAAGCAATCCAGCAAAGGTTTTCAAACATGGAAATCAAACCTTTGCTGTGAGTTGCCAAGATGCATGCAAACAAACTCAGGATAGTGGATCTATTTGTGACTGGAAGGGTGTAGTAATTTTCCCCTTATACTTTTAAAGCTTTTCAGAAATTTCATTGCATTCTTTGCAACTGTAGTCTCCAGTAGATTACTTAGGTTCTTGTTCCCTAGCCATTGCAGCATCTCAGCTGTAATGCTCCTTGGCATTTTCTCTGTCCTGGTCAGATGCCTCAAGCTGTTAAATCTTGCTCTTTGACATTTGCCCCACAAAATACACTAGAACTAGGAAATGACACCTACAGGGCCCTGTGGCTGCTGAGTTTCAAAAATAAATTTGTAGCAAGAATAGTTGCACCATGTTTTATTATGAGAATAGAAAAAATATATATTTTAACCTATAGTAGCAGTTTTTTACCCAAATACCAGAGGATGTCAAATTAAAAATTAGCAGGGGAATTGAATCCTTCACTAAGAATTTCCTTCATGTGGCAAATGTTTAACAGTGCCTATTACCATGGAAACCCTTTAACTTCCAAAAGTCATTGTGTAAGCTCAGGAAGTGTGGGGCTCAGTACAATTACTGTCACTCATCTATAATTGAATATTACCTTACTTGTTCCTGCTTAAAATCAAGCATTTCTGGTTGTTGTTGTTGGTTTTTTTTTTAAAGCCTAACCTTCAATCTAGGAATAATAATAAAAATATATAAATATGTTCCCATCCCTAATATAGCCATTCTAGCTTAGTTATATTTGGTAAACTTGTAAATTCCCTTTCCAACTGACCTTTCCATATGAAGCATCAAGTGTTTACTTTGGCTGCAGGAGCTTTAAAAGGACATGGTATGATGGCTATCCAAGCTGTCTGAAAATGCCTATTTAAATGTTTTAAAATAGGTAGGAAATGAAAAACATAGTACTGTTTATTTATTTTAAATTAGATACATTACATTTTGGTACTGTTATCTATGATTCTATAGAAAAAGTACTTGAATCTGCTGAAGATACTACAGTCCTGCTCTTGGAAGGGTACTGACAATTATATTTGTTCATTTACCTGCAAATACTTATATATGTACTTAATGGGTGTACTGATGTGCCTAGTTGACTTTACTGGGACTAAGCACTTGTGTTTAATGGCAACATATATAACTGTTATCAGTTATATATCTTAATTCTTCAATGTGAGAGGAAAGAATCGTTGTGGGTGATATCTTCTATTGGACCAACTGGATATTAATTCTCGAACCAACTTTATATTAATGTCTCTTGTGCAATTAGTTTTTATTATATTAAAAGAAATATAGTCTATAGTAGAGGAATACTTAAAATCTTTCTTCTGTTTAAGATAAGCTTTGATCTTAATAGTTTCAGGTAGGTACATGATTCATGGTACTTCTTTCATACTATAGCGAAAGTGGTGATTATTCATAAGACTGCTAAGAATAAGTATAACTTGATTTTAGCAAGGCTTTTGATATGGTCCCCCACAACATTCTTGCAGGCAAGCTAAGGAAGTACAGAATTGATCAGTGGACTGTAAGGTGGGTAGAAAACTGGCTGAAGCATTGGGCTCAGAGAATAGTAATCAGTGGCTTGATGTTTAATTGGCAGCTGGTATCAGGTGGAGTGCCCCAGCGGTCGGTCCTTGGGCCAATATTGTTCAATGTCTTCATCAACAACCTGGAAGATGGCACAGAGTGCACCCTCAGCAAGTTTGCAGATGACACCAAGCTGGGGGGGAGTAGTAGATACGCTGGAGAGCTGGGCTAGGATTCAGTGCGACTTAGACAAATTGAAGGATTGGTCCAAAAGGAATCTCATGAGGTTCAACAAGGACAAGTGAAAAGTCCTGCGCTTAGGACAGAACAATCCCATGTACTGCTCCAGCCTGAGGACTGACTGGCTAAGCAGCAGCTGTGCAGAAAAGGCCCTGGGGGTTACAGTGAGTGGACAATAAGCTGAATATGAGTCAGCAGTGTGCCCTTGTTGCCAAGAGGCTAATGGCATACTGGGCTGCATTGGTATGAGTGTTGCCAGCAGGGCAGGGAAGTGATACCAGTGATATAAACA
This sequence comes from Gavialis gangeticus, assembly GCF_001723915.1. Lineage (NCBI taxonomy): Eukaryota > Metazoa > Chordata > Crocodylia > Gavialidae > Gavialis > Gavialis gangeticus. The sequence goes on along the minus strand of NW_017729026.1, from coordinate 20,342,985 downwards.
TAATGGTTACCTCCTGCTGTATAATACTGACCTATAGTTTTACATGCACATTTTTGCATGTGTTTGAGTAAGAAAAATAGCACAACTCTTATAAAGTTTGCATGTGAAAATGGAAATTCTAGAGTATGTCCCTGTTTATATAGGGTCTTACACTTTTATGGATGCTGAGTAAGTATTTTGTTCTCTGAGTAGTCCCATTAGAATGGAAAAAAGTACTCCTATAATTTAAAATGCTGCATGGTAATTATGCAAAAATGCTTCAGTCTGGTCACTGAAAACTGGAGACGCTGTAAATTGCAAGGCTCCTTTCAAAGTATTTGACCTTCTCTTTGTTAAATTTAGGACATATTTCATTACTAAGTGTTAGTCTTTGCCATTTGAGACCTCGAAATCTTAAAAACAGAGTATGTGCACTACTTTTGCATATTATCAAAATATCTTAGCTTATTAACACAAAAAATATACTAATGATTTTTTTCACTAAGAAGTTTGCTTGTTTATTACAATTGGAAAGAAGCTTTGGAACAGCAAAGAAGCAATCCTCTTTTGATCTGGCATTGTCTAGCTTACAGCTAGAGCTAAGAAGTCCCCATTTATATGAAAGCAACTATACAGGAATTTATAGAAGCTTGGGCATAGAAGAGAACATATGTATTCTTCCATTTCTTTCTGTAAAGGCAAAAAAAAAAGCAACGTGAGGTGCTGAAGATAGACTAACAAGGGTGCAAAGGAACCTTGTGGAAGACTATGATGGGTAGTCAAGGAAAAAAATGATTATCATTTGTTAATTTAAACTCATGAGTTTTGACTGTTCACCCAATTTTTGAATGTTTGGAATTGGCAGTAGTCTTGTGTGCTTGTTAACTTTGTCCCTTTTTGGCTTAACATATGAGTTTAGCTTTCCTGTGACTTGTATTACTTTCATTAAATACTTTTTCCAACATAGAATGGAGAGAATGTTTAAGGCAAGTAGCAAATGAACAAAATTCAATTAATGTCTACTCAAGTAGCTCTAGAAAATACTTTTTGTCATCACTAGTAGAAGTATGAAAAGTCTGCATGCTGATAGAGAAACTGCTTATTTTCTCAAAACATTTTTCCTTGTTGTAATTGGAAATTAAGGATAATATTAACTTTTCTTCCGGGGGGGAAAAAAGAGAATGCTAAACAATTTCAGCTTGAAAGGAAGATATTTGTAACTGAGCTTTCTTAAGCAGATTTTAAGAGCCCTAGTACTTTAACAACAGGATGTATCTAGTATGTAATGATGAAGTTTGGGGAATCACATTCCAATTATTGACTCTTAGATTAGAATAGAAAATATTAATTAACCTTGGCAGTCATTACATGAATGTAACAACTTTTCCTTCAGTTCTACAATAGTGTAGCAGTTTGTCTAGATTCTGATATAATGCTTACTTTAACAAGGAGCATGCTAGCACTCTAGACATGCACCTGGATTCCAAGGAACACATGCTTCTAGTTAGCATGCATTGCTAGGTTTTCAGCTAAGTAGCACATATACTGCCATCTTCAGTACATCCTACTTTGAAATTATACTATGCCATCCTGCCATACAGCTGAGGGGTGAGAATGCACAGCTAGCACTGCTTCATTCTGATTTCCATCTGATCTTGCTTCAGGTGCATTTCAAAGATTAAGGTTTAATCTGTGGTACCACACTGCACAATGTGAGGATACGTTCCTCTCTTAGTAGTCCTTTAATATCATGGATTAAGTAAAAACAAGACTTCAAGCCCCACTTTTTTATTTCTTTTTAAACTTGGACCCACAGATGCCTTGGTACATATTATTAATATTGCTAAATATTACTGCATTGTTGTACAAGCTTTATATAATATGTGGAATCTATTTAACTTGACATCGTTGTAAAATAGAGGGGAAAAGTACAAAATGAATAATTTTCAGACAAGAACTTGTCTTGTGACACGCAACTCTATCCTTCATACAAAGCTTGTTTTGTTTCAAATTGTGCAGAGGTGCTGCTTAAAAAGAATTAAATCTTTGTGACCAAGGCAGTCAAGTGCTAAGCTTATTTTGTGTGTACCAGGTAGTTATATTAAGTCTATTGAATACTGTACCACTGTGTCAAAAACATTAAGGATCCCGTTAGGCCAGGCTAAAATAAAATATTTTTGGTTTCTTTCAGACTGGGACTACCCACTTTAAAGTTGGTACTTAGCACATGCTGTATTATTGAAAATGACTTGTAAACAATAACTTTCCTGGGGAATACAAATCACCAACATTGAAGGGTTTTGTGTATTCATTCTTGAAAAAGGCCAAAAGAGTACTTACACTAAATGGAGCTTGTTACTAGTCTAAGTACTAAACAAATTAGACACTTGACTTTATTATATAATTTGTCTTAGTGCAGCCTGCAGGCTTATCTTCTGCTACCACTTATAGGGTAGAAAAGTTTCCCCAAGGCTGTTATATTCGCTTCTTTATTACACTCATTGATTATAGTTCTAGTTTGCTTTTGCTTTCTTGATATTTTTTATTTCAAATCCAGGAGGAATGCTTGTTTTCAGGTTCCATATTTTCCACTTTGAATGATATCTTTGGTGATATCAAAGTATAAACATAGAGGAAAATTTAAATTTTATCATGTTCTGGATAATATTTCGTCTTTTTCTCTTTGATATTCAAAATATAATTTGCTGGGATTATGATATTTTTGTTCAGAATTTGCCTTCCTCATTTTCATTTTAATAAATCCATTCTGATCTGATCAATGGGAATGATAAATCTACTCCTGCTAGCAAACTGTTACCTGATCTAGTCCACAGAATTGTCTGCCATATGGTTATGTTACCTATGTATACAAATTGGTGTACTGCCAGATTGATGAAACCAAAAGTAATCATTACTTCATTTCTATTTGTGTCATATATTACTCTGCTGGTGAACCTGATTATTGTATTTATAATAGATATCCTGTTATTACTAAAGATATTTTCTCCTATATTATAAAGGAGTAAATATATAAAATTAAATGAGCTTCTAAGTGTCACTGACTAATTTATCAGTGTGGATGTCATAGTGATACGTACTTATGTTGGAGCGATTGCTGGAAATGATTGCTGAATTTTTGTCCCATTTTTGGAAACACTTGGAACATTTTCCATATCACCACTGATGCAAAGCTTAGAAGAATTGTCACTGAATATTTTTGGCACTTCCAATTTTAGAGCAAATGCAACTTTTCCCATTTGAGTAACAAAATAAATTACAAGGGCTGATGCAGCAATAGTACCTACAGATATAAGATATTTATGTAGCTGTCTCGTTCTTAGGGTTTGGAGAGTTTTCCAGCTATTCTGGTCAGCTGGACACCTTATTTGACACAAGACTGAAAAGTCAATTTTGAGACTATAGCTCCTTACAGTTAACTTTTTCAAGTGGTATCAAGCTGTATTTTTATTAGTAAAGGTCTGGAAGCCACTAACATAGAACTAAAATGGTTCCTTTTCTTCTTATAAACCATTCTTCTTGTAAACTATACAAGAACCTCTGCTTCTAAAGGATCAATTTTATCACCGCTGTGGAAAATGAAATTGGTTGCAAATTTTTTTCGGGTGTGGCCACTGAATAATTGAAATGTTAGGGTCAGAAGAAACTTCAGGGGTTCACCCAGTCCATTCAGCCTTCTGTGAGGCAGAGTCAGGACCATTCCTCACATGTTTTTGTAACAATCTTACAAGCTTCCAGTGGTGTGATTCTAGATATGCACTACATGGCCTCTTCCAGTGCTTAGTTATCCTAATATAATTTTTTTCCCTAATGTCTAACCAAAATCTCCCTTACTTTAATCTGATTACTGTTTGCCCTATTCTCATAGATTTCATAGATTTCACAGACATTAGGGCTGGAAGGGACCTCACAAGATCATCGGGTCCAGCCCTCTGCCCAAGGGCAGGAAATCAGCTGGAGTCAGATCACCCCAGTAAGATAAGCGTCCAAGCAAGGGACAAGAAAAACATGTAATAGCCATTCCCTTTTAAACCATCTTTTGCATATTGGAAAACTTTTATCATATCCTGCCTTAGTTTTCTTTTTTTTTACACTTATTCTTTCAATCTTTCCATGCTTATCATGTTTTCTCTTTCTTGTGCTCCTCTGGATGCTCTCCAGTTGGCTTATATCTTCTTTCTTATAGTGTCTTGCTCAAAACTGGATAATGGTACTCTAGCTGAGGGTTCTTCTGTGCTGAGTAGGGAAAAGTAATTCTTCCTGCTGTCTTCTATTCAACACTTGTTAATGACATTTGACTTTTATAGTTAAACAGCATAACATTTTTCATTTGTATTCAACGTGTTTTCCTCTAGGACACCCCGATCCTTTTCTGCAGAACTGCTGCCTATACTTTTCATAGGCACCATTTTTATTTTTGCATTTGAAAATTACCTTCCCGGTCATATTTGCATTTGTTTCCATTTAATTTCATTATTTGAATTCTGATCCTGTCTTCAAAAGTGTTTGCAGTCTCTTTCAGATTGGTGTTCTCTAGAGACTTAGAAAGCATACTTTCTATTTCATTATTTAGTTCATTAATGATAATACTACAAGATAGACTTCTGGAGGACATGCCTTGGTATGTAATTCCAGTTTAACTTCAAACTGTTGAAAATTAGACCTCAAACACAGGTTTTCAACTAGTTGTGCAGCTGCCTTATAGTAACTTCATCTAAACCACTATTTCCCTAGTTTGGTAATGAATTTATAATATGGGGCTTGATTTATAGACTCACTAAAATCAAGATATATTATGTATAATAGTTACTTCTAATCCAGCAGTCGCTGTGATGTTTTACAAGCAGTGGACTGAAACAGCCTAACTCATGTTTGAAGTGGGATGGTACTCCTGACCCATTTGCTGTTGCTACTGCCACCTCTCTGCTACCTGGCTGCTATGTGAGCAAAACATCTGCCACCAAAACACTACAGAAGTCCTCCCCATAGCCCCCAACAGTGGGATCTGAATAAAATGGTACCATAAACTGTATACTGCTAATCCCTATCCTAATCCACTAGGAAGAATATTAAAGTGGTTTGAATGGTTGCTCTAGGGGAAAAAAACACATTTGCTAACTTAAAAGATAATTGAAAGTGAATTATAAAACAAAAACCAAACTGCTCTGTAGTTAGTTTTGCCACTGTCATATAAATGAATTACAGAAATAAGGGAATCTCTGTTTGAATTTCACAACAAAGAAAATACAGAAAAGATGAGCAACTGTGCTAGGATAACCAGTCAAACACAGACAATATAGGACTGGTTAAAAATTACATTTTTGACAACACAAAACTTCACAAAAGTATAACTTCACTGATGAATGACTGGAGATCTTACAGTGAACAATAGATCTCTAAAAGACTTTAAAGTCCCCTCTACACATGCAGATAAAGGCACAATGGGATCTAATGTGTGATTTCTGTATCTGTACCATCTGCCAAGTCCATTCCACATGCATGGACTTGCACCACAAAGAAATTTGGACCACGACTTTAACAGATGTGTCATAGCTGACAGTGCAAGCAGAATCATTAACTTGCATGACCAATCATGCTAAACCACTTTACTAACTCATTCAGAGAGAAACTGCTGGCACATCCTGTTCAAAAGAAAGTAGCAATTCTGTTCTTTGTGACAAGCTGGCTGAGCTTCCTGCATAAGTAAAAATTGTCTTTTAAGGATTACAATGTTAGTTTATTACAAACGTCAAAGCCTACAGCTTGGCCCTTTTAATATGGAAGCAACGATCCTGAATTGCTTCAAGATGGAGCTGGACAAACTGATGAAGCTAAACTGTGATAGAAAAATGCTCTTGGAGGAGTAGTCAGTGTATGTGAATGTGTTTTTATGTTATGTTTAAGAACATCGGAAGTCAAAAGGTCTTAAACAGTTGATCCCTTCACCATGTGTCTAAAATGAACATTCTTTGATGGTTGCCTCCATCCTATCATACTGTGCCCATCATCATGGTTTGTAAGCACCTCTGGAATACCTAATCCATCTCTTTTCTATGGTTTTCTGTATGGTACCTCTTTCCTATATGATTTAGTATCTTGCTGAACTGGGTCGAAGATTCACGTTGTAATAGCACAACACTGCTTGTAACACATTAGGCCAGCTAAAGTTTGAAAAGTGTGATGGCAATGAGTTTACATAATGCAGTTACTGTTACTCAGTTTGTGAAGGCAATAAGTGATTTGAGTAAGGAAATGTTGAACCACTTAAAAAGCCTACTTTCTAACCAAGAAAAAAGGAAAACAAAGCATGGCTCTTGTGCCAGCCTGCATTTAGCACCTTCATAAAGCCCTAGTCTATTAAAGTCAAATTCAGTGGATTGAGACAGGATGCAATTGAGAGGTGTAACTGAAATACCTGATGTTTTTATCTTTTCTTTGCTCATGTATAAATGCTCTTCAAACAGTTGTTAATTACTTTCTTGTTTTGTTTTCAGCCATCTCCATTTCAGTACATTTGGGGGCATGTCTGTCATTGTACTAAGCCCAGAAACATTTGAAAGTCTTGAAACAAGGACTGATATAGATGTGGCTCAAAATAACTTTTTTTTCATAATGCAGCAAAATTGCAGCCGAGTACACAAGAGCTTTTACAGTGTTTCATTTCAGTCTGTGAGATAGTGAAGTATGATTGTCAGTATCAAAAGTTCTTCAAAGTTGTCACAATAAATTCTGGTAGTTATTTTAGAGATGAAGAACATGGGCGGCAATGGGGCCACTTACAATGAGTCTCTCAGTTCCTAAAATAAAGAATCTAATGAGCACCTTGGAGAGTGATGTCCCAGCATGCATCGATCCAGCTTGATCTACAAGAAAAAGAATTGTGTATTCTAACCTGCAGGGTTCTATTTATTGTGTCATTTGATATTAAGCATAAGGGCACTTATAGACTGATTAATTTAATGTAAATTCAACCTGACCTTTATATACTGTTTACGTTGCCAGTGTTTGCTTACAGTACAAAATTTGGTGCCTCCGGCATTAATACACTGAGTTGTGCATCTACACATGAAATTAACAGTTTGATTTGGAGTTTATTGCTCCCAGGCTCAGCGTTTACATGTGTATCTGGGACTGCAATACGCTGAGCTGGGGAGGCACAGCCCTGGCTGGCAGGGAATCCAGGGGGTCAGCCTGCCAGCCCCAGCTCAGCATACTACAAAGGGGCTGGCTAGGGCACAAGGGCGATACAGTGCGAGGCTAGCTGGCAGGCAGCCCCTCATGTAGCACCCTCATGCAACAGAGTAAAGAACTCTGCCATAGGATGGTACTTGTATCTGACATTATTGTCCTATGCAGAATTGGTTTACTCTGGCCTAATAGGGGTACACAAGTAGACAGTGCCGCTTTACTTTGGAGCTAATTAAGTACTTCCACAGTAAGCGTCTCGTATAGATGCACCCTAAGATTATATTTGCATTTGTTGTGGTGATTTCCTCAGAAATGTTATTCTTTCTTATTTTGTTCCATAGTGTGCAGCTGTAACAGCGTCATTGGGAAAGTGATCTGGAATCTGCATTGCAACTTTATTTTATCTGTTCATTAGCCAGTTTTCAAATCTTAAAACTCAACAGATAATTTTAAGTGATAAAAGAGAAACCAAAATCAATTATTGAATATGTTTCAGTCCAAAGTAAGAATTAAGTGCATTTGAAATTCATTTTTAAAGTTGCTGTTTTTCAGTGGACTATGACAAGAAAAGTATTTGAAACCAGAAAAAGTCCTCCTCCCTTTCCCCCTCCCCTTTCTTGGCCATGTTCTAACACAAAACAGCCAACATGATTTAGAAGAAATTTTGAAAGAGGAGGAAGCTTGAATACCAAGTGTCAGTTCAAAGCATTTTTAAAGATATAATCTACTGTAAAGTGAGTTTGTAAAGCAGCTCTGAGTGTACCATAATTTGAACGTCCTAACTGGTGCAGCTTTTTCTAAAAAGGCTATCATAAGACACTTATTCACCTCTTGGAATATTAGCGTTGGCAAAGTGCTTAAAATAAAATTATTTGAAAACCTGTTGAAATCATTAAAGGAAAATGAAGAATATGTTTTCAATTAAATCCTTTAGTACTTTCAATATAGCAGGTTCTTTTCTTTTCCTTTCTTTTTTTTAAGAGAGTTGTGAAAAGAAATGTTATGATATAAGATTTGTTGCGAGGGCTACTTTAAACCTGTTGCTTTTGAATTTACAGGAAATACCCAGTGTTAGTGATACAAAATTATTAGGCTATTAAAAATCCAGTGTGTGCTTACTCTTAATGGAATGTGGCACTGCTTTCAGTTTGTTTAATAATTAGGGCATAACCTTTGAACAATTTAAGATGCATCTTACTGGAAGCACAAGTAGATTACACTAGAAATATTTTTTTGAGTGTGCATATTACATGGAAGAATGTTAAAGGCATAGAAAGGCTCAACTAAATCATTTTTTTATTCAAAGGTTGAATTTGCACAAGTAGAATACTTAGTGGTATTTTTACATTCTGTATCATATTCCGAGACTTGAATGGAATGTCTTTTTCCTATTCTCAGTAATGTTTATTACTACTTATTCAGGACTTGCTATAACGGATGATGAAATATGCGCTTAAATCAATCAGCATATTTTAAAAGGCTTCTTTTTATGTAATAAGGATTGAATATTTCTTCCTTAATAGATGCTGTGCTTTTTTTACATTAATGTCGTCTTTGGAAAATTGCAATTGCTATTTTCGTAAATGCTATATATGTTTGCCAAGGCATTTTAAATCTTTTTAATGTCTGTCTACATTAATTCATTTGTGTCCTACCTTTAGTTGAATGAAAGATGTTCCTGGATAGAGAGAGTGAATGCTGGCTGGCTGTCACCTGAAAGTCACCACCACTCTCTTATCTCAAAGTTACTCCTCTTGCAGCAGGCATGGCTCTCAGAAAACTCACAGCAGGCATTTCAGGAGGGTTAAAAAGGCAGCCCTCTAATTCAAGAGCCCTTTTTTGGTAGCTTTTGGACTTTTTAACTTCTTCATGCAAGCTAAGCTGAATCATATGTTGGCTACTGAGTGATGGGTCTGCCTTCTGTTTTAGTTCCAGGAGAGAATAATTTTTTGTTTCCTAGAACTAAATGGCTCTGTATAAGAGGTGGAAGGGGACTGGGCATTCTTATTCATCTGATCCTACTTTTTAATTTTAAGGACCGTGTGATGTTTATTTTGGCATACATGTTTAGACTAGGATAGGCTTTTATGGTTTGGAAAAGACATTCTCTAGTGTTTCTAATTTAATCAATCAAAATCATTTGTGTATTTTAGGGAAAAAAAGCATCATCATCATAGTGTATTTATTGCTCTGTGTTATAGTATCAGAGTTCAGATTTCAAAAATGTTTAGGCAGTTCATGGGAGATTTTGCTGTTGCTTGTACATCTGTCATCCATCATTTTAATATTGTGTGAGATGTGTCTATGCATCAGCTAGATTTAATGTGTACAGGACTTTTGCCCAAGTGAGGTATGAGTAGGGTCCTAAGAGAAGTAATTATAAATTTTAGGTTGGGAGCCAAGAGCATAGTTAGGATTCCCCTCCAATACCACCTCTCTATTTCAATAGTTTATTTTGGAGCCCAGAGAGAGAGAGAGAATGTCTAGATGGATAGATCTTCTCTGATGCCCAAGTCACAGCCATTTTCTTATGGTCAAAGAAGGTTATATTAAAGTCTACTCTAAATCACAAAATGTTTCTCCTTAATTGTCTGTAGAATTCACACTTGTTTAATACAAGGCACTTCATCATCAGGGGAATAGAGAGAGCTTTGTCTCCAGAGTGTTCTGAGGCTTTACCATGGACTTGGGAGAAAAAATGGGACCAGAAGATCAAATGTAAAGCTCTTAAAATGGTAGCACAATGTTGTCCTTTAACACCATTAGAGCATTTGAGCATGAGATCAATCCTCAGTACAACCCAGATGTGGCTTGGAGTCTTGCCTTTCCACCCATTTCCACTTGTGTGGTCTTGAAATTTACATTCCAGTTCAATAAATTAAAATGGGAATCTCAATCTAACACTGAATATGGTGGGTGCAGTCTGACCCCACTGAAGTATGTGAAAGCTTTTACTGTGACTACCGTGAGTTTAAGATTATACCCCATGACATGAACTTCAAATTTAATTAATTTGCCTCACATCTTGTACACAGTAAGCCTATGATAAACCCTTGGATTATATGACCATATGTTTTGTTTTGTTTTTTTCTATAGAATGTATCAGGCATGGGATGGATGATGGTACTTAGGAAAGGAATTTGGTTTGGTTAGCAAATGACAGTATAGGAGTCTTGCTACATTGGTTGGAGAAGTTGATATTTTGATAGGGAATGAAGCAGGATTTCAGGAAGAGAATATACTTATGATAAAGACCATTAAGCCTTGCCCCAGAAGATGGCATTATAACCTTACCTCTGCAGAGTAAGGTTGTGCTCATTCTCCCATTAAAGTGAAGGGCAAAGCTTCCTTTAACTTTAATGAAAAATATCCTCAAATCATTTAAACCAAATGTTTTGGAAGTTTCCACTAATTGTATGTTGCTCACTTTCAGTGTGCCCCTTTTGAGATACCAGGGCCTGATGTTTTTTTGGAAATATTGAATGCCCTTATAACTGTAACTGTAAGCTGTGCTTTAACCATGCAAAAAGCCATAAATATAACACTCTGATGGTACGTTAAAAATAATGAATATTAATGAGCTTAGTCACATGGGGCTCCACATGGTTCCTCAGCTCCTCACCTTGTAAAAACTTGGGTGATGAGATCAGTTTATCTCACAGGGATGTGATAAAGCATTTAAGCATTCAGACATTACAGTGATGATAGAATAATGATAACTTTAAAAAAAACAACAAATACACTAATACTGTGTTCTGAATACAGAGAAGGTTATAAAGAATGTGAAGATAGTAGATCATACAATAAATGTTGAAGATGAAACAAAACACTGGGCACATCTACACAAAATGCTACATCATCATAGCAATTAACTATGGCAACATAGTGTTGGTGGTAACAAACCGTGATGCCACAGCTATGTCACCATAGTGACGCACTCCCCCACTAGAACAGGTCACTACCAGGACATAGCGGCAAAAAAAAATGTGCACAGTTGGTCTGGTGCAGTACGGGCTGTTACTGTGCCATCAGTTACAACTTCCAAAAGGAAGTTGTAACTGATGGCACAGTAGCGATGGTGCCGTACGGCCACATGTAGACCAGCCCACTGAGTAACTTTCTGTTTTGTAGACACTATTTGTTCTGTGCACTGAATGAGGCAGAAAACATGGAAAAAGTCTATATTGCATTATTATATAGTTTTTACCTATTGTATAAGAACCTAAGAGTTGAAATAACATGAGACAGGGAACTTAATACTGGGTTTTCCTCACTTTTCAGTTTTTGATTGTGTAATTTTATTGTTCTCTTAATATGGGATTTTTGGTTTTCTCATTTAAAGCCATTTCCCAAGTTATTTTTTCTTTTAACAGATAAAACATACAATTTGTTAGTGAGTTTCATAGTTATTTGTTGATGAAGGAGTGAAGTTTGAGAAACAGGAATCTGTGTCCTGTTCCAGGTTCTGGAAGGGAGTATGGTCCAGTGATTTCAGGCCCTCTCCTGCTTTCTCAAGCCTGAATTAGTCTGTCCTGTTCCCTCCAGTCTGTTCTATTCTGTTTTGTTCCATTCAGGTTAATATACCACATATAATTCTAGTTTCTGAGTAATTCCTGTAGTGCATTAGGCAAAAGGACTAACATCTGTCACACATTATTTGTTCCATAATCTGTCCCCAAGGGGGAGAAGCATGCACAGTAAAGTGTCTTATTTTGTTAGCTTGTTTTTTTTTAATACTTGTATTGGCGTGTATTTGCAGTAGAAGGTGGTTAGGTTTGTTCATTGTTCTTGAGAATGTTCATTATACAGCTGTGGAGAGTCCTTTCCCCAACACAGATGAGTTTTACTATTACTATAGAGCAATAGCTCAACCAGAAGCCTACAAGGTTGTCACGGGCCTAGAAATTTGGTGGTAGAAGAATAGTGGCAGCATTAATTGCCATTGTCCCCACAGTTGCAGCACTGTACCACTCTCCTAATGCCAAATTACTGGAACAACGGGGAGCCCCATGTGTCAGATGCCATTGACAACATGGGGGCCAGTGTGCGGGGTTACTCTGTAGCCAGATCCAGTGCACAAGGTTGGGCTGATGATCAGGGTTGCTTTGCAATTGGATCCTGAGTATAGGCTTGGGTTGATATGCTGAATAGCATTTGTAGGCCCCGTATGCCAAACCTGCCTTGAATTAGCTCCACAGACTGACCCTGTCCATGGGAACCAGTCTGCAGACTGGCCTATACCATTCATCTTACCTGTGGGGCTGGCTAGGTTAAGCATTATTGCAAGAGAGTTCTGCTGTGCCAGAGGTGTGTAGTTATCAGCCATGGTCTTTATTCTACAACTTCTAGAAGTCTTTTAGATAGTTAGCCTTAGACTATGGATCACCTTGAACATGAGAACAAGACATTGAACTATTTTAAATCACATGGGAGGTCAGTTTCAAAAGTGGAGAACAAATTTGACAAGATTGGGAAGACAAGTTTCTTTGGGTAAATGTGATATCTTTTATTAAACCAACTAAATAGTTTGAAAAATTGTTCTTTGCAAGCTTTTGGGAACAAACACCCTTCTTCATAGCCTGAAGAAAGATGTTTGTGCCCGAAATCTTGCAAAGAACAATTTCCCCAACTATGTAGTTGGTCTAATAAAAGATATCACATATACCCAAAGAACCGTGTCTGTCTATATCCTTAGACCAACACAGCTACAACCAACAACCCTAAAACAAGGTTGGGAAAGCCTTTTTCATTAGATAGAAATGTGTCAGAATTCTGACTGGTGTCCTAAGTGCTGAAAGCTTCAGGCATATAGGGCGTGTCCAGTGAGCATGCACATGAGGTTTGCGACACTGTGGACTTGTTTGCAGCACCACAAACTGCATGTGCTGTACATGCAGGCATTCACCATGCTGGTTATATGTAGCATGGTGGGGGGGGTTGACACTGGGAGATCTCAGTGACAAAAAACCCATGCCAGAAAAAAGTGGAGTGGCACATGTTTGCGGCAGCCTGCGCCACCCAAACCAGTCTGGCCAGCCAAAGCCACGCTCCAGCTGCCAACCAAGTTCTGTATGCCTGGATTGCTGCTGCTGGAGCCCCAGGACCTCCCAGGTTCTGACCCCAGTCTCCCCTACACCACGGGGGACAACTTGTTGCATGCCAGCGTGCACATGCACGAGCATTCCCTGGGAACGACTAGCAGTGGCACAAATATGTGCGGCTGCTAGTCGTCTCCAGGGAATGCACATTCCCGCTCATGGGGACATGCCCATGGAATCTAACCAAGAGGTGAATTATTCTAGCCAGGTTATTGCCCATCAGGAAAGGAGCCTATTAGTCAACTGGTGATGATAGAAATCTTTGCTCATGAGTGTTATGATATGAGAGTTTGACTTCAATGATGAATCTAAAAGTCCTCTTAAAATGTGTACTGAATTACTACATTTACCTAAATCCAAGATAACTTCGAATTTAAGAGGACCCCCCCCACAATAATTACATTCTGCACATGGAAAAATTATAAATTTGTTTTAATATTTCAAGTACAGAATCTAATTATTGGATGATTGTCTTCAATTTGTTCCCCAAAGCAGCAGTGGGGGCCAAGGGCCCAGATATCCTCCCCTTGTCTCCTCTACCTGTTTCCCCCCTGCCACTGCTCCACCCCTAGTGCCTACCTTTCTTGCCACTTGCCCAGTGCTCCCCCACCTCTTGTCACCTCATGCCAGGCCAGGGAGAGGCAGAAATGGCAGCTTGGGTCTCAGCTGCGTCAGGGCTGGAATGGCCAGAGCCAGACCTAGAGTTAAAGGTAAGCAGTGGTGAGGGCTGGGGAGAGGGGAAGGGTTGCACAAGTGGGATGCACAGTCTTCCCCCTCCAAAACTACATACAGTGTGGTCTCCCTCATGTCCCCCAGTCCACCATGCAATCTCTTACATGTTCCCCCCCAAGCCACTCACCATGTGGTCTCCCTTGTCACTCCCCCTATCATACACTTTCCTCTGTCCTGTGAGCCACCCTGGCCCAGGGCAGATGGTCTCACAGCTCTGGTTTAGGTCCCAGCCTGCTGCCTGTCTCAGGCTGGTACTCAGATCTAAGATGAGGCATTCATTTCCCGTGATGATTGGGTAAATACAGTAATCAATTTGATAGGTCTCCTTAAACTGAAAACTGAATCACAATCGCAAAATCACTAGTATCACTTAGGTTCTTGATTAGATTTAGCTTCTGGCAGCTGGAATTCTTCACCAAGAAACTTCTCTCGCATGATGAAGGCTGAGTAGAGGTATGCAACTTCTGAATATCATTGGCACGTGAGTCCATCTGAACTGCTTGTCTGGTGGCTGCATGTAGGTGTTGAATAGGTTAAAAATATATATATCTTTGCAGGAGTCCACAAGTGAGGAATTTGGTGGAGGAGGTGCTGTTTCTCACACTAGGATATAGTATCTAGAAGGTGGATTCTGTTTTATGTGCTGGGCAGAATCTAAATTGTGCTTGGTTTAGAATGTTGGCTTCAGTTAAACAGACAAGGTTCTTTGGGTAAATCTGATATCTTTTATTAGACCAACTCAAATAGTTGGAAAAATTCTTCTTAGCATGCTTTTGGGCACAAACACCCTTTGTCAGGCTGAGGAACCATCTGCAGATGTCCTGTGCTCTTCCTTGATGGAGTGGTAAAGCAGCCAGAGGCCGGTACATATGCAAGAAAGCCAGTCAGTTAAAATGTAAATTGAGGTGGTCAGTAGGTGAAAGACAGGTGCGGGGGAAAGGGGGAATGAATGTATCTGTAGTCAAAAGATGGGAGACAAGAGCGTAGTGGGGAGGGAATGAGAATAGCTGTTAAAAGTGAAGGGTTTATCTGGGGAATCAGATGTTAGGCAGGTTATAATATGTCATAAATCCACTGTCCATATTTAGTCCATGATTTTTTTTTGTATCCAGTAGATTGATGAAGTGAAGGTCATAGGCCCATCTATGAAAGGTATTTTGTATATTCCCTTTGAGGATTAGAACTGAGAGATTGGAGAGAGAGTGGTTATCTTGTGAGAAATGTGCTTCAGTTAAATGAGTTTGTATCTGACCTGGTGGCTAGATTTTCTGTGAGCTTCTTGGGACTGAAAGGTTTGACATTAATTAGCACATGACCAAAACTTGGTTTATTCTATGGATGAAAGGAGAAGGGAAGTTCCTTTCCCTTGTTTTTCAGCCGGGAGTGTTTGAAACTGAGGGCCAGTATCAATTGTCAAGACTAGTGTATATTGAAAATGATTTACCAGGACCTTGATTTCTTGTCCAGTTGGTAGAGTGCAGTTGTCCTTTAGGAGGCTTTGGAATTTGTGTCAGTTCATACATGGTGAACCAAAATCAAAAGTCTTTCTTGTTACTTTGTAGATAAACAGTCTTTGAACACTCTTAATAATGTGATGATCTGTCCAGGTCAGTTGCTGGTTTGTGATGTTCTTGATCTTGAACTCTAGGCTGAAGACCATGTCCAGGGTATGACAGGCTATGCAGGTTGAGGTGTGAAAGTCCTAGCAAAACAAATGAGATATGTTTTAGAAGCTTATTTCTGTGGCCTTCAATATGCTTGTATAAATCTGTGAGGATGTCCGTTTCAGAGGGAGTATCATTGAGTTCTTTTATGAATCCAGTAGCCTGTTGTCGTCAGTGGCAGTCCCTTGAAATCAAGGATGACATCCATCAGGCTTGATGGGTCCTGAGGTAACTGAGGAGTCCGATTCTGGATACACACATTCTTTGGCAGTGTGGGCATGTTGTTGTGTGGGGGAGTGGGATTCACAGCCCCAGGTTGGTCTCCTTCCTCTGCTGCCACCGTTCCACCTTGGTATAAAGTCATTGGTCCTCAAAGTGGTGCATGCCTTGGTGGACCAGGTGGCGCCATACCGAACAGTCAGCAGCTTGCTCCTCCCAGCTGCTGGTGTCAATGACTGTTCTTGAGGGCAACCTTGAGTATGTTTTTGTACTGTTCCCTTTGGCCGCCCTTTGAGCGTTGGCCAACGGAGAGCTGGAAGAAGAGAATCTGGCAAGGGAGGTGGTTCTCAGACATCTGGATGCAGTGGCCGATCCATCAGAGTTGATTTCTCAAGAGCAAGGCTTGGATGCTGATGGATACAGCTTCATTAGCCTGTGGAGGTCTGCACATGATCAAGAAACCTGTTATGCTCTCTGTGGTTTCTGTTGTTAGATTAAATCATTTCAGTGAAGATGTTTTACCTGAGGGTACCCTCTCAGATTAAATCTTTGCAAAAAAGAGTAATCCGGTGCAGGCTCTCTTCTTGTCCCATCTAATCTATGATGCAGTGTATCCCAAAGGAACAAATCTGCCTTTATCATACCTATCTTCTATCCCTGTCCTATTCCTTTTTTCCCCCTTCCTTTTTTCCCCCTCTCTCCTTCCCTCCCTCCTTTGGCTCACTTTTACCACCTTTTCTCCCAACTTCTATCTATCTCCTCATACCTTCCCACTCCATTGCTCCTTCTGACTGCATATCAGGCAAACTATTTCCCTTTCCTATATGGTATCTTTGGGCATTTATACATGTGCTTCAGGACTGGTGGTGGGGATGCTTTAATTAGAGTGGCTCCAAGAGTTGCTCTAATTAAAGTGCTTGGAGCATCACATGTATCAGTGTCCCTGCACTGAAAAATGGTGTTGGGGGGTGCTTTTACTAAAGCTTATTGAATGAGCTATAGTTAAATGCCACTGCCACCTTTTTTCAGCGTCAGGACACTGATGCACTTGATGCTAGAGTCTGCTGCAGCAGGGTAATTACCACACTCCAGGAGATTCAATTAATTGAGTCTGTTCCAATGCACTGTAATTACAGCATGTCAGAGCAACCTGCCTGCATGTGTATAGGCACCCTTCATGCCAGAACTTCTTGACCTGGACCTGAGACCAGTGTACAACTGGGAGGAGGTATTGCAGGGAAAGTTGTGTTTCAGGTAGGGTGTTTTGAATTTCTCTATGGAGATGGCAGATGTATAAGACAGCTGTCATAAAAACTGATATGCAAGGATAGAAAATGCTTGGTACAAATGGGATGTTTAGAGAATTTAGCTGCCAAACTTGTAGCAAGATTTTACTGAGCATGAACATAGTGCAATTTTCAGAGGCTTGGAATTTTGCCGGATTTTTCAGTTTTTCACTGGAGTGAAAAGGACACGTTCTTATTTTCAAGATGGCATCTATGCCAAATTTCAAGGCCCTGCCAGAAAACCTGTGGGGTTTCACAGTAAAATGGTTGTGAGGCTGTTGTTTTATTTATTTTTTAACGTGAGCATGAGCCAAACAACTTATTTTTCCCTGTTTCATTCTCTGAAATGATTATGCTGTTTCTCCTGAAACTTTCAAAACACATAATATCACTCATGTAGGGGCAGGCATCTGGCATGGGAAATTGAAGCCTGAACCATTAGTTTTGTAAAACTGTAAGTGATGGAAAGCCAGGCCTTAGAATGAAAATATCCAGCAAAGTTAACTGTTGAAATTGTTACCTATACCTAATCATTCTCTCACTTTTATTTAGAGCAAGCATATTTTTGCAAATCAAACATTTTTTTCCCTTTTGTGCTTTACAAAGCAAATGTTCAGAATGGAAGCCAGAACTGGGTTGTTAGCTCATTTCCATCACTGTAGCTGGTTCTACAGTCCAGTGAACCCCAGGCAAAAATTACTGGTGTTACTCATCGTGGAACCACAATGTATATGTTACATTTTGACATTACTAAGCTTTTAAAAAAAGAACACATTTATGCTGATGCTTTTGCATGCTTGTACTGAGATGCTGTTATTTGCTTCTGTTTCATGCTCCTGTTTGACTCGCATACTTTTATTTTTTTTTCTAAATTAATATTCAGATTAATCCAACTTTCTGTTAATCAGTTATGTATTGGTATGGAAGGCCTCTGTTGTATGGGAGAAATGATGAGAGAAAGAAATAAAATACATTAAGTATATGGGAATAATTCAGTTGCATTGAGCAAACTGGAACAACTTTATTGAAATCCTAATGTACTTTCAGATCTGCCCTGTCTTTCAACCAATACATTTGTTATTCTAATAAAAACAAGCAATTACAAGCCCCTTGCAAGGCTTATATTTCATAAATATTATATAATTTTGTTTTTCATAGTCCCTTTAAAGCTTGGCTGTTAAAAAAAATAGTGGTACAGCAGTTCTGTTAAGCTAGCTCCTTTAGCCTTCTTCTATACATGCAGGTAAAGGCACAATGTGATTTAATGTGCAGTTCATACAATTGCACCTCCTGCCATGCCACACATGCATGGCAAGAGGTGCAATTGTGGTATCATGCATTAGATCCCATCGTGCCTTATTGCTGGTGCAGGGGGAGCCTGATCCTGGCAAGCAGCAAGCTCTTGCAGCTGGGAGCCCCCCTCAGCTGAGGGGCTTCCAGCCATGGGGCCACCCCATGCAGCCCCACAGCTGGAGTTGCAGCTGTAGTAGTTTCATGAACCCCCAGAGGTGAGGAGGTATCATCCACATAGTGTGGCTGCCAAGACCCAGCTGGGTTGGGGCACCAGGAGGCACACTGTGGGAACCCAGCATTTGCAGCTGTGGGACTCTGGGTCCCAGCAGCTGTGGGGTGTTGCCAAGACCCAGAGTCTACAGCTGCTGGGGATGAGTGTCCCCAGGAATTGCGGGATTTGCTGCTGGGCAAGGTGCAACCCTGTGGCTGGGAGCCCTCAGTTGATAGGACTCCCAGCTGCAAGGGAGACCCTGCTACACATGCAAATTAAAGCTTGATAACAGCCAGCTATAAAGTTAGCACACATTTTTGAGGTCTAACTTTGTAACTGGTTCAAACTTTTTATGGCATGGTAAGTACTTTGCACGTGTAGTTGGTCTCACTGTGATTGTGTGGTACTTGTAATGTGTAGACAGGGCCTTAAAATTCTAAAATGTAGCTTGTCAAGAGCAACTTGACTTTTGTATGTTCAAATCTCAATGTTATCTTTTTTATTTTATTTTAGTAACCAGGATCCTTTTCAAATTATGCCCTAAACAATCTGCTCAAGATAATTTTTTTTAACTAGGAAAGGAGGGGCAGTTGGGCTATTTCCATTTTTCCTTCAAATCCTTTCATTAAAATTAACTTATTTTTTTTCTAGCCAAGTCCATCATTCATCCATGATGAAAGTTTTTGTTTTGCAAAAAACAAAGCATGGGAATATTTGAAGGTATGTTGCTAACAAATTAAACCATATAAAATGTGGCTTGAAAAGCCAAAATCAAAAACAGATACTCCGAACTGTCCCAGTAACCTACTGTTGGGATGTTGAATAAATTCCTCAAATTCAACACAGTGCTTAAGGCCTTTTGAATATATTTAATAGAGAAAAACCACATATTCTCATTTTTGTTCCAGAAAAATTAATATAAAATTACTATATTTTAAGGGTTTTTTGTACTGCAAATTGAAGGATATGAGAAGAGGTTGGACTAGATGAGGTTGCTCACAGCCCTACTTGTCTATGAAAACCCTAAAAATATTCCAAGTAAAATAAAGTAAATTATTATAAACCTGATTGGAATGGAAGTCTCAGGAAACCAGTAATGAACTACAGATAATTCTTCTCTGCAATTCAGATCTATCCACTTTGTTACTGAATGAAAGGTATTACCATTTGGTTACACTTCTTTTAGCCACCTGTATCAAGGATAAGCAACCTTTAAGGAGTGGGAGGCCAAAATAATGCACCTGGATTCAAAGGTGGGTTGTCACTTATGACCTCGCTGCTGCCTGCCACTCCAGGAAGCTGCTGCCACTCCAGCTGTTCTTGCTGTATGCCAAGGACTTCCCTTTATCTCTCCCTAACCCCCATTCCCTGCCCTTTCTCCCCCCACCTTGTAGCTGCTGCTGTTCTTTACACCTTGCTATTGATTCCTAGTCTCCACCAGCAGGCTAAACTAAGCTTCTCAGGTGCACATGCTCTCTCTCCAGGAAAAAGGTATATAGAGAGCAGAATATTTGGCGCACATCAGGGAACAGCTCCTCTCTGTATTGGAGGTCCTTCTCATTGATGGCCCAACTCAGCCTTCCTTGAACAATAGTACTGTACCAGTAGAACTAAGTAGAGAGCATGTGTACTTAGAGTTAGGGACCTCCCACTAATACTTGGGCATAACCTCCTGGATTATAGTCAAGTCAGTCAGTCCCGAGACCGCTGTGACCATTGGGACACCTGAGATGCTATAGCAACCCTCCTTCACTCTGCCCTGTGTTTGGCTGAGGTTAGTTGAATTGCTTTGCATCACTGGTGATTCTTCCGGGAGAGTGACCTGCTGGCACCCATCTCCTCTCCAGGTCTGGAGGGCCATTGGTTTGCAGGGATTTGCCCTTTGACAGGTCTTGTTTTTAGTCCTCTTGGGTGTCCCCACATCTCACCCAGGGTAGCCCAGGTAGGGGTTCCAGTTTAGTCGCTGACAACCAAACCATGGAACAGGCTGTACTGGTTTACATGGTACCTGATAGCAGATTAAGAGAGGTCTGGCCTGACAGACCTGGATTATAGATGGTGATGAATTTTTGTAATCTAAGCTTTGTAATCTTGAGTCCTATGTAAAATCACTTAAATAGTTGTTTGTGTTTTATCATTGCCATTTCTGAAAGTAGCAGGCTCCTTTTACCATTCAGTCCTACTGCGAGGCCTTTTTGTTTGTTTGTTTGTTTTTGTTTTTTAAGTGCTGGAGGCTGGGGTTGGGGGACAGCC
>NW_017729026.1:20302499-20321482 GCF_001723915.1 Gavialis gangeticus | reverse complement strand
CAGAATCCTGCCTGCTCAGAGCTGGTACCTTGGACCCAGCTGGCTGTGGCTCACCTCCTGGCCAAATGGGGCCAGGAGGACATGCTTTGACAGTTCAGAGCAAGCCACCACACCCAGAACATTTTCCGGGTGATAGCTGCCCAGATGGCTGGGCAGGGGACACACATGGCAGTAGTGCTTTACAAAGGCCAACTCTGCAGCAACAGCCCACTGGCAGCTAGCCCAGAGTGGCAGATGCCTCATCCGGGTCTGGCAGGTGCACAGCAGGTCACAGCCAGGCAGCAGCCCCCACTGCCAGACTGCTGCAGTGGGTAATGGGTGCGGGAACTCTCAGGGCTGCTTCAGCATTCCAGCTGGTACAAGCAGTAATGTTCCCAGGTACCAACTGGCTGGGTCCCAGAAGCTCCTGAGAGCGAGTAGCCCTGAGCTACTTGACAGAGCAGCTTTTTTTACTGCTGGGGACAGCATAGGTGCTGGCCCCAGGCTCTAGTTCCCCTGGCTGTAGATCCAGGAGGAGTCAGGCAGGGTTATTTTGCCCCAAGTGTCACAACGTGCTCCACAACAAAGTACATGTCCGAGCACATGCACTGAGGTAAAAAGCCCCGGCTCAAATATGCACCACTTCTATTTGAGCTGCTGCAAGCGCACATGTGTGCATATGTGGACATGCCCATAAGCTTTTATGAACATCTGATGAAGTGAACTCTGGCTCATGAAAGCTTATGCCTCTCTGATTTAGTTTGTCCAGTGGGTCTTAGAATTTAGATTCAAGGCACCCCTTATTAGACTCAACGCACCCCTCCATAATTTATGTAAACTGAGCAGCACCCCATTTTAAAAAGCAACTTATTTATTATAGTGCTTACTTCCTTGCAGAGGGGCCAAGCAGTAGCCAATGGGGAACTCACTAAGCAAGAACAAACCTGAGCTAATGCTTATCTGCTTATCTCCTTACACCTCACAGCCTGGTTCAAAGAATCTCTTGGCACCCCAGGGTGCCCTGACACTGGTTGAGAATCAATGTGTTAGTCTGTAAGGTGCATCTCTACCTTGCCTTCTGAATAAATAAGTTAATTACTCAGTACAAGTATGCAAGCACTTTTCTAGTGGAAATTATGTGAAGCTTTTACCTACATTTTAATGTTCTTTACCTGCATTTCAGTGTCATTCGATGTCCTCTGCATGTGCTGCTGGGACTGATGGGAAAACTTGTTACACAAAAGGCATGGAAGGAAAATAGTCAAGTAAAATACATAATGATGAAAAGCATTATGTGATGCTTGATCTACACTACCCAATGATAATAAACAGGGTGGTTTTATTTTAATCAAAGTGATTTAAATTAAGAACTTTAATTAGATTTAAACCAGAAATAATTAGTTTTAACCTTGTTATGCATTCAATCTTTTTTTTTTTCAGTATGTGCTAAAGAGAAGCTGATTTTCACTTCTTGGTGACCACTGCAACATTTTGATCTGCAGCTAAATATAATCATTACACTAAATTTGGTGCTATATTTTCCTAACCTGAGGGACATACACAGGTATTATATAGCTTAACATCCATGCTTTATAATTGGCTTTTTGAAAGGGATGCTGTTTTTTTGAAAATGAGAATTCAATTAAAATGCAGAAAACCAACTATCTAAATAGTTTTCTTCGTTAAATACATTGAATACATATCAGCAAGGGAGATTGGGGGGGTTTTGTTTGTTTTTCTGCAAACTATGGTTTGCAGTTAGAACTAAATAATTTATTAAGAAAAAAAGAAATATCTACAGTTATTCAGCCGCTTGGTTTCTGTTATCAGGTATCATGCTGCTTTAGGGAAACTTTAGCTTGGGACTGTCCAAGATGAAACCTTATTCAGTATCCCTCTCCTAAAGGATCCCCTGAAGCCAGCCCTGGCATAGTTTCACAAGGGTTAAGCCCCAGGCTTAGAAATCCTGGCTCTTCTTTGTCCCTGGCTTCCTTGGCAATCCATAGCATCCCCCACCTTGGAGAGCTCCTTCTTTTGATCAGCTCCTGAAAGGAGGGTTGGAGCTTAAATCAGCAGCCGTGACAGCTATCAGTAGCTTGTTTATGACTACACCAAGCTAGGATGACTTCCCAGGTCAGTGGTTCAACTTTATTTATAGTTTAGGTAGCAAATGTATAGTAGTTGAATATTATTTTTATTTAAGTAAAAAGATTTTAATAGATTCTTTTAACATGGACTGTCGCGTTCAAATTTAAACAAATCTATTTTTCTTAAATGATATGCAATCTAACCCCCCCCCCAGTCAATTCAAATGTGAAATATTTAAAAAATAAAAAAGAAACCTTGTTTGTTTGTTCTTAATTTGTCCTGTTACTCAAAGAATGTTGCCTAGGAAACCTTCAGACCCCTTGTGCATATGTTTTATGATGCTGTCTTTAATGCTATACCCAAAGATGCGCAAAATGTCAGAGTTATTTGTACAAGTATTTGTAAACCTGGCATTCCTAATGCTTATCTTAGTAAATTAAACAATTTTTTAACTCAATTATGTATAAACATGGGAATGCAAACAAAGCATAAAGTACTAAATGCCTATTAGCACAGAATACTTGTTTCAGTTATATGCTAAATACAAAATTAATCAAAAACTGAATTTAGGTATGTTCATTTATTTTATACTATAGACACTTAATTTCAGACAGGGATTTTTCAGTTTTCAAATAGAGAACACCTGAATTCAAACTGGATTCAGGAATCACTGAATGAATGTTTATGGCTGGTCTTAGACAAGAATTCAGACTAGATTATC
The DNA here is from genome assembly GCF_001723915.1 of Gavialis gangeticus. Taxonomy (NCBI): domain Eukaryota; kingdom Metazoa; phylum Chordata; order Crocodylia; family Gavialidae; genus Gavialis; species Gavialis gangeticus. The sequence goes on along the minus strand of NW_017729026.1, from coordinate 20,318,694 downwards.
ATAATGATACGTTCTGCTCAAAAACAAAGAACAAAACAAGCTAGGAATATATGAAGCTGTTCATGTCAGGAGAGGGGAACTTAAGGTTAATATATTATAAACTTCATGTACTTATACTAGGGAGAAGAGAAACTAATCTTCTATGGACTGGTTGACTGGACTAGGAAGAAGAGCATTAAATAACAAAGGGGAGAGTGGGGAAGAGATGGACATATGAGCACTTATTTAACAGTTAATTAAGATGCTGGGACCATTTAATAAGACACCAAAGGTCATGAAGAGGGAAGATTCTTTAATTGTGTATATAACAATGCTGGGTGTCATTGTGTAACTAGGGCAGGTTAACCAGGGCATTCATCCCTGGCACCAACTTGGGGAAGGGCACAGAAAAAAGACCAGCTGTTGCCACAGCTGCACGATTGTACCATTGCTGCCCCTGTGTCTGGCCTAAGTGCCTAGCTGCATTGTTATACCATAGACTATGTGGTAGACAGCATTTCTGAAAGTGTGGTCCAAGTCTGTCAAATTTACATCCATGGCGTTGAGTTCAGCTCAAAAACAATGATATGATGATCGTGGTGGCAGTAGTAGCGAGTACCATTTGCCCAGTTGCCTTAGTACTTGGGGCACACACTTAAGAAATGGGAGACCTGGATTCTAAGCCCTTCTCATTCTAGGTATTAGAACTCATATCTTCTGCTTCCCAGGAAGGGAAGCATAAACCATGAATTTCTGAAAATTGTGAAGGGGAGCAGAAGTCAAAGAGTGCCTAGGGCTAGGGACAGAAATTGCACATAAACCAGTATAAGTGATCAGAAACCATTTTAAACTTGTAACACAGGTTACAGATCTGTACAGGTTTAAATCTGTAACACAACAGAAGTTCAGTGTACATCCAGAATCTGGATACAATATCAGTATGGCATAGCTTAAAAATCAGATCATTGATTGGTCTCGAAATGTAACTGTAAACAGGAAATCATCATGAAAATGTGTTTTTGGTGGTCTCTCTCATGGATTGCTTCTCATCCCTATGCTATTTGTTTTTGTCAAGACATGGAGAAAAGGCATATAATTATTATGAGCAAAGTTTTCAGATGACACAGATTTGGAAGAGATGTTAAAATGAGCAAGATAGATCACTGGGGCAAGATAGATCCCTTTGTATACTGGGAACAAGATAGCAATGTGTATTTTAATACAGGTGAATGTAGATCATAATCATAAACAAGGAAGGCAGTCTGTATTTGCAGAACTCCCTATCACTGTCCTGGGAAACAGTGAATTAGAAAAGGATGTGATACATTCTGCATCACTGGATTTTTTTTAAAATCAAGATTAGATTTTTTTTTGTGCTCTGGTTGGAGCTAACCTGGGAAGTACTACATCCCATGTTATGCTAGGTCTCAGGGTGTATCCAGAAGGGGTGCAGCTGTATGGTCACATCCCGCTTTGGTTGTGCCACAAGTGAGCTTCCAGCACAGGGTCTGGCTAGAGCTCCTGCTTTCTGTAGGCCCTGGAGCCCACTGGGTAAGTGCTGCTGCTATCACTTGTTATCTTCCTTTTCCCTGCTGCTGATTCAGTGGGAAGAGAAAAGGAGGGACAGAGTGAGCAGCAGCAGCGCTCACCCCCTGAGCTCCAGAGCTGTGTGAAAGCAGGGGCCCCAGCTAGCTGGTGAGCTCAGATCTCAGTGCTCAGCTGGAACTCCAGCAGGAGCCCTCACTGAGCAAGCAGTGACACAGAGCTCGCTGTGCAGGTGCAAGTTCAGCACAGCCCAGGTAGGGGAAACCCCACCTCCCTTGACCCATTCCTGGAACTACCCCAGCAGACGTTCAGATCATAGCGCATCCTTCTTGCTTCTTAATCTATGAATTGTATGTGGAGAACAGTGCTATGTCAGGTAACTAATGGATGTATATTAAAGCAACATCAAAAGGTATGTTTTCAGCATATCAAATTTCCACTGTACTCAGTAGTCTCAGGATCTAATCCTGACAGTGTTGAACAAACAAGGTTTCTATTGATTGTCAGTAGGTATTTTGGTCTCATAGCAATTCAGGATTGCACTAGAAGGGTGTAACTTTAACACATGTATTAGAATTATGAATAAGACTGAAATGCTGTCCTTTACTGACTTTACTGGGATTAAGTTAATGTTATTGCAGATGGGTAAATTCCATCTCTCTTGTACATTGTGTTGTTTTAAGGATAAGTTTTCAACCTCAAACTCAAAATTTTCTTTTGTGGATTTATATTGGATCCTTGATGTTACATTAACATAGATATATTTAAGGTATAATTTCCCTCAAAAACAAATCAAATAAACTGTTATTGATATCTGATTTGTATGGCTGTTAATTATCAGTGAACTTTAATAAGTATTGATATAAAAGTTATTAACATTACAAAATGTCTGAGTGGTCTAATAAGTTCTCTGAGGTCTAGAAAAATGCAGTTCCTGGTAAAAGATCTGAGAGAATATATCCATAGACGAGCACCATTTGTGAGATCCAGACTTCATTATATTATTAAGATGCCTGCTAGTGAAACGTATCACTTCTCTAAATATTGCAAGTGGCAGGGTGCCATTCATGTGTGTATTTAAGAGCTTTTCTCCTATTGTCTGGATTCCTGATCTTTTTTCCTGATATAAACATAGCTAAAAATTGATAAAGTTGATGCACCATTTATTATAAATAAGTTCTAATTTAATGATAATAAAATTAGTTACCGATGGTAAATGTCTCTTTTCCTAGACTTTCTTTCACCATTGATTAGCAAATATAAGTAGCTCAAACATAACCTTTTAGAGTCACAAGCCTCTAACTGCTCAGGTTATTACTGAATATCTTTTAAACATCCCTGCCCCCTCATCCAAGTGTGTTATCGGTTCTGTTCAAGTTCAGGAAAATCCCTTTGGCAATGCAGTACATATTAACATGGGGAAATATTTTGTGTCACTGTCTGACATACTTTCTGTATCATTCAAATCTTCATTCTTTTACAGTACACTCAAAATCATAGTGTTTACTCTGAAAATGAACAAAAATATCCCAAATAGATCTTGAATCCATAAAATAAAGAAAGCAAACAATATTGCAGGCTATGGACCTGCTCAGTACTGTACAACGACAATTGCTGTTTTGTTTTTAATTATGTGGAAGAGAATATGTGGGAACCTGTGGGCAAATTTAATCTCTGACTTCAGTCATCTCAGATTTCTGTCCATCTACTGTGGATGCACCCTGACTGAACTTTTGTCATTGTCAATATGGATGGATTCCCTTTTCCTAGCTTAGAAATCTGTTCTTTGTAGGAGCTCCATTGCCTCTGCATTTGACATAAATGATAATTTTGGTAGAACTTATTATTTGTTTAATCTTCTTTCATATCCCAATAACCCATATCTAATTAATCATGGCATTATGCAGAGTCGTCTGCTCTGTATAGTAGTACTGTACTGTTTTAATTATAGGTTGACCTGTTGTGTAAGTTGTGCAACTGTTATGTTTCCTTATAATGGGAAAAAATTGTTTGCCATTTCAGAACAATAGAGGGCCAGAGTGCAGCACATCCTGACCATAGGGTCATGATATCCACTATCTCAGATGAGAAATTTTTGTGTATCCATTCTATTGTATTCTATTGTATTGGAAAGAAACAGCCTTGGAGATTGATCATAGCATGGTGAAGCCCCTATCTTGGCTGGGATCTTTCTAGGTACTATTATTATAAACAATTATTTAACATCATGGTATGACACAAATCTACTGTATATTCTCCTGATTCATGTATGTGAAGCTAATTCAGTTACTCTGATGGTAATTTATGTGTGTATGATGTGTATCCCATTAGTTATAATTGGAGTTTTTTTGTATTCTGAATCAGTGGTCAGAGAGAAAAAAGTTGTGTTGTGCACAAGTTATCTTTGTCTGGATACACTGGGTTCTGTTCTCTGATCTGTCCCTACCTGTCTTATCCAAGAAAGCAGATTCCCAGGCAGCTTTCCCTCCTATTTCCTTGTTTTCCCTGACCCTGACAAGAGGAGCAGAAAGAATGGGCTAGAGCCAGAGTGCCCTAACTACATCAAATCTTTGGCTGGTCCCTGTAAGATTTTTTCCCATCAGTGTGACTAAGTCTCTTTTAAAGATAAGGGTCTATTTTGGCCAATTAAGTGCCTAAAATAGCAAGGTAGGAAAAAGACTAAGAAACAACTTTTTCCAAATGATGTACATAAAAGATTTTTTTTAATGTAAGTTATTGATGCCTGTGTAAAATAGGGTAATACTTGATTACCAAGCCCTGCTGAGTCCCATGCTGCTGTGGCTAGAGAGTGAATAGTACCCAAACTATCTATTGTAAAGCTAAATCTGTCTTTAAACTATAATGTGTGTTCCTTATATGTGTCCCTATCTACTTTGTAGACCATCGCCTATTTTCAAATAGTACCAAGACAAAATTATACATTTCCAAAATTATGTGAGAGATTTTATTTTGTTAAAACATGCAAGTCTTTAGATAATTTTGATTCTTCTTAAAGTACTTTAGTTTGATCCTAAGTTTTAGACTGGTTTTAAGGCTTTACATTATTACGTTGTATTATATAAAATTGAAAAATAATTATAAAAAAAGCAAATAGAATAGCTGGAAGCATTGATCATAGCAGGAGAAGGATATAAATGAAACAGTAATATGTGGCTGAGTAAAAGAAAGTAAAATACATTAATTCTTAAGTAAATGGGAGCATCTCTTTGCTTTCAGCTAGGACATGAGAGCATAAAATAGTGGTCAGGAAGTATGAAATTATGAAATGTTTCCAACTGTCTGCTTCGTTTTAAATGTCCTGTTGAATGAGTACAGTAGTAACATGGGGATTTTTTTCTTCTAGTCCTACAACTAGGAAAGCTTATGCACTTGGGAATGTTTTCCTTTACCATTTAAGAATAGCAAGAATTTTATATTCTAAATCTTTCTGACTGTTGGAAAATACATGCCAAAATATAGTATATGAAATTGTTTTCTCCAATCATGTTTACTAGTCAGAATGCTTACATTTCATCACTGTGGTTCCATATTCTCCTTTTTAAAAATTACCTTCAACAAAACATTTAAAACAAGAATGGATTTGTTGTTAAAACTCTGGAACATTGATTCAGAAAGCACTTAATCTCATGCTTAAATTTGGGCCTTGATGTCAATGGAACTTAATGACATGCCTGAAGTTAATCATGTGTTAGCTTCATAGGAATGCTCTCCTGAATTCAAGGTCCAGACTAGGAATTAGTTTAGATTCGACTCCCAGCCCTGCTGCAGACTTCCTCTGATGTTAGGCAAGTCAGAAGATCATTGCATCTCAGTTCTGTATATGTAAAATGGAGGTTGCTAAATTATAGGTATGCATCATAGAGGACAATAAATACATTAATGTTTCTAATACATCTAGGTACTGCAGTGATGTGGGCTGTCTGCCATTTAAACAGAGAAATAAAAAAAAAAATTCAGAACTTTGAACCTGATTTTTCACATAGTAAAAGATGCACGGCAATTAGGATCCAAAAGGTAAAGTTCCCAATCAAGGTTGAGGTCTTCCACCCAACACAAAAAAGCAAAGGACAGCCATTGCCAGGGAAAGCAAAGAGCAGGTGCTGAAGGGTTGCAGGCAGAAGGCAGCTACCTTGCTCAGCAGGTCTTGAGCCCCCTCACTGGTGGTCAGGGCTCACTGGAGCTACACTGGAGCCTGACTGCCCACTAGAGCCAGAGGTACCTTTTCCAGAAGAAGTCCATGAGGAGCACCTGAAGCCTTCTGAGCAGGGTCAGTGGTAGGTCCAGGGTGGCACACCTGGGCCACAAAGTAGCAACTGCCAGGTTGTTGATGGGTGCAGGCGCTAGAGCCACTGCTATACTTGTGCCTCATTCTCCTTACTGAGGTCTTCCCAATTCTTTGCTAGTTAGGTTGGCCAGCCTAGGGAAATGCTCGGGGCTATGAAACCATTGTGGCACCAAGATAGGCCTTCAGGCATGTCTGAGGGGCTAAGCATCACCCCAGGTGCCCGGGAGAAATGTATTGCTTTTTTCAAATTAATATTGGCTGTGGAGGTGTGCTCATAAGCCTGCTGATATTCAATCAGGGACTGGACATCACCTCATTGTTCACAAAAGTTGTCATATTACTGGCATATCCTTTCACTTTAACTGTGGGGGTGGAGGAGAGCATATACTGGAGCTGTAGCCGATGGGAAGACCAGGCCTGATAAGTGCTGCCACAGTGTGCGAAACAGTGGCTCAATGGTTAGAGCATAAAACATTCTGGAGACGGGTAGCCCTGCCAGATGCTCCTGCATGCTAGGAATGGGGTATGTAGTGCTCCTTTCACCTCCAGGATGTTAGAGATTTTATGGTACAGGAGCTGGATGGTTGAAGTGAAGAGGGATCCAGAGCTAAAGATTTCCAGAGTCTAAGTCAGGGGCAGGCAATTAGTTTGGGTGGAGGGCCGCCTACTGAATTTTGGTAAGCCAAAATTGAGGGCCACATGATAGGCAGCCCAGGACAGATAAATACTCATCTTCTAAAATTTTTAGGGGCCCTGCGGGCCAGATAGAGTGGCCTGGCGGGCCACATCTGGCCCATGGGCCACATTCTGCCCACCCCTGGCTAAGTCATGTTTGACTCAGTCAAAGCCTTTTTCTTGATCCTGGGAGACAAAGCTGATGTTCAGGCCAAAGAGTTCCTCAGGTGCCAGCAGGTCACTGAGCAGAAATGTGTTGCCCTGGATAGTTCTGCTGGGTATGCAGTAGCTCTGGTTGGGCCTGTGACGAAGGCCGTGACCATATTGAGCTGGTTGGCCAGGGATTTACTCTGGATTTTATAATCGGTACACAAGAGCAATGCCAATCATAAATTCTTAATGTCACTGAGATCCCCTCTCTTGGGCAGCAGCATAAGGACTGTTCACTGGTAGCTGACTGCTAGGATCCCATCCTCAAGGTTCTCTTGGAAGATGTGCAGGAGGTCCAAACCAAGCCAAGAAGTCTTATAAAATTTGATGCATAATCTATCAAGACCTGGTGTCTTCCCCGTGATGAGGCTCTTGACAGCAGTGGTCATCTCCACCAAGGATAGCTGCTGTTCAAGCTCATGAGCTTCAGCTGTGGGGAGCTTAGAGAGGCAATTGCGCAAGTATTTTATAAAAGTTATTAAATAAAAATTTCAGAAGAGAACACTTTCCAAACAAAAAAGTAGTTTTTACAATGTAAACTCTTCAGAAAGGTACACCAAGTTTAAAGTTAAGACAAACCATAAAATATTTCAAGGCTATTTCATTAAATAAATGATTAAATCCTTGTAAATAAAATTAACTGAATCACATTAAATCTAATACATTAAATCTCATACTCCACTTTCTTAAATATTCCATTAGCTGTCATTGAAATATTACATAATCCATTCAATAAAAAGTTCAAAGAATAGAGAAAACCACAAATTCATTGGAATTCGAGTTTAAAGTTGGAAAAACAAAAAGGTCTCTGTCCTCAGAAGAACTACTTGGATCATGCAGAACTTTCAATTTTACAGGATGTTTCAGGGTTTGTGGTCTTCTTGTTTGAATTGTTCAGTCTGAACTGTCCAACAAAAAACAAAATATTTTGATATTATCTACAAACTGGAAATTCAGAGAGAACTTAATTCATATAACACAAACACATAGTGGTTTCTGGTTGAAATAGTATCCCTGAGCACAGAAGCTGCTCAACAAAATTGATATTCATGCTAGTTTTATGGCTGCTATTAGATAAGAATGTCGATTTTACAGCCAGGACTCCTAGGCATGTATTTACATGAAACATTTTAGTTTCAATGAATCAACCAGTGTTTTTTCAATGAAATGGTGTTTAATCTTGAAAATTTCTGACCAGTTCTTTCAACGAGGCACTCTCTCCAGTTCTCAGGGATGTTGTAAAAAACACTGGATACAGTTATAATTCGAGGCACATGTTATGAGGCATTACCATCTTCCGTTCTACTCACAAAATTCACATTCCAGTGTCATTCTGTGGCTGATTAGATGACAGCTAGCAGTTCTTTTCTATGAACCAGTTATCCAGAAAGCCAGGATAGTGCAAGAGAAACATACTTGACTGAAATGGTGGGAGGTACAGCAAGCAAAGCCATTGTTTACAGGGGCATCTGTGGAACAAGTCTATTGTTTTCTTTTCATTTTTCCAATTAAGTAAGACAGGCTAGAAGTTCTGGAAGATCCTACTATCTTGAACATTTCTAGATCTACATCGGGGTGCTCAACCTCCAGGCTAGATGTAGCTCATGGAGTCAGATGCAGCCCACAGAACCATGGCATCTGGCCAACAGAATTCCCCACTGTTCAGGACATTTGGTAGTGGGGAAGCAGTGGCAACACCATTGCCCTCCCTTACTTCCAGATTCCCTCCCCACACCCTGCAGGGCCAGGTTGGAGCTAGGCCCTCCCTCTCCCCCTTTATTGGGGCCAGGCCACATTCCACACACCAGGCCACATCCTATTCCCACCCTCAGCAGGGTTGGATCACTGCTGGGCCCTGCCGCCTTTCTCTGTCCCCCCACAGGGATGGGCCACAACCACTTCTCCCTCCCTGCCAGAGGGCTGAGCCACACCCCCTCCCAGGATGGGTTCCTGCTGCTTCCTGCCCTAGGCACCAGATAGAAACTACCAGCTGGATCTGGGTTGGGGAAAGATCAGGCACTGCCCATCAGCTCACCAGGCAAAAAGGTTGGATACTACCACTTTACATGAATGTTGGTGAACCTGGCATGGGGTTCAGGCAGGTCTGACAGCACAATAGAGAAGCCTCTCTATTTGCATTAATTGAGTTTGGGGCAAAGAAGACAAATATAGATTCCATTAATTGCACCAATTCAATTAGGGAACTCCATGTGTGCCAGTCATGAAAACCTGGGGACTAGAAAGCCTGATGACGTGATACCAATCACACCTATATCTCCATCACAACAGGCCCAACTGCTGATCATCTGCACCAAACTGTTTAATCATTGACCACTGGTAACCAGGAAAGGCAAGCTTCCAGGTGGTGATGGAATGTGTTGCTGAAAGTTCAGGAAAGGTCTCATGATAGTTTGCCAACCCTGAAGCTCTGGGGTGAGCTTGGTGCAGGTCTTCAGAAAAGTACCCTTTGTCATCCTGAAACTCTACAGTCAGTGTTGTATCTCCTAGACCTGCGGCACAGTTCTGTGCCAGTGTTCAACGTATGTGTTATATGGGCAAACATGGTGCTGAACCAAGTGAAGCTTGGCTTGTAAGACTCTCTACAAATCTGGAAATTTGGTGGCAGGGAAGCAGTGGCACGGTTTCCCTGTTGCTAGATATCAGGGGGAGCCTCAAGCCCTGTGTGCTGGATCTGATGTCCGACTCCACTGTGCAGGGGCAATGCCAGGCTTTAGGGCTATATCCCAGTGCATGGGGGCTGGAAGGGGATGGTGCTGGCTCCTTGGGACCCAGACCCAGTACACAGTGGTTGAGAGGGTTCATGCTGGCCCCCAGGGTCCAATTCCAGCACACAGGGCAAGGAGGGGCAGTGTTGGACCTCCAGGGTCTTGTGCCACTCATCTGCCCCATAGAGCCAAAAGGTTGTTCAGCACTGGACTAGTTTTGTGGCTTGGTGGACTGTTTTGTCCATGTTATCTAGAAGCAGTGTGACAATTGTACTGGGGAGACGGATCATGGTATGGTGGATGTGAAATCACTGGAATCTGTGAATTTGACCCACTTATCCAAAATTGTATCTGGATGGCATAGAAAAAATTGCAACAGTGATTAAGGGCGAAGGGGCATAGAATGCCTGCCTGCAGTGTTGAGTATTTAATGCGGTGGAAGTCCTGCCATGTGGAAGAAATAATTTGTACTGTAATATAAGCCAGCCGGCCAGATGGATGCAGCCACAGTATACCATCTAATACAGAGAGGTTAGAAGTTAATGTACCTCAGCTAAGTGAAAACTGGAACAACTACATTCAGATTTAATTGTATAGAATCATGGAATAAGCTTAATGAAATACTTATATTGCCAAATAGCAATATACTGTAGAATAACAATGTTAAATAATGAATTTTAAGATGCACATGTATAATAGCCTTTACAATTTGTAAATGATACAAAAATCTAAATGTCTTTGAAGGCAGATTGGGTTGTAATACGCATCTCATACATGAGATAAATTGCTTTTAGGTTGAGATATTCGAAGCTGCATAGGATGCTGGATGTTTTATTCTTGCTTATTTTAAAGGAATATAGGTATTACAGTCTATTAGCTTTGAAAATCAGTCAGTACAATAATTTAAAAATATTTTGTGCTATTTTTATATTATTTTTTAAATTTAGTGGCTTGAATTCAAGTGGGTACTTAGTTGCAAAGTAAAACCTATTATAAATAAAGTAATTGAACTTAATGTGTTGTCTAGGGAATTAAGTGGCTAAGATACAATACTGGGAATCAGTTGTGCTTTTGGTTTTGGAGTATGCTTGCTTTGTAACGTTGGGTAAACCATTCATCTTCTCTGTTCTTCAGTTTCCTTTTCTGTAAAATGGTGTTCACATCTGTCTCAAGAGGCACGGGTGAGTTAAGGGATGAATTAAGTAAAGGGTACTCTATAAGTAAAAAGTTTTGTTTTGTATTTACAGTGGGCCCCTCTACATGAGACATTTACTGCGCAGTTGACAAATTAGCTGCTCAGTAACCATCTCAGTGTCTACACATATGCTCCTATTAGACTGGAATAAACTAATTTACTCTGCAGCAGATTTGTACTTTTATATACTAAAAACTCCACAGCATCGCAATTATAGATGCTGCCCCGGCTGGCTGGGGCAGAAGGGTACTTCATTGGGGGGGCTTCTTGCTGGCTAGTCCTGCTATGAAAAACCCTTGTGTCCTAGCCATCCCCTCCACAACACATTGAGCCAAGGGGAGCAGCCCCCGGCTGGCAGGCTGAGTCTCAGGCCCCCCTGCCAGCTGGGGCTGCTCCTCCCCAGCTCAGTCTGCTGTGATCCTGGGTGCTCCTAGGTAAACTCTGGAGCTTATTGCTGTGCATTAATAGGCATATGTAGATGCACCTAGTAACTACTCCTTTCATTAGGTAGTAATCCATATCACGGTTGAACTTCATTTATTATTAGGAAGGAAGATAGTGTGTTCAGCCACAAATATTTTATTTTGTTTTCAGATCTGTCACTTTTTGAAATGACCAAATGCTTGAACAAAATAGATTTAAGTAGATTTACTTTCCCCATCTAAGAATATTTTTGCCAGTAATGTCTAGACTAATGTCATAGCCAATTTACAAACTTTATAGAAAGCCACAATCATAATAGCAACATGGTCCCAAATTTTATAACTAGTGGGTGGCTTTATAATTCTGAATAATATGTAGCAGAGTACCATTACTAGAGAAATAAATCTCCAGCTTATTCATAGTTAGAGATTCTTAACTTATATTGAATTGCTTTAAATTGGACATGCTACATAACCATCTGGTGGTTATGTTGGATAGTTTATGAACTTAATCCTTGGCTGGAACTCACTGAGATGTGCCTCAAGTTTAAATAAGGACATGGGATATTAAGTGTATTTGTCTCATGATGGATTTAAAAACTTCCATTTAAGATTTAATTGTAAAAAGATGGCCATTTTCTGAAACAAATTAAAATGCAAGTTGCAATATTTGTTTTAATTATGATATTCAGGATTCATTGTTGCAATAGTGACTTTAAAATGCCCCAAAAAGCTTGAGAAAAGAAACAAGAAACCATTAATAAAGAAAAAAAGATCAGTTTGATCTCTCTAAAATGAAGTTTACCAAGAAATAAGGTATTTGATTATTTAAAAATCAAAGTAGTCTGTTTTGCAGTGGTAGTTATTAGAATCCCTTTTTCTTTCCTCTTTTTCTTTCTGAAAAAAAGGAGAGACATAAATATATGATGCAATTAATGTCTCCTCTTTAAGGAAAACAGAAGTCATGGCCTCCTATTTTGGATTCTGCTGTTTCCACCGGGTTCCAACAGAAAATCCATATAAATAACAGGAGATATTTTGGAAAACAGCTTGAAATGTGTTGAAGATGTAGGATCTCAAAAAGTGTAGGATAACATTTTCTGAGGTGTCTAAGTCCCATTTTATAAAAAAAGGAGTTTGAAAATAGAAAGAACTTTTGAGGTCTTTGTATCCAGTCCCTGCTGTCAGAGTCAACCACATCTTATAATCCCTTTCCTGAACCTATCGCATCCCACTCTACCTAGGTACTTCTACTGCAAAGACTGTTCCAGAACCTTACTCTAATCTAATTGTTAGATATGTCTGAATTCTCCAGCAACCTTTTTTGTTCAGTTTTCTTATGCCAACCTTGTCCCATGGGTTAAATATCTCTTCTCCCTCACTAGTGTTTATCTTCATGATGTATTTAAAGAGAGCAGTCATATTCTGGGTTAACTTTCATTTTACTAAGCTAAAAACCCAAGATCCTTGTTTACTCTCATAAAATAGAATTTGTTTTTCTGGTCATTGTGGTAGACATTGTGGTAGTCTTTTTCAGGCTTTTCTAGTTTTGTGAACAATGGGGAACAGAACTCTGTACAGTATTCCAGGTAAGAGCTCACCAGTGCTTTGTAAAATGGCATTAAGTCTTTTCTACCTCTGTTAAAAATATCTCATCTGCGAAAAGTGATTCTTGGATGTATGGTTATTGCAGATAAATCATATCAGTGGCTGATAGTTATCCTGTGCATGATTAATACCTTCATAGCTTTTTTTCCTATCTGTCATTTCTAGCAGAGATGCTTGTTAGTCCTTGTGTGCATGAACTTGCATTTTATACTATTAAAATCCATACTGTTTTTCTACTACTCCACTGCTCAGTGTCATCTAGGTCTCTTTGTGTGACATTCCCCACTCTATTGTCAATACCTTACAACTTTGTGTCCTTAGCAAATTTTACGCACTCCTATATTTTCTTCTGAAGTCATTAAGGAAAATATTAGCTAAGATTAGTCCAAAGATGATTTCTTGATAAATTCCACTAGTGATCTCCCCTCAGCTCAGTGGTTTTCTTTTTGATACAATCCATTGACTTTTCAACATAATCCATAATTAGGGAAGACTATAAGAGCATTGCTTGGGCATGCAGGGATGAAGTCAGGAAGACCAAAGCACAGTTGGGGTTACAGCTAGCAAGGGATGTGAAGGGTAACAAAAGAGTTTCTACAAGTATGTCAGTAGCAAGAGGAAGATCAGGGAAAGTGTAGTTGAATGGGGGAAGGCAACCTTGTGACAGACGATGCAGAAAAGGCTGACGTGCTTAATGCCTTTTTTGCCTCAGTCTTCACAGTCAAGGTCAGCTCCCAGACTACTGCACCAGGCAGCACAGTTTGGGGAGGAGGTGAGCAGCCCTCAGTGATGAAAGATTACAGACTACTTAGAAAAGCTGGACATGTACAAGTCCATGGGGCTGGATGGGATGCACCCAAAGGTGCTGAGGAAGTTGGCTGATGTGATTGCAGAGTCACTGGCCATCATTTTTGAAAATTCATGGTCATCAGAAGAGGTCCTGGATGATTGGAAAAGGGCAAACATAGTGCCCATATTTAAGAAAGGAAAGAAGGAGGATCCAGGGAACTACAGTCTACCTCAGCTCAGTCCCTGGAAAAATCATGGAACAGTTCCTCAAGGAATCCATCTTGAAGCACTTGGAGGAGAAAAACGTGATTAGGAACAGCCAGCATGGATTCACCAAGGCCAAGTCATGCCTGACCAACCTGATTGCCATCTATGATGAAATAACTGGCTCTGTGGATGCAGGGAGACCAGTGGATGTGGTGTACCTTGATTTTAGTAAGGCTTGTGATAAAGTCTCCCACAACATTCTTGTAGGCAAGCTAAGGAAGTATGGACTATGGACTAGATGAACGTACTGTAAGGTGGATAGAAAACTGGCTGAAGCATTGGGCTCAGAGAGTAGTAGTTGATGGCTTGATGTCTAGTTGGCAGCCGGTATCAAGCACAGTGCCCCAGGGGTTGGTCCTGGGGCCAGTTTTGTTCAATGTTTTTACCAGTGACCTGGAAGATGGCATGGAGTGTACCCTCAGCAAGTTTGCAGATGACACCAAGCTGGGGGGAGTAGTAGATACACTGGAGGGTAGGGCTAGGATTCAGAATGACTTAGACAAATTGGAGAATTGGGCAAAAAGGAATCTCGTGAGGTTCAACAAGGACAAGTGCAAAATCCTGCACTTCGGATGGAACAATTCCATGCACCAGTACAGCCTGGGGGATGACTGGGTGGGCAGAAGCTCTGCAGAAAAAGACTTGGGGGGTACTGTGGAAAATAGGCTGAATGTGAGCCAGCAGTGTGCCCTTGTTGCCAAGAAGGATGTATACTGGGCTGCATTGATAGGAGTGTTGCCAGTACAGTTGCCTTACTACAGAAAGCATGTGGAAAAATTGGAAAGAGTCCAGTGGAGGGAAGCAAAAGTAGTGAGGGGGCTGAGGGACGTGACATGTGAGGAAAGACTGAGGGAACTGGGCTTATTTAGTCTAGAGAAGAGGAGACTGAGAGGGGACTTAATAGCAGCCTTCAACTACCTGAAGGGGGATTCAAAAGAGAATGGAGCTGGACTGTTCTCAGAGGGGTGGCAGATGACAGAACAAGGAGCCAATGGTCTCAAGTTGCAGCACGGGAAGTTTAGGTTACATATTAGGAAGAATTTTCTCATTAGGAGGGTAGTAAAACACTGAAACAGGTTACCTAGAGGTGGTGAAAGCTCCATCCTTGGAGGTTTTTAAGACCCGGGTAGGCAGAGCTTTGGCTGGGATGATCTAGTTGGGGATGGTCCTGCTTTTGAGCAGGTGGTTGAACATGATGACCTCCTGAGGTCCCTTCCAACCCTAGCTTTCTTTGATTCTGTGATTCATTGTCATCTTCCTTTACCCAGTTTCTTGAACGCCCATCTTCTGCTTTTTATAATTTTTTTTCTGCAGCTTAACTAGAAATTTCCTGCATGGTAACCCACCAGCTATTTTACAGATGTCTATGTACATTAGAAATGCTTTAGTCCTCTGTTGGTAAAATCAGTCCTCGAAGAAAGATATCAAGGCTAGCATGATCTGCCTTTGAACCCATATTCTATTTTATCCCATTTTCTACTTACTTTCATGAATTTAATTATCCTCTTCTTCAGAATTGATTCTAAAACACTATGTACTATTAAAGTAAAACTCCAGATTTTGCAGTTGTTTGGTTGTCATCCACTTTTCTGGATATCAGATTAAAGCTTCTAAGTCACTTAAGAACTTTTGGATACTTTTTTCTATGATCTAGACTCTAATCCCAAGTGGTCTAAAGGTTTGAGTGGGTGCTGTTTATAGCACGGAGTTTCTTCAGGACCAAACTGTAACTAAAAGGAACAGCTGTGCTTGTTGAGTAGCAGAAAGTGCTCTGCAGTACATTTTAAAAGCTTTTATTACTAGCAGGGATCCTAGTTTTCTCTATTTAAAAACTGCAAATTCTCTGATTAAAACCCACAAATTCTCATTAAACCCCCCCAAATCCATGATTAAAATGAAACGCCACTATATATATATATATATATAGGTATCAGTTGAACACAATGCTTTCTTGATATATTTACAGTTTTAAAGGAGTTTGGAAGCCGACCAGTGCCTCAATCATTATAATAAAATAAATTCTAAATACATATACATTTTAACATTTGATTTTGTTTTTTGATCATAACAAATCAGAGTTCTCCCTGTCCCCTTCACTCACCAGATTGCAGGTCTAGCTGTGGTTGTACCCCTTGCTGCTTTGTGGCGCTGACCACGCTTGACATGTGCCCTGCTCCTGCTTATGCCATTGCCCCTCACTCCCAAGCCACAGCGCCCCCAGCCCTGCAGGTGCCCCACACTCCTGACCCACTACCCCCTGCCACCACTCCCAGTGTGTAAGGTGGGTGGAAACAGGGTGTGTGGGCACTGGCAACACATGGGGAGGGTGGAGAGGGGCACATACCCTCCCAGATTTCTGTGACCACATTGGGGTAAGGGGTGCAGGGCTACAACTTGGTGAGACCAGCTCTGGGCAGGAGCTGCCTCTGCAGCCCAGTAGGGGGGACCCAGCATGGGAGGGAGTGCCGTGCCA
>NW_017729026.1:20296380-20297499 GCF_001723915.1 Gavialis gangeticus | reverse complement strand
ATAAAACGCAATGTTTTATGGATATATTTACAATTTTAAAGAAATTTGGAAGCGTGCCAGTGCCTCAGTCCGAGGAGAATTTCCAGGAGGAACACACTGCTGTAATTTTCAGCTCTCAGTGCTTACTAGGTAGGAGAGAAAATTATTCATATATTAAGCTAGTAAGGTTTTGGAAAGTTGCTAATAGACTATAGATGCTTATTCTCCTTTGCAAACATAAATGGAAGGATTGAGCTGAATCTATGGAACGAGATGGGGTAAGTAGCAAAAATACGGAAGAGTGTCTATCTCATTTTTCCATATTGCAAAAAACTTCATGGAAAAGCTCTGTGGAAATTTGGGAGAGCAGCCATGTAGCATTAGCTTTCCACAGCATGTTGCCCTGTCCCATGAATCTATGCTTAGCTGACCAAGAAATCATACAGTGTTAACTTGGTCCCACAGCTTCTGTTTCTCTTCAGCTTGGACAAACGGACAGAGGTTCCCAGGTCAGTAAGGAGAGTGACAGAATTCCCTCCTGTTTCTCATAGACTTCTCTTGGCCTTCAATGTGGCCTCTAAATTATTTTCCTTTGAAGGAAACAAAAGATGGAATATACAAATGTTCTGTTCCCTTGAGTGGATTTTCTAGAGGAAAGTGCAATAGAGGATCTTAGCAGCTACTAAAATTAATGACAAGTTCTACAAGGTCAAATAACAAAAATACTTTTAGGGAAAATACTGCTTTCAAAAAGGTACATCCTGGAAGTTGCTTTTAAAGTTTAAAAAAAAAAAAAGAACAGGAGAGGAGAGGAGGGCTTGGGGTTGCGAGAACTATACACTAAAATGATTATTGCAGAAATGATGTAAAAGGGTATCTTTAGAGAGACAATGTATACTTCAGGTTTTTTCAGGGTCATTTTATGAATTCTTTAAAATACACGTGTATTCTCTATTGGATTCATAGCAAAATTACCCCCCTCCTAGGAAAGAAGACAAAGAAAGGATAGTTACAAAATAACTACTATTAATAGTTTTAATAGTGCATGTACACATTTTGTACCTCTATGTTGTATATTTACAAAAAAGTGTCATTTACCTATTAACCTATTAGTCTAATTACCTTTATTCCTTCAAACAC
>NW_017729026.1:20285687-20291380 GCF_001723915.1 Gavialis gangeticus | reverse complement strand
AAAAAGAACAGGAGAGGAGAGGAGGGCTTGGGGTTGCGAGAACTATACACTAAAATGATTATTGCAGAAATGATGTAAAAGGGTATCTTTAGAGAGACAATGTATACTTCAGGTTTTTTCAGGGTCATTTTATGAATTCTTTAAAATACACGTGTATTCTCTATTGGATTCATAGCAAAATTACCCCCCTCCTAGGAAAGAAGACAAAGAAAGGATAGTTACAAAATAACTACTATTAATAGTTTTAATAGTGCATGTACACATTTTGTACCTCTATGTTGTATATTTACAAAAAAGTGTCATTTACCTATTAACCTATTAGTCTAATTACCTTTATTCCTTCAAACATACTTATTTTTATTATGTAGGGAAAAATGAAATGCTATGATCCCAAATTCTGAATTGCTAAGGGTAGGAGTGACAAAAAAAAAAAACACTTCTGAAGAAAAAAAGGCAATACTATTTGTATGTTTTACAAGGGAAACAATAAAGGTGCCTGACTTATTTATTTAAAAATTTCCTAATACCAAAAGGAAGGAAGGAATAAAGAAAGAACACAAGCTTTTATTAATGGCTCAAGTAACACTCTGAAAATGGCTTGTGGTTGGTATAGAATTCATTACTTTCAGGAAAAAAGAAAAAAGTTTATTCTCAGTACTTGGATCATTTTTTTTTACTTTACCAAGGTTCCTAAGGATTTTCTTTTCAAGGTTTAAATCACGAAAGCCATCAATGGTTTTCCATATTTGTGTTCCCAGGATACTTCCCAGACCTCAAATGAAATCCTAAGAATAACCACAATTCTTGGCTACCATAACGCTTCATATTAAGGATGATTTGGACAGGCCTTACTTCAGTGCAACATCTGAGATGTTCAGAAAACAGGATTTCTGTGAAATAACAGGCACTCTTTCTTGCCTCTTTTCTGGGGGTCTGAGTCATTGCTGACTATTTATTGCCAGCCAAGAAGCTGATTCTTACCACTTCTGTAAAAGAAAACTGTTTGGGGAGGGAGGGGGAAAGAAGCCTGCCCAAGGTTTCTTGCCCTATATCTCATTTTTGACCATATGACCTGCAAAAGATTATTTCTCTCTCTGGTCTTCTACTTCAAGGATTGTCATTTGGGAGTACGCATACTTGTGGGTGTACTTGGGAAGGCTCTAGGGAGTATGCGCAGGCCAGTGGGGACAGAGCACTACCACCCTGCACCACCGCCTCTCAGGAACAGGGCTGGGTGGGTGGGAGCAGCGCCTCTCTATGAACCGCATAGGTGCCATGTGGCTGGCTGGACAGGGAGGACAGCTCACACAAGGTGGCCCCCACCACCATCCTCCACCCTGTGCTGATGCCACTCTGCATCCAGCCGCGTGCCAGCCCCAGCTCATGTATGGCAGCACCCCCTTGCCTACTCCGCATCAAGCCATGGGGGGTACACTTATTAAAAAACGTTGAACACACTTGTTCTAGTTATTTGTCTTATCAGAGTACAAGCAGTAATTGCATTGATATTTATCATTCTAATGTTATTATTGTTTCTGTGAAACTCTCTGTACTTAGTCTACAAGCATTTTAAGTAATTCTTGTAACTTGGAAGCAGCTAACTTGCTGCTTATTTTAAAGGGGAAAATGTTTCATGTGTGCTAAATGTACATTGGAATGAATTTTAGGGCCAAATTAACTAAATTCTTAAAATGTGAGTATATAATGGGACTGCTATCCTGGTCTGAAATATACAAGTACTAAGTATACAAACATTATTAATATAATAATGCAGGACTTGGGGGAAACGGAGGTAGCAGGCTCAGGCTCAATCCTCACTTTAATACTCACAAAACCAACTGCTTTATTACTGTAGCTGGAGAAGGTTCTTTGGTTAAATGTGGTATGTTGTATTAGACTAACTGAATAGTTGGACAAATTGTTCTTTGCAAGCTTTCAGGCACAAGCACCTTTCTTCAGGCACAGGGAGAATCTGCTGTTGTTTTGTGTTCTCCTGGATGGAGTAGAAGCCAATATGCAAAATGCAAGTCTGTGAAAATGTAAATGTGTGGCAGTGAGGATCAGAGGCCATGGGAGACAATAGGTGTGAAACAAATAGGTGTGGGGAGAAAAGTGGGGAATGTTGACAGAACAGAATAGGTGATAGAATGTAGGTGGTAAAATGTAGAGAGGTTACCTGGGGTTATTATATGGCAGGCAAGTTATAATGTGCCAGTTTTTAGTCTGAGTCCATTAATCCAATATCAGTTTTTAGTCCCATGATTTTTTGTATTCAGTACATTTATGAAATGAAGTTTGTAGGCTTGTCTACGAAAGGTGTTTGTAAATTCCCTTTGAGGATTAGAGAGATTGGAGAGAGTGAGTGGTTGTCTTGTGAGAAGTGTGCACCCGCAGATAATTGGATATATATATTTTTTTCTTTGGATTTTCGATGTGCGTTCATTCTGGTAGGCAGTTGTTGTTTGGTTTCTCCTACATATTTTCATTCAGGCCATTTGGTGCACTGCATGAGAGATATAACATTTCTGCAGGTACAGTACAGATCCAGGAATGGTGATGGTTCTGTTACTGTAGTTGTATTATAGAGTAAATATATGAATTGCTTTTTCCACCACTTGCTTTTAGAAAAGTTGAGAGAAAGTAGGCAATGGGGAAGGAATCCAAAGCAGGGTGTCAAAATCACCTACCCACAGGGCAGATCTGGACTGTGGAGTCCGTTGTGGGCCAGTTGTAGAGGAACAAGCGGTCTCTCTTAAGTTAGTGGTGTCAGGGAGCCAGAGGACTTAATGCAGCGCTCCCATTTGTCCCATGCTGCTGTCACTCTTCCAAAACTAGACTCCATATCACAAATTTTGGCACCTGTCCCCTCCAGGACCTGTATGTTTGGCACTCTTGATCAATAGGATTTAAGCATGCTATTAATTTTGGATCCATTCATTATTTTTTTAAAGCTTATTGAACATTTATAATGGAATGTGATTTATTTTTCTTTCTTTTGTTGTCATTGCTATAGAAATTTAATTAGTGTTTTGGCTGATATTTGTCAATGGAATCTGTAATGAAGCCTGATCAGTAACTTCACACAGGGATATTATCCTAATAACTCCAATCAGGCTTTAGAAAATGACTTGGACTGGCTTGCTGGTAAATACAGAAACAGCACAAAATATGTCCAGTAATTTGGGATGCAACTTATTTCCAGTATAGAAGCCAATAAATAGCATTAATGTCTATTCCAGAGGGAAACTCTCACTTGCAAACAGCTAAAGATAACAGACAGTGGACTGAACGGAGAGGAGGAAAACAAAAACAGTGGGGGAGCTCAAGGGAAATGGGGAGAATGTCCGGGTTGAAATCCTTTTAAATCTCCTGTGTCTTTGCACACATTATTTCCTTTATTGGGCTTTGAATAGAACCAGATAGGAAAGATTTTAGACCTGTGAAGCAGCCAAAAATTCAGTGGTCTCTGGGAATTTGACAGTTGAGTTACTAGACCTATGTGGTATGTGAAACTGCTGGAAAGAATTGTTCCACAAAGGAGCCAGTGACAGCACTGCTGGAGCTGAACAGCATGTGTAGATGCCAAACAGTCTGTTTCTTAGAGTTTAAAAAGAGCAAGAGAAGTGATTGATATCTAATAAGTTTATCCAGTGAGGTCAGATGAAGTACAAGCTTCCTAATTTCAGTGACCTCCAAAGCACTTATTGGTACAGGGAAGGAAGGAAAAGTTATTGAGTTTATGAAATCAGGCTGGCACTTCTTCCATTTAACACATACTGCCAGATCCTTAAAAATCCACTTTTTCTGAAAAGATTCAAAATACACAGTTTCAGCAGAGTTCTCAAGTACTCGTCCTGGAATATGAAACCTGATGTCATGCCTTAAGTTGCATAGAAAGTGAAAACGCCTGAGACCTTTTGAATTATAGTTACTGTAGATACACTAACAGGTGTAACTGAGCGGGCAACCAGGGAAGCATTTGTTAGTAGTGGCAGATGATCGCGTTGCCACAATTAGCACCATGGCAACCTAACACTACGCTGTGCCTCTCAGATGCCCCGGTTTTGGAGCTGTCCTGCTATGATTCTGCTGACAGGTGGTAGTTGCCAGGTTAGATATTGTGGATGACAATGACTGGGGTAAAAGTTTAGTGGATTAAGAATGCTAAATTAGAGCATGCCTGAAAAAGGAAACCTCTACTTAGGTAACTCTTTGAAAGATGAGTTAAAAACCCTACATATTAAGACAATACAAATTAAATATTAAAGTTTCAAAGTAAAATAAGTTTTAGTGAGTAGCTTCTGTCTTAAGTGACTCCCTCTAGATTTGTCTGCTGGTGCAGTCTACCAACTCAGTGAATGCCTGGAATATGCACAGTAAGCAGCTGAGATAAAGAGGATAGGTATATTTTTATGACAGATTTATAGTTTTCTGGACAGAAAATGAGGCATAATACAGAGACCAAAGGAAAGTAACGGTTTCATTTACAGGAACTGGAACAATGTCATTATCAGGGATATGAGTTTTTCATTTCCTGCAGAAAAACATGGATTTTCTCTTTTAATGGTGAAAACCTTGGATTTTCTTCTTTAAAGGAGAATACTGTGTGATTTTCTTCTTTAAAGCAGAAAATAATGGATTTTCATGGAGAAAAATCATGGAGAAAATCAGGCAGAGTTCCAGCCTGCAAGGGGCTGCTTGATGCTGGAGGGTGCAGGATACAGGGGGCAGGGGGCACCATGTGCATGTTTGCATACACACATGCATGTGGCAGCTAGGCAGTAGTGGTAGAGAGCAGCTCCCATAGCTCCCTCCAGGTAAATCTATGGGGGTAGGCGGAAGGGGGCACAGGCAATGCACTGGGAAGGGGGGCGGGGAAGCACAGGCAATGCGACAGCAGGGGCCAGGGTGATGTGGAGTGGGGAGGTACATGCCCCCTGAGATTTCTGCATTCACAATGGGGTGCAGGGCTACAGCCAGGCTAGATTAGCTCCAGAGGAGCTGCCTCCATGGCCCAATGGGTGGGACCTGGTGCGGGAGGGAGCACCACACCACGGCTGCCAAGATGAGGTGCCCAATGCCTGTCCAGAAGTAGTGGGGGCACAACTCTGCACCACCACTGCTGCCACACTTCATCTTGGAGGCCATGGTGGCATGGCACTTCGTCCTGTGTAGGGTCTTGCCCACTGGTCTGCAGACGCAGCTTCTGCCTGGAGGTGGTCTGGCTGGACTGCAGCCCCATGCTCCTCTGGGGGTGCAGAAATCTCAGAGGGGCATATGCCCCCCTGTCCCACCCACGCATCACCTATGCCTCCCGTGCCCTCCTTTGCATTGCCTGTCTCTCCCCCATGTATTGCCTGTGCCCACACACCCACCCCCTTCCTCACACCCTGGGGGGCTGGGCTCAGCCTGTCAGAAGTGAGGGGCCTAGCAGACCTGAGGCGGACTGTGGGTCAGGAGTGAGGGGCACCGGCAGAGCCAAGGAGCTGTGGATTGAGAGTGAGGGGTAGTGGCAAGGCCAGGGGGCTGTGGGTCAGAAGTGAGGCACAACGGCATGTTCAGGAACAGGGTACTGGCGTATCAGGGCTGCTTAGTGCCACAAAGCAGCAGGGGGCACATCCTGAGTTGGACCTGCACCCTAGTGAGCATAGCGGGCAGGGAGAGCTCTGATTTTCAATGATTAAAAAAAACAG
>NW_017729026.1:20265640-20280687 GCF_001723915.1 Gavialis gangeticus | reverse complement strand
CTAGCAGACCTGAGGCGGACTGTGGGTCAGGAGTGAGGGGCACCGGCAGAGCCAAGGAGCTGTGGATTGAGAGTGAGGGGTAGTGGCAAGGCCAGGGGGCTGTGGGTCAGAAGTGAGGCACAACGGCATGTTCAGGAACAGGGTACTGGCGTATCAGGGCTGCTTAGTGCCACAAAGCAGCAGGGGGCACATCCTGAGTTGGACCTGCACCCTAGTGAGCATAGCGGGCAGGGAGAGCTCTGATTTTCAATGATTAAAAAAAACATACCTTACAATTTAGAATTTAGTTGGTTATAATGATTGCAGCACTGTTAGGTTTCCAAATTGCTTCAAAATTGTAAATATACCAATTAAACATTGTGCTCAACTTAGACATACATATATATATGTATGCACATTTAATTTTAATTGTGGAAAATTGGGAATTTTCATCAGAGAATTTGGGAATTTTAAACAGAGAACTGGATCCCTGGTCATTACTGAGCAACAAGAACATTCAGTTTAGAGCTTGTAATGTCATTTCAAAGTGCAACACAGCATCACAATCTTAATTTAAAGGTAAGCTGAAGACCAAATATAAAGGAAAAGTTTAGATGGTCTGTAAGAAATCAGCACAATCCCAATAATTGTCTGAGTTTGACAGGCCATATAAATAATGGAACCACAGAAAGAGAATAGGGATGTGGTCTCTGGAAAGATTCTGGGGTCTTTTCTTGTTACATTCTTTGTTGCTTTTGCAGGGCTGGGCAACAGCCAATAGGAAAATCATTTCCAGTTTCAGGGCTGCCCTAATTTGTGCAGTCCAATACGGCTCCAGAATTTTGTGTAGCTCAGTGATGCAGCAATCCTATGTTTCTACAATCTAAATGTAAAACTGATGCTGCCATTCTGTGTACATGCAATATTTTGGGGCTAAATTTGATTATAAGCTCTTTTGTCACAGGAAATATCTCTTTGCCATCTGTTCACACAGTGGCTAGGAAAGCCATGCTTTTACTTTAATACAGACCTCTGTGTTACCATAATAGCAATAATCTTACTTAAAGAATTGCTTCTGGTTGGAACAGCATTTGATGTTACACATTTATTATATATTGTAATACTCTGCATGGATGATAGTAGCCTGGATTCAATTTTCATCAAACATTACACTGAGGATAGGGTGTGAAGTACTGTAGTATAGTGATGGTGTACAATATAATTCTCTATACTGTTTTTATTATTCATTGCTATTGACAGTGTAAAAGTGTCTGAATAAATTTCCTCCAGGTACTTGCTGGGTTTGGTGTGGATTGACTTCTTGCAAATAAGATAAAAAAAAATCTAACTCCAGTCTAATAAGGCAAAGATCAGTACATTTTTCTTTAAGAGTTTTGAAGGAAGTATGGAGATAAACAGTGAACAGTTTAGTGTTACATTTAAACTGTTTTATTTTCTCAAAAGCCTGTAAGTGGGAGTATCTACATGTGCATTAATGCACCTTTTCTAAGGTACATTAAATTTTGTACCTCCTATGTAAAGTACTATATTAATGCACATTAGGCTGTGCTAATGTACAGTAGCACATTTGCGCACCTTTCTAGTGACGCTTAATGCGCAGTAAACTAATTTACTGTGCATTAGCATAATGTCAGTTTTTTATATGACACTTTAATGCTCAGTCAAACAGCCTACTTACTGCACATTAAAGTGTGCTTGTAGACATGCCTAAATTGTAGTATATCATCAGCTTTTCAAGAATTTGTTTTGTCACTTCTGAGTGACAAAAAGTTACTAAGGTGAGTTGTAGCTGTCAACAACAGCATTAAGTGTGTTTAACACTGCTAAGGTCAATAGTTAAACCTAAAGCTCAAGCCCAAACTTGAGGAATGTAACAACTTACTAGCAACCCAAAACTTCGCAGTCATTTTACTATGTTGCACTTTCTGAACTATATCAAAATTCGTCTATTCTTGTTATGTGAATATGTACATATAGAGCTGGTCAAAACAGATATTTTATTCAATATTTGGACAATTGCATTTAAAATTTTATTTGCAATTTTTCAGTTTGTTCAACAAAATGTTGAAATTCTTTACATTTCCTAATTCACTTCCCATGTCAAAAAAGGGTAAAAATGGTACTGTATTTACTCAAATCCCAGGGGAGGTTTTTTCTCTCCATTTAACAAGTGGTTGGAAGGGGTGGGGGGGACGCAATGTGGACAGGCAGGTGCTGTGGTTCAGCTCTGACCTGAGCTGGGGGCAAATTTGTTATAATTTCACATGTAAACAATATAATTCTTAGAATATTATCTAAAATTCAAAGTCATCTTGAATTCAGGTAAATAGAATATTTCCATCAAATATGGCTTCATTGGAAAAAATCTGACTTGGTTTAGTCTCTGAGCGGTGTACAAAGCTGAGACAATGCACAGAGTATAGTTGGAAGGATTTGAACTTTTGGGGGTGTTTTTTTTTTTACAAAAAGGCAATTTCTGGCCCTGATCCTGCAAGTGGATTTATACAGATGGATCTTTTCGCTTCTGTGGAGTGTCAGACATTCCCATGGGGCTCCAAACAGGTGTTAGGTATACCTATATGGAATTGTTTGCCGTACCTGGTTCTGTCTATGTAGAAGAGTATGAATGTCTTAGATTATTTATGAAATCCTCAGAATGGGGATTGTCTTTTCATGTTAAGTGCTTTTATGCTGCTTAGCGCATTTGAATCCCATTATGGATTGGGGCCAGTAGATACTAAGGCAGTACAAATAATGTAGTAATTATGGTATAACCTTTATTGAAAATAATCTGTCCTCTTCTAAATAGATAGTGTGTTTGTCCCTTTCTAAAGTTTAATTAATTCTGAAGAAATAGAGATCATCACTCATTTTATTTAAGCCAACTAGGAGTTCAACATGGCACAGGTCCAGAGCCTGCAAACAATTAAGTGGGACTACCCATAGGCATAAAGTAAAATGCATGTGTAAACACTTGGAAGATCAGACGCTGACCAAAAAAGGAATGATACCGTCTACTGTTTGTTAAAATACCAGTACTGTGGCTACTGTATTTATACTCTATTTATACCGTATGTATGCTGTACTAGAGTATTATTTCACTGTTGATCCCTCTAGTGATTTACCTTCAGAAAAGTGCAGGCAGTCTCCTAAAAAGAAAGGCTGATTATAATGAATGACTTTTCATCATCCATCATAGGCATAGTACTATTAAACGGGACAAAGCCTTAAGTTTGGGGCATTTATTTTCCTTAGCAATATAAAAGGTGAGCATTCTCATATATCTTTGTTGCAGTGATAATTTTGTTCAAATAGCCTTTTGTGGACGAGTCCGCTCATCACCTTCGCTGCAAAAGTCCCACCAGGTTCCCCGGCTATGTATAGTACTCACTCAGGAGTCGCATGCGTCCAACCCGCCTGCCACAACTTTGATGATTCTCCAGTTCAGTGTATGGTCCGACGTGTGCACGTCCAAAAATGAGACTTCAGGCTGTGCAGGGTCCGTTGCTGTTGAGGGCTCCTCCCCCCCTACCCCCTCGCCCGGGCCTCCATAAGCATCCGCCACTGGCGAGCCACTTCGGTCCTTCAAATCTCCCCTCCTGCGGGGTACAAACTTCAACCAAAGAAATAGCAAAAGGACGAACACAAACACTGCTCTTGTCCAGAGCTGTGGACTTTGCGCCCCTATGTAGGCTTTTAGCAGAGTCCGCGTCTCTCGCTCGGCGATCCCTTTTCCTGGCCTCAGAAGGGAGCCTTCTGACCCACCTGGGGCCCCTGTCCTTCCAGGCTGTCCGGTTCCCTCCCACTCAGGTAGTGCAACCCAGTCCAACTGCCCTCTTCCTCGGGCTTCCTGCTGCTCAGCCCCCGTCTGCCGGTGCCAGACGCTCCCGGCCCTGCTATTCCGGGGCTTAGCTTTTGGGACCACCGTCCTGAATCCCACAGTCTCTCGGGGCCTTACCCCTGCCCCAAAATGTGTGGGTGCAGGTGCGGGTGCGTCGCGCGCCGGTGTGCATCCGCCGCTCCGGACTCCCGCCGGCGTCCGTCTCCCGTCCCGGCTCTTCTGGTTCCGCGCGCCGGCTCCTTGGTTCCGGCACTTCTTTTATCCTGCTCGGATCTGTCCCACACCTGGAGCAGGTAAGTGAATGCCCCGCCCTCCAGGGCAACGGACGGTCTGTTACTGCAGGAGCTCCCGCCGCACGAATCTCGGAGCTTGTCAGCTCCTCCGCTCCTGCACACCTTTCTCTGGTAATCTTTCCTTCTCACAGTGTACTGTTTAGCAAACTACTTTGGGCTACTTATTTTCTGTAATAGACAAAACCTATTAGTCAATGCCCAAAAAGTTACTTTTTGCCTAGTGAACAGGAAAGGAGTTATTTTAATTAAAATGACCAGATTGTGTTGCGCATATTTTCATTAACATAGAATGGAATTCAGTTATTACAATTTGTGAATGAGATGTTGTGGTTTAGAAATTATAGTATGAATTTCAGAAAAAAATTAGAATTTAAACAAAAATGGCTTATTTTAAAGAAAAGCAGATGACAGTTATTACCCTGAACAATAAAGAAAATTCAGGAATTCCTTCATCTGGAACAGTGGAAAGACTCCCATTGACTCGAAGAGGCTTTGGATTGTTCCTTTGCAGATTGACTGTCATAAAAGAGCTCCAGTAACCTCAACAAACCAGGATCCCAGCCTGCATGGGGAGGTGGGGGAGCAGGGGTCAGGGAATACAATTTGAGTTTAATCTGGAGCCAGTGTAATAAAACATTAACTTTTATCCTCCCTAAATATAAAGCAGGGTTAAATGTATATGACACTTTCCAAGCTGCCTGCCATTCTTAGTTCCTATTTAAAACTTAGAAACCAGGTCAGTGTTTCTGAAACCTGAATCTTCAGAGGCACAGCTCTCTACTGATTATTTATTTGATATATTTATTTTTTTCTAGGCTTTGCTTGTAAGGACTTCCTTCCTTCCTTCCTTCCTAAACACTACATTGTATGCTGTTGTAAGGGATTTCTAAGCTTCTCATTTGCTTTTTTGCCCCTCTGCTCTTTTGTAGGCATGACCCAATGACCAAAATTGTGGTCTTGCGTTCTAGAGAAGATGTGGATGATTAGAATTTTTTTTAAATTTTACTTTAACATGATTATATATGTTTGATCAATCTAGGTAAGATGCTCACTGCTGCTTTTTATTCAGGTTAAGAGTCAGGAGATGTATTAAACTCTGTACAAACAAAAGCAGTTCCTTTTTCTGTAACTTGCACTGGAGCACAATCAAACTTTCTATAAGATACAGGGTTTCTCATTTACATTTCTCATTTTCCTTTCAAACTTTATGGGCTGATTTATTTTTATTTTTTTTGGAGGAGCCCAGGCCATTGAATATTTGACACATAATCGGAGTCCGGGTTCTTGTACTAAAGAGGATAGCAATCACTTAGTAGCTTGGCATTTCTATTAGAGGCTCCCACTTTTCTGTGGAAATTGCTCCCTCTGGTGGCTCAGCAGAGCTAGACCTTGACAAACTGCAGGGTCCGTGGAAAGTGGTGGACTCTAAGCTTTTAATGGAATCTATAAGTGAGGTGTTATTATCATTATATTAGCTGACACTCACATTGTCAAGGTCAAAATAAATAAAGGTATATACTATAAAATGAAATGGGGGAATTCCCAGGTAACTCAGAATTCGCCTAGCTTCCAGAAGTCTTTTTATTATTCCACTTTTAAATGAAATCCAACTGGATCTGTTCAAATAGCTCCTATTTGTATCAGATAAAGACTGGCCCTTGGTGAACAATTAATGTATACTTGATGTAGATGATGTGAGATGCCTGAACCTCCTGTACTTTCAAGTGAACCATGTCACTATTCCAGGTATTCCATTTGAGTAACGATGCATTTCATTTCTAATTATGGATACCTTAACGGTAGTAAGATGGAACTAAGCTGACAATAAAGGATGGTTAAAAGAAAATAATATTTTTCTTCACAACCCATACAAAGTTTTCTGAAATATGGCTCCAATTATTATTTCAGTAGAAAGTCCTGAAACTGTATTCCAGATGTTAGTTGTCTATCATTCAGATAAGAAAAGCTGTCCCTCTTAACAGCATTCTTGTTGAGTAACCAACCTGAAATTTCTAATTAAGAGGAGTTGGTACTCAACGCTGCTTACAGACATTAAAAAACTAAACAAAACAAAATGGCACTTTACTTTAAAATCGGCACGCCCCTGCGCCGAGCCCACCACATGCTGAGAAAAGGCATGTTAGTTGGACCTGGGTCGCCCAACATCTGTATAGATCAGGTGCTTCAGCAGAGCTGTTTCTGGTGCTTTTATTGAATCAGCTATTAGATAAAAGCACCAAAGGGCCTTTTTATATGTGCTCCAGGAGTAGCAAGGGCTCTTTAGTTAGAGTGGCTCCAAGGCTCTTGGAGCCGCTGTAATTAAAGTGCCCACAGCATCTCGTATATCAGCATCCCCATGTTTCAAAATGGCAGCAGGGGCACTTTTAACTAAAACTCATCAAATGAGCTTTAGTTAAAGTGTCCTTGCCACCATTTTGAAGTACAGGGACTCTGATACACGAGATGCAGAGGGGCAGCCTCTCTGCATATGTACAGGCACCCAAAAAGCCTCACTGAAGTGCGCAATCTATACAAAGGATGCAGAGCCTGTTCAAACTAATGTGCTGCCTGTTCTAGTAAAGCATGGGTTTCGGGGGGTTTTTTCACATCTGTCATCAGCCCAAGTGAATAATAGTAAAATTGTACAAAAGGTACTTTTGTAAGCAAGTTTTTCTGCTTAGGCTTTTCTAACACCAGAGACTATGCCACTTTTAACTAGCCCTTCTAACTTAGGAATTTTAGACATTATATTGTGGAATTCTTCATATGAAAAGCAGTTTTCTAAATTCATTTCAGAAACAACTGCTAAATAAATCATGTATGTGTATGTACACTGTGCTCATTTAGGAAGGCTGATACTGTTCTGTTACTTTAGAATTGAAATGATAATTTCTTTGGAACATTCTGGGAAGTAAAAGAAATTACATTTCATTAAAAAATTAAACACCTACCATACATACTACTATATACCACATGGTGACAAGGAATGGCCATAGGAGATCCTTCAAGCAAGATGACTAGCTAATGTACAGACCACGCATTTCTGGACCTTCTTAGTATCAACTAAAATGTTGCATGAATGCCTTAACACTGTAAATCTTTCCACCAGCATTTTTATTGCACTATTGGGAGGTACCCTAGCTGTGTCAGAACCCTGCCCCTCAGAAATCAGAGCACTTGTTTCTATCTGAGACTGCAACCACCAACAACAGTCATCTTCGTATCTAGTTTGTTTTGCTTAAATGAAAAATTATTTTATAATGAATTGTATAGAAATGATATGAGCACTATAAAATAGTCTAAAGCTGCCTAGGGTAACATTCTTGGAGGTAGTTAGGTTGGCGTACAGCATTTAGGTTGTAAACAGACATCTCATTTCACCTGGCACTGATTGTCCCAGTTTTTGACCTGGATCAGAATTGAAGTGTCACAACTACTGGCATAGATTGCTCTTCTAAGATGCATCGCTGCCCCTCTGCCAGTAGGTGGCCAACAAGAGCACACAGCCTGAGAAGCTTGTTCCTGGAATGACATGGGGTAAACTTACAGACCCATCCTAAATCTGAGCTTCAATTTTACTCTGCCCCTCTATGGTATATATTTTCTAAATAAGACCTAGTGCCTGCCAGGTCTTTAGCTCTAATATAAGTACACATTTTCCTAGCACAACCACAGTTTTTTCATTATCATTTTTTACCTTTTTCTCCAGCTCAACAGTAGGGATCAGGTCCCCGCTGTAAACTCAGAATCTAATCTGGTTTCTGTGGGAGCATCTACATGAGACGCTTCATCACCATAGCAATGAGCTACAGCAATGTAGCATCAGCAAGCACAAACTGTGATGCCAACGCTGCTACCCAGCAGCAATGAGTGACTGCTCAGTAGCTTGTTGCTTCTGTGCAGTAGGGTCAGAAATGATTCATGCGCCGCTGGGAGTAATGGTGGTTACTGTGCAGCTAAAGCAAGTACTTAAATGACTGCTCAGTAACAAGTGTGCAGTGAGGTGCACATGTAGATGTGCGCTGTAAATGCCTGCTTTCTTTTTTTGGGCCCATTTACAATATAGTCTGGTATAACATTGGCTTCTGCATCACCACCCAGTTTAAAAGTTTCAGTAGTTCTATGTGTTTCCATCATGATATTCCAGTCTTCTGGTGATATTGTATTTTGTATATTCCTACATACAGGTCCGCTTCATTGATGCTTGCAATGTTGCAGTTCACTTGGCTGTGCAGTGCTTGCATGCTCTGTTTTTTCTGCGCCTGCAGTCCTCCTCTCTAGCAAAATGGTTCAGTTTTACACATGTTGCAGTGTTGTCCAAAAGCAGGACATTGCTGTGATGCGTGTGTGGTAAAAAAAGCTTGTACAGCTCTTGGTGCTGCTTATCTTAAGCTCTCTCTGATTGCATTTTTCAGGCCTTCCCTTCAGATATCTGTTTTGTCTTTGTTCTTTTCTTGGAGGATATATTATTCCATCAACAGTTTCAACTTCTGGCTTTCCTTCCAAAGACTTCATTCTAGTCTGGGTGATTTCCGTTGCTTTGTACATTTTGATTCCTTTTTCTAATATGAAATCAGGATCCTCCATTGGTCTTTTCCTGAGTGACATGTCTCTGATCCCTATTACTGTATAATCTCTGATCACGGAGTGTGTAGGGATAGAAATGACATAATAAACTAATACAAGCGATCAGAAACCAGTTCAAATCTGTAACACAACAGTTCAGTTTACATAAACTGCTTTCTACATGGCTAAAACCCATGTAAGATAAACCTGAATGGAAGTAGTATCAGACTTAACTGATTTAGGTTAAATCAGTTTATTGAACATCTGTCCCAGATCCCCTCCAGATTCAAGCTGTCTGCTGCATTAGAGCAATGAGGTGGGCTCTAGCACCCTCCTGGCTTCTGGCTTGGCCAAGTAAGTGCAGGCATGTGGCTGCATTTCCAGAATCAAAAGTGAATGTCTGTTCGCTTGCTTATGAGTTCAATCAGTGCAGCTGACACTAACGTGCAAAGATTGAATTAGTTCAGCCTCAGGCTTTTTGACTGTCTGTACTTAGCCACAGAGTTCTCCAGCATTACAGGATTGACTCAACAGCCTGAGATCTTTTTCAGACTTGTCAAAGGATTCTCCCTCTTTTTGTGATCTCACGTGAAATTCATAGAGTTAAAAAGTCATATTTTTTTGGAGTGCAGTTCTCCTTTAAATTTTTGAGCACTGTCTCATAATTAGCCTGCTTTGCTTGGCTCGGTTGCAGACTGTTATATACATCTAGCACCTCAGATATATTCAGAAAAATAGCTTCTCATTGGCTGAACTTGTCCTTTTGTACAGTTTGAACTGTTGCTCAAACCTCTTCCAGTTCTCTGCTGCCTTGCTGCAGTTTCAGCACTGCTGGAGCCCATAGCTGCTCCATTTTTTTTCTTAAAGCTCACTCCATGCAAAACATTTCCTTGTTTTCAACCACTTCTGGAACCATGCCATGTCATGCGTTCAGTTCATTGAGTCAGGATCCACTTTAACAAAGAGGGTTCTTTATTCATGTTAACAACACACAGATACGCAGCCTTCGGCCTCTGTATCTCAGTTCTGTTCAACTCTACCTAGCTCTTAAAGGCATACAATTCTCATAGCAGTTGTAAAGATAAAACTTTTAGGTTGATATCCCAGCTGTATTGAGATCAGTGGGAGTTTTATGATAAACTTCATTGGAACAGGCTTTTACCCTGTTAGTAGATATCCATTTGCACTTACGTCAGGTGCCTTTATTATTAGGAAAGTCATTCAAAGCACCTGTCTCTGTAAATCTCAGTCACCATACTCAGGGCAGTTATGTTCCAGCAAACAATGATAGATACTTAGGCCATTGGCAGACATTACACTTAACCTGTTAGTTACATCTTAAATAGTAACCCGGGAACATGTTTAGACAATTAATGGTGCAACAAAATTATTCCATAAAATAGATGTAATAATCCTGTGGAAGGTTTCGATCTTGCCTTAAACTGAATGTATGACAGTCTTCTGCCACGAAGCTGGCTGCATGGTGGAGTTTGGTGTACAGCTTTTTCAGCCTCTGGACTGCAGCAGAGTCTCAAGCTGGCTCGGGTGGGTTGTGGAGCTGGATTGTCTGTTCCAGCCTTGGAACCACACCGGAATCTCCAACCAGCTCCAGCATGGTCCCAGGACTAAGACTGAAAATAAGCTGATTATGGATCCCAGCCCTAGGACTGCACTGGAGCAGGCTGAAGACTTCATTAAGATCCCAGGGCAAGAACTGGCTATTGACTGATTTTTGATCCCAGCCTTTGGACCACACTGGTTCACTGGGCACCCAGGTTTCAATCTGACGGTGTAGGGCTAGTCCAAGATTATGATTCTGGGCTTCCACTGCACTGGCAAGTAGTAGTGGCATGTCTGAGATCTGAGTCCAAGTCCCAGAATCACATATCCTGTTGTGCATGTGTGACATAACAGGCAGCAAACTTGTAGGGATTGTGGAACAGATCCCATCACACCATTAAATGAGTGTGTATCAGGCGTCTTACTCATCAGTGCTAAGATTTGGCTGGATATGTGTTATCAGGTAGAAATGGTCTAGATAAACTATCAGATGTGCTGATAGTTACTGATCACAGCTAGAATTGCCCAGAAAGGAAAATAGCTTCAACTACAACTGCAGGTTTGTGTGACCATTGTAATTCTGTGGTTACTTTAGCAATATTGTCTTTTGTATTCCTTCTTATGTTGTTAGTAGTACATGTAGTGATATATTTAGTAGTATTGCTATACTTAAGCCATAACCAGACAAATCTGATAATTCTAGGGATTATATAAACACATATTAAATGATAGTGCTTTCACCAAATGGCTTACCATTTAAATATATAGTGCTGCCAATTGTGGAAGTGTAATTTGTTGTTTACTAAAGGCTAAGTAGTTCTAAAAACATTAAAATTAATAATCACATAGACATTTTAACAAAAGAAACTTCCTTTCAACAGAACTCTGACTGTATATTTTTCATGAACCATTTTGCACTCAAAAAAGGTGTTCAAATACCATGGTGATGAGGATGTAGAAAAAATCTCAATAGAAACCAAAAAATAAAGGTTTGGGAGTGTGCAGTCATATAGGTTTTTTCCTTCTACATTAAGAGTAGGTCTTAAGACAAAGGAAGTTATTGAGGGAAAATCAAAGCCATTACTATTATGTTCTCTGAACACTGAACTAGGATATTGTATATTATAATAACACTTCAATATTGATTTGCTATAAATTTACAATATAGTCAAAATATTCTTGTAAGCGTCTTCCCATGTAACAGAATCATACCAGAATAAGTGCATCATTGGAATTCATCAGATGCTCAACAGGTCTTCTTATTGTTCAAAATCTAAAAAAAGGCAACATAATTAAGAGTAAACCAGCTGAAAAATGCTCAGTCTGGATTTGTTCACTGCAAATTGGCTTGCTAGAAATCCACTTAATAAATTTTGTAGAATGTAGGGAAAATTAAAATATAAAATGGAAAATGAAAAAAAAAGAAATAATGCATAGTGCTGTGTTTTCATCTTTTATTCTGCTCTGATATTTACGTTGGTAGATCAAAGACCTTTTCTGTCCATTCCTGCCCCTCCCCCACCTGCCTTTCCCCACTGTCCAGGGCGGGGGGAAGCACCAAAGCTATTCCTGCCTGCTGTGCAGGGTCTGGGCTCAGCTAGGGATGGGGACAAGAGAGACTAGGATGGATGGGAGTTACGCTTCCATGCACTGTAACCAAGGAGGGTGAAAGGAGCTATCTCCTTCCCAGCAGAATGCAATCCCCACTCAGCCCAGCTGGCTCTGGAACTTCCCTGCCCCACAACCATGGAGAATGCAGCAGGAACTGGCAAGGGAGAAGAGAAAGACGAAGGGAGGGACCTGCTTCTGAGTAGGAAGGAGAAAGGAGGGGGTGTGTGAAATGGGCCATATTGGATTTGGATTTGGATTTGGCCTGAATTGGGGACAGTGATTTGATTCATTGATTCAGATCACTGTTCCTGATTTTGATTCGGCCGAATCCAAATGTGAAGATTCGATACTGATTTGGAGTATCAGCAATTTGGACTTACACAAAGCTTTAACTGTTTTTTCTACATACCTTGAGATACCAGCACGACTTGTGAATGCTGTGATGCTGGGACGGATGGAGTGTCCCACGGGAGTGCAGGCCCCACCCCACCCCCCCGTGCTTGGTGGCGAACCTGGAAGTGCTTCTGGTCCATTTCCAGGTCTGCTGCTAAGTGAGCTGGGAAGCCTCCCATGCTTCTGTGGGACACTCCATTTGCTCCAGCATCACAGCATTCACAAGCCACCTGCTACCTAGACATACGCAGAAAAAACATTTAAAGCTGTCTCTGTATCCGAATCACCGAATCTTTCCAAAATCTCCAGATTGATTCAGAAGGTTCCGATTCAATTCAGAGAGATTAAAGGGTCTCTTGATTTGATTCAGATTTGAAGATTCAGCCATTGAATTAGGCCGAATCTCCGTGGAATCGAATTAGGGAACAAAGGTTTGCACAGCCCTATTGCATGTGCTTTTGGACTTTCAAAACTCCCCAGGAGCTCCCGCACCATGGTTTAGGAAACTGGGAGCAAAGGGTGTAGCCATCCCTTTAAAGTGAGTTTCTGCTCCTGCACCTCCCTTTGGGAAGTCCTGGATCTGCTCCTGTATGCAAATGACCACACACAAGCCTTGGCATTATTTATGGAATGGTATTTCAGAATTGTGATGAATTACAGGACATGAGGAAACAAAACTAAAGAATTTCAGTCCCCAGATAAGCCTATTTTCTTTAAATATTACAGTGCAAAAGTTAGTTAACATGTTTAGTTGCAGGTGAAAAGATATTGTAACCAATGTTTGATGGTTTGTCTTAGAAATAATATGAAGTAGGAATGGAAGGGGCCTTGAGTGGTCATCTAGCACATTCCTCTACCCCAAGGTACAATCAATCATACCTAAATCTTTTCCTGACAGATACTTCTTTAATCAATTCTTTAAAAGCTCCATTAATGGAGATTCCACAATCTCCGTAGGTAATCTGTTTCAGTGTTTAATTATTCATACAGTAAATTTTATTTTCCTCAATATATTGTAAGTTCTAATTAATGTTTTCTCTTAAAAGTGTATTTATTTGTTTGTATGTACAAATAAGCATGTGGGAAATTTTTATGCATACTCACGCATATGTATGCAAAAGATAAAAATTGTTGAGTATGTGTTCAAGTAAGTAAATTTCTGATACAGTATCATCCACACTGAAAAGTAGCCAATACAGCATTGTTTTATGTATGTGTTCAGTATTCCAGAATTCACTGATATATTTCTAAAGATTATGGTTCTAATAAAAAGTAAATAACTTCTAATATGAAATAACTATCCTATTTGGCTTTTGTTAAGTCAGTTTAATCCTACTTAATTTTTTATTCCTTTTAACAGACATTGTAAATATAGTTGATCTGATACAGAGTTATAACTATAACTGATTTAAGGGCTGGTTATCAGACTGAAGATCAGAAGATAATGTCCTATGTCTAATATATATGTAGTTTTTTATTTAACGTTATTTATAGAAAACCAAATTATTGCCATGATCGTATTGGAGCTTAAATCAGAATAGCATTTAACAAAAAAAAAAAGAACTCATAAAATGCAGAATGTTAAAAATAGATATATATTTTTAAATGCATATAATGTTAAGGACCAGAAAACAGTAAAAAGAAAAAAATTCCAAAATAAAATGGTATGTAAAATTCTCACTGGATGTAGACAGCTGCTTGTGACGTCGTCATTGTAGATATTGATGACAATGCAAACACAAGGGCTGTAACTACAATGGAGCTACTTGCACGAGTAGTTACTATGTCTGTGCATGCATGTGTGTTAATATGCATAAATATTTCACATGCACCTAATGCATATGCAAACATATAAATACACTGTTAAGAGAAAATGGTAATTAACAATATATTAAGGGGAAAAGACTGGATCCCTTAAAAAAGTTGACAATATAAAAAAACTTTTTCTTACCCTTCCACACTATCTTATGTTGCATCTCCTTTTTTCTCTTTTGATTCATTTGTATATTTTTTCAGGGAAGAGATCAGTATTGCTGCATATGTGCAAGCAGTCTTTCATATTTTGGCACATTTTTTAGATGAGTTCCAATCATTTTTTATGTTCCTTCTCGATCTAAAAAATGTTGTTCTGTTGTATAAATCACATTGGAATGAATGGCATTGGCATTCCTTTCCCCTACATCCAAATTAGTTAATTTTTACAGTTTAGTAACCAAGAACTTTTATTCTGGCTCTTCTCTCTAGATGGAGGGAGTGCTTTGGCATGCAAGCAACAGGATAGTTCTGCTAGCAGCTGGGTAGAGGTTCAACAAACCATCCAGCCTGTGCTGACCACCCAGGCAGAGTAGCTCTGAAATGCCTGTGACAAGCATGTTCAAGTGTCTCTTTCAATTGGTGCCTTCGAGATAACTGGTATGCGTTCTTGTCACCCTCACCTGCATGAGGATGGAACAGAGGCCTGGCTACATCAACAGGCAATACCATAAGCTACAAACACTGGCCCCAGAGCATGGTGAGAAGTTGTGTCAATATTCTGTTTAGCAACTGCAAGAGTGTGCCTGCAGGGAAAGGGGCTCCTTAGGCATCAGCATGGGCAAAGTAGAATGTAGCCTTCACTTTTATATCATTGTTGCCACATAGAAGAGTGAGTTATAAGAACGCTACTTTTCCTGTTCAGAAATACAATGCATCTCAAATATGCATAGCTCAGTCACTTTGTACCTTCTTTACACACACACACACACACACACACACACACACACACACACACACACACACACACA
>NW_017729026.1:20249675-20265560 GCF_001723915.1 Gavialis gangeticus | reverse complement strand
ACACACACACACACACACACACACACACACACACACACACTCTCTCTCTCTTAAGCCTGCAGATTATACATTTTAGGTTTCCAAGTGTAACCAGTTCTTGTCTGCAGAAATTAAAAAAATAGTTCTTGGGTAATATGCTGTATGATAGTTTATTGTATGTTTTCAAATGTGCTGAGACACTTAAGATTCTTTGGTTAGATGTGATATCTTTTATTAGACTAACTGAGTAGTTGGAAAAAAGTTCTTAGCAAGCTTTCAGGCACAGTCGCCTTTCATCAGGCGGTGGGAGTCTCTGCTTGTCTGATGACAGGTGACTGTACCTGAAAGCTTGCTAAGAACTCTATTCCAACTACTCAGTTCATCTATTAAAAGATCGCATATCTAACCAAAGAATCTTGCTTGCCTATGTCCTTAGACTATCGCGGCTACAACCAAAAAATCTGAGACACTTAACTCTGTTTTACAACAAAATCATCAAGTCTTTTGGCTGTGATGTTGCTGGTGGGCAGCTGCAATCATTTGCATATTTTTTTATCAATTCACTGTCTCAAGGGCCAGGTTTTCCTACCAGTAATTATAAACATACCTATAGCAATTGTTACACTAAAACAAAAATGCTCATTTGTTTGTGTTGCATGGCATAGCAGTATAGTACAACAAAGTAAATGTGTGGCTATCCTCTTACCACAAGAGGTCTCTTGAAAGCGATGTGTATTGACATGCATCTAGTGTCTAAAATTCTTTGACTGATCGTACATAAACCCTCATTCTAAATGTAAGAACTTTAATATCTACATTTCTTAAAACTCAAAGCAGGGGACTTGAGTCAAAGTGCCTTAGGTCCCAGGTGAGTGCCCTTGAAAAGGTTGGGGGTGATGGGGCTATCTCATCTCATTTTACTTTGAAAATCTGGAAAAAGTTTCTGGTTTGTTCTGATACAGAATGAAAAAATTATGAAAACTTGAAAATACTTGCAAGCTGGAAAAAAATATTTTTCTCTTGTTTCTACCCTCATGTGACCTCTCTTCTTTTTGCATGTTCCTGAGATTCATTGAAATAATATACATCTGGAGTCCATTTTCCTTTTCGTGATATTTACTAGTTTTCTTTTCATGCTGTTCATCCTTTTAGAGAAATATTAAAGTAGAGGTAGATGTGTCTCAAAGAAGCAAGGAACCATGAAGAAGAAATTTGGAGGACTTTATTAAAAATAAATATTCTTTCTATACAAAATTATAGCTTCTGAACTCATCAGTACAGCACAGTGTGTAATCAGCAAGGCAAGCAGGAAGGAAGAAAACTGATCTTGCCGGTAATACTTGTGGTATAATATAGAATTTCTCCTAGTACTATCTACTTAAGAGTATGATACATTTTCCTCAAAGGTTTTGTTAAAAAATATATATTTTAGGGTTTTTGTTTATAACTTTTTATGGGAATTCCCCACAGTATCTTGTAAAATTTTTAGAAAGTCCCAAATATCTTAGTGTCTACTATATTAAGCTTACATTAAGTATGTAAAAAAAAAATTTCCATCATCAGCAAAATGCATGCTTCCACCTCTGGTTTGGTTAATACAAATGGAATTACTATGAATAATAAAGTATAGCAACAGTTTCTGTTGTTGACCATTATTATAAATTAAACACTTGTTTCATGAATAAGCAACCATATCATACATATTACAAAAATATATTACTGTATTGATGTGGATGTGCCTTTTTCTTGTTATAGTAATGGAAAAAACAGTAAAAACAAGGAATGAGAGAATGTGCCAGGAAAGATAATAGAATAGGACCTATACCAATGGTATCACATTCTCAGATGAAATGTTGATCTCTTAGTATGCTTCTGACTGCATGACTAGTATGCATCAAGAAGATACAACTGCTCATGCCAACTGGAATAACTTCTGGCGATACACCTAATGAACATTTGTCTAGATAATGGGTGTATCTTGAAAATATTACCATACCTGATCACTAATATGCTGCTTAATAAATCTGGTAAAAGCCAAACTTTGTAAAATTAAATTAGTGTTACTGTATTACTTAATGTTAACTTATTAATAGCAAGAATCTAAGAATTGTAGCATTGCTTACTGTTGCATTAGTTAATATTACTTACTTAACATCCTATTTCCATTTGATATGATGGGCTTAACACTGCCACTGTTCCCCCACCACCAAATTTCCAAACTCTGCAGGCCAGATGACACAGCCTTGCGTGTGGCACCAGGCCTGTTGGAACAATTTGGGATTGGGGCTGATCCAGCACCCGGGGCTGGGGCCCCTGCCCAACCAGTCCTTCACATAAGATTGGACCCTGGCTGGGCCAGCCCTGGATGTGCCAGACTGGACACATGGGCTGCATCCAACCCAATGACCCACTCCACATCAGTCATTGCACGGGCAAGACCTAAAGTTTTGGCACTGCTGCTTTAGATGACTGCTTTTCCTGAGATTTTCCTGGTGAATGTTGTATATTCATCACTAGGTGGCAGTAATTGCACACAGCAAATAGAAATTAAGGATCTGAGCTGTTCCATTTCAAACAACTTTGTGTTGTGGAAATCAAATTTCACCTCTCCAGTAACACAAAGAGCTGTATATGGGTGGTAGCCAGACTTTGCATGTGTGCATTCCGCTCGCTATAAAGTTTTTACAATCCTGCACTTATTCTGCCTTTCAGTGATGTAATAATCTATGCAAGAGAAATTGCTAGAAGGGTAGAATAGCAGAAGGGGGCTTGCCTAGAGCCAAATAGACATGGCCAAGAATATTCACCTTTTGTGTCAGCATTCATACATATATTCATTTAGCACCCAGGTTTGTACCTGGTAGATATCTGAGCTGAAGAGAATAGACATTCGGAGATTTAACTGTTCATTGAAACCTAGGACTGAAAGGGATTTCTTGGATCACTGAGTACAGTTCCCTGCTATTGTAGGCAACCATGTTATATACCAGGGGTGGCCAGATCTCCTGACCTTTCTAGCTGAAAACTGGGGTGGCCACTGACACATCCCCAAAATACAGGACATCCCCAGCCAAGAGTGGGGCCATCACAAAAGGGCCACCCCCCTTCCTGGCTGGGAACCCTATTCCTCCTAGCAGTGCACTGCCTTACCTCTAGGCACAGCCAATAGAATCACAAGGACATTATTATTGACGTGTTTTTCCATCAATGAACTGAAAAACAGGACTTTTTGCAATCTGTTCCTCATTCAGAAATGGACAGGACACAAAGCGGTTAAAAACAGGGACTGTTTGGTGTAAAACAGGACCAATGGTTACCCTACTGCAGACTGAAACAGTGGCGACACATAGGGGGTGCACAGAGGTGCACGTGCACTCCTTGAGAGTGCTAGTGCACCCCCTGACAGCCAGCATTTCCCACTTGGGCAATGAGTAGTGGGGGCAGGCGGTAATTCTGGTGCTCCTCCTGAGAGTGCCAGCTGGGGAGTGGAGGTGCCAGGAGAAGCACTGCTGGCACTTCCGGACATGCCCCGGCCCTTTGGATGCACTGCTGGCACTTCCAGGTGGGCATGATTGGTTGTGGTCAGTGCAATCAGCCCCCATTGGTGCAATCAGCTGTAGGGGGTCCCCTCCCCTGCTGGTCGCTGACTGGCCACTGGGGGGGAAGTGTCCCCCTTGACTCAGGAGGCACCAGTCACCCATGAACTGAAACCGTGACACACAAGGGCCACAGGACACACAACTGTCAAATTCACATAGTCCAGAATCAACAATGTGCAAGCAGTACTCCAGCTCAAATAATAATTTGTCATTAAATGACTTCTTTGAGTGAATAACAAGCAGGAAATAATGAAAAACAAAAATAGAAATTAATAAATGAATTAAACACTCTTTTTTCTCATTAGTACTTCTCTTTCACACAGAGTGTACCTGAAAATCACAAAGAGCTCATAAGCCATGGCTTAGCCACCCCTGTAATACAACCTTTTCAGAAAGCTCTTCCAGAATAGTACTCCTTTGATAGTTTCATTATTTCCTGCCTAAATTCATTCATGGGCAGTTTATGCCCACTTTTTCGTGTATCAGCTTTAGTTTAAACAGTTTATTCCCCTCCTTGCTATTTATCCTCATAGGTATTACTGGAGAGCGGTTTAATTCCCTTCTCAGAAGCACATAGCAAGTGTCTGTATGGCACAATGTATGCAGAGGTAGCACATGAGAGTAATATTTTACCCAGCAAATTAGCCCCAGCTACAGCACCACAATATAGCAGCTATATTGCTTGTTTAGAAGCATATTCCTTCATAACACTGGATTGTACTTTGTAGAAATGATCTTAATCTCCTTTCACAAAATAGATTGGCTGGTGTCATGTTCTGCCTCAGCCAGGAGTAGCCAACCTGCAACATGCCTGCCACAAGTGGCACAGGTAGCTGCTGTTTGGCATGGAATAGACTGGGGAGGTGGCAGGGAGCACCACAGCACTGTGATGGGTGGGAGCTCAGAGTTGCACTCAGGGGAGGTGCTGGAGCGTAACTTGTGGCACACTTGGACTTAACTTGTGACACAACTGCCAAAATGTTGGCTACCACTGGCCTAGGCTTAGTATGCCAGAATTACCATTAGCATCAGTAGTAACTAAAATATTTGCCCAGTAAGAATAGTAGATGAGGCCCTCAAATACCACTCTGACTTAAACTCTGACTGAATCCATTTTTATAGCTATTTAGTAACAGCAAAGGTGCATGAAGCTGATCCTCTAAATATTTTGAAAATATTTTGTAAATATTTTGTAAAGACAGGAACCTATTACAAATTCCTTCTTATCATTGGACTCCTATGTTTGGGTTTTGTTTTGTTTCAGTTTTCTGAAGAAACTGCCTTTTACGTTAGTTAACGGTAACAAATATGCAAAATAGGCTTGTATATTTTCCCTTTGTCATAAATAGTTTTCATTACATTGTTATGACTTTTGTGGATTGTAGTTCCCAAGTCATTATTTTTACCTTATCCAAATGTGAATATGGTATGCATTCAAGAAATTTAAGAGATTCAAAACTTAAACTTTTATACAGCGTATAGTACATCTGTATATCTTATGGAAGTTTGTAAATGCTATGCCCAAGGGCTGTGATTTGCAAGCCCCATGACATTGTTAAAATGAGGGTTCTTGGGTGATACTTTTTTATGGAAGGTGAAGTATTTTTTACTATTTATTCCAAAGAAAATACTTAGGGGAAATGTAAGTCCATTCTTATTGTAGTTAATGGCTTCAGCTACCTCCCAGATTCAGGGTCACAGAAACAGTTTGAGTTCTCCCCTGAGCTATTTCAAATCTGAGGCTTTAATTTGTACCCAGCTTTACTTAGAAATGGGAATGGTCTGCTGTGACCAGACGTATTTCTTCACTGTGGGGGGAGGAATGGTTGAATGGGAGATTTAATAGCTTAATTGTATTTACGAAGAGACTAATGCCTATCATATTATGTTGGCATTTTTATAAAATGTTCATGATACAGATTTAACACAGTGCTGTTTCCAAACTAATCAATATACCTTTGCCCCAGCAAAATCATTTAATTAGTAAAATCAATTCCATATGCAGCAGGTATCCAAATAATACCCATCACCTATCACCCCAAAACCTG
The DNA here is from genome assembly GCF_001723915.1 of Gavialis gangeticus. Taxonomy (NCBI): domain Eukaryota; kingdom Metazoa; phylum Chordata; order Crocodylia; family Gavialidae; genus Gavialis; species Gavialis gangeticus. The sequence goes on along the minus strand of NW_017729026.1, from coordinate 20,259,934 downwards.
GAAAGTAAGGAAAGCTAGACTATCTGAACTGTGGTCTCATCATGAAAAGCCCCAGGGGCAGATCTAGGATTTTGAAAAAGGGAGTGCAGATGGTGTAGCACATATATAACACAGCACAGATTTTTCTCCAGCTAAAGCAAAACTAAAGGCTTTAGTAATACAGTAGATGCTTAAAACTGTATTATTTTAAGATCAAAACAAAAACAAATATAACTAATTAGAATGTTCACTGATTTTCTAGATTATATCTAATGTTTTAAAAACCACAGCTAGGCAAAAATAGTCAAAAGATATTATGTTGTTAGTCCTGTAGTCATCACAGTTAAACATACATTTCTTACGCAGATTCATAAACCAAAACTAGCCTTCTTGAGTGGCTTATCAGTGCCTCCAGTACTTCACCGTCAGTCATTTCTACACCTGAGCTAGTATTACAACACCCGAGTTAACATTTTTAGTTAGAGTTTGGGTAGAGCAGGAGTCAGAGGTGTGCACAACTACGTCCCCTCCCTGGATCCACCCCTGAAAAGCCCCCAACACTTTGTGCTTTAAAGAAAGCTTGGCCTTCCATGTTTCTCTCCATTGTGCTTGAGACACTATGTTGTGGGGATAAAGGCACTGTAATATGTATGCCAGTCTCAAATAGTTTAGCACCTGAATTCTGTCAACTAGTGGCATACCCGTGGGGTCTTCCATGCTTTCTCCTGCCCCTGACTCTCATGGCCTGCACTTTCTTTCACACACGTTGTTCTGGCTACATGCTCAAACTATTTTCGTCTGTTTTTATTCAGCTTTTCCTCTGTTAATATCATCTTTACCTATTTCCACACCCCTTCATTTCTTTTTTTTCTGACTCCACAAATCCACCTCAGCATCCTCATCTCCTACATCTTTATCAGGGGCAACTGTCATTTATTCATTGCTCAACAGTGTGATAACACACAGCAGCATCAACGCTCTTGCAGGGTTTTTCCCTTCAGGTAAACTGGCATTCTCACAAACCAGTCTATTTACTTCCTTCCATTTCATCCACGCCTTATGCATCTTTTTTCTACTTTCCTCATCTATCTTGAACATTTTCTTACACAACAAACCCCAGGTATTAGCTTATGCACAGATGTCATGTGCTGGCAGTCTAGTGTCAGTCGTGCACCACTGCTTCAAAATGGGCTTGAACTGAACTCTGTTTTTTCTGTTGAGCTCTAGACTGCACCACTCCAAGATGTGTTTTCATCTGTCCAAGCCACTCTCTGCCCATTCTCTTCTTCGTCAGTTAAGGCCATACCACTTATGAATACCATGCACCAGGGGGCATCTTTCTGAATGCCCTTGGGGAGGGTATCCAGGACAAACACAGCCAAGGACAAGCTAATTCTTGATGGACCCCAGCCTTCACTACTTGTGCTTCTATCTTGTGTTGTTGTGCCTTTTTTGTCTTATGCAAGTCCCCCATAGGCTTCTGTCACCACTTGTTACCTCATGCTTCACCTCCTCCTCTTGCTATGTGGATATATGTTTTTTCATGTCACATAAAACCAGGTGAAGATGTTTCCTGTTTTCTGCATACTTTTTCCACTAGGAGTCTCATCACAAAGATTGTATTAGTAATTGATTTTTCCTGGCATGAACACACAATTGTATCCAATTCTGACCGCTCTTTTCAGTCTTTTTTGGTCATCCTTTTCCATGGTTTCATAGTATAGTTCATGATTATTGTTTGCCTTTTAATTGGCCCACGTTTCCATTCTTAAAGATAGGCACCATAAACTCCTTGTCTACACTCCTAGTATTTTCTCTCATAACAAACTTATTTAAAGCTTGATGAAAGGGCTTATACCTTTTCATTATGATGCTATATCTATGTGAATATTCTTGGCTTCATAGTTCCTATAAATTGTATTCTGCTAATGGCACCTGCTACTGACTCAGCCAAGGCTTGATTTACCAGAACTTTCCAGAGTGCTTGCTTTGGAGTCTCTTTGTTCCTGAGTCTCTCAAAGTAACTTTTCTACCTGTGCTTTGATCTTTCAGGCTCTGAAGATCAAGCTTCCCTCATCCTTTCAGTTCCTCACTTTTTCAGTACATTTGATTTCTCTCTCTTGAGTTCTTTCTAGTAAGTATATGTCCTTTTCACCTTCCTTTGTTTGCAGTTTATACAGATCTTCCAGGGTTTGGGTTTTGGCTCTGCAACAACTTCTCATAGTCTCATTGTCTTCGGCCTTTTGCCACACCTTGAACTTCCCCTTTTCCCTGATCACTGCCTGTATGTCTTCATCCCACCACTGTGTTGCACTCTGAAAGCTGGCTTTTGTTGAGATATGCCGACAATCTCCTGCATGTTTATTAAGGGATTTGGCCATTTCTTCCCGTAAGTCATTGATATTGATATTTGACATAATTAAAACAAAAATAAATTGAAATGTACTGATATGGAAAAGATAAAGAGTTCCCTTGGTAAGATGCATTTGATCTGGGTCAGTTGTAAGTCGGGATGGTGGTTTCTACACTGCATGTTTTAGAGTTCCAAAAATAACTAGAATATAAGCATGATCTATGGTTCAGCAATTTTTACAAGAAATGGAGCGTATAAATCTCTAACGTGGAGGGAATATTGGGACTGTGGTTAGAGAAGATACTCTCAAGAATTTTTCTATTGAACTCCTAAGAGTAGATAAGCCAGCTCTAACTCTGTGAACTTTCTATTTAATTGAAAACAAGAAATCTGCAATAAAGAAAGCATTCTTGGCCAAGTAATGAAGCATGTAGGTTCCACCTACTGAACTTTTGAGGACATTTATACATTGCATTGGGAATCATGATATCCAGAGAACTGAGCTTTGACTTAAGTGGATTTTCCTGTCCAACAAAAATAATTTTCATGGAATTTCTTATATTTAACTTTCTACCCACAAAGAGAAAAAAAGGAGGACTGATCATCTCTTTGGATATTGTTATCGGTATCAAATATGCAAAATCTTTATAACAAAGTAGGCATATGCTTTGTGTTTTGAATATGATATAAACTGGACATTGAGTAACTTGATATATCTATTCTGATATGCCTGTGTTTCAGCGTAAACTAATATAGCTACATGAACAAGGGAAGTAAACTGTTGGAGATGAAAATAACTCCCTGTAAAATTGAATAGCTGATCCTACCTCATCTCCAAAGCACACCCATACTGTTAAGATATATATCATAAAAAGGTTAGTGAAATATGTCAACAGGACATGAACACAAAAAACAATGGCTGACAGGTTTGCACTATCCACGTATATGAAATTGAGTAACGCAAACTTCAGCATTAAACTGATGTGCTATGCAATACTTCAGAATTGCTTCTATGATACTAAGCCTTTCAATTTCTAGTTTTTACATAGAAAAAGCATCCTGTATTTCTTCAGTGAGCATCTGCACATGTCTTAAGCAAGGTAGCAAATAGACATTCAGCTTCTCATTCTGCATGTAGTAGAAAAAGAGCAATTCAAAATAGATTTTGAAAATATACACTGCCTTGTTAGCTGATTGTGGTCATCTGTATAGTTTAAAAGTATGTAACCTGTCTCTAAGAATTATGTAACCTGTCAAAACTATGCTGACTACCTAGATACAGTGTTCTGCTTTCTTCCACTCCCCTTTATTTCCAGTCCCACTTGCATGTCACCTCTCTCCTCACCATATAGGGGATGAAGGTTTTGCTTTTCCCCTTCCTTTTTGAGAAGACGATAATAAAAATGTTGTACTCTTTAAGTGGAGTGAGATTAAATTCCTTTTCCTCATGCTGAGGACAGGCTTGCTAGATTTGGGCAGGAAGCATGGTGATCACCTTTTTAAAACGTAAAGGCAGGACACATACCTACCTCCCCCTTAACCCACACCTCTGCTGGTGGCATGGCCAGAGCAGAGCTGATCAGGTCAGGACAAGGTGGATGTGGGCTGCCCACTGAAGGCTTGGGACTCCCTACCTTGCTTCCTTCCCCTGGGAGCTGCACACTGGCTGCGTGCCACCTGCCTGCGTGAGAGCAGAGGGGAGCTCAACTCCACGTCACCACTGTCCTTGCTGCTGCTGGGTGAGCAGGAGGCTTCCGGCTGGCATGCAGCTCTGGGGGGAAAGGCAGCAGGGTGGGGATCTAAAGCCTGCAGCAGTCTTCCTGCATCTACCCCTGCCCTGTACATAAATCGAGGGAGGGGGCATGTGCCCCCCATTTCACCCCAGCGTGCATGCAGTGGTGGGGAAGCACCCCCCTCCAGCCATGAATGAGCTGCCCAGGACTCCATCCCACTCCACACCTTGGTCCCATGTACCACCCTGGCTGGGCAGCACCTCCAGCCCTTGTCCCCTTCCCTCCCGCAGTGTGAATGCCTTGATCTGTCCCCACCTTCCTCCCATAGACTAACCTGCAGGGAGCTGCTCTCCATGCTACCTGGCTGTGCTCACAGCTATGTGCATATGTACAGCCGTGCACATGCACGTAGCGCCCCCTTTGTCCCACTGCTGGCAATCCTTTGCAGGCTGGAACACTGCCAGCCTGTGAGGAAAAACCTGCCACTTCCTACAGCTCCCTGCACCAGGCTGTGACTCCAAGACAAATGCTGTCCTGGAATCATGCAGCCCAGGATCTGAACTTGAGTTTCCCATTTCTGGACTGCCCTGCCCAATTAGGGATAGGTGGTCATCCTAGGAAGAGGAAATGGGAGATGAGTCCAGCAGAGCAGGACAGATTTTGGTCTGGCCTCAGCCATTGGAAGACTGTGAATAATACCAGCCTCATTTTCAGTGGAAGAGAGCAGACACTGTTGAGACTGATTTAGTTAGAAAAAGCTGTATCTTCTCATCACCTGTGAAATCCTAGCAGCTGCATTAGGTGCCTATCATTAAGGGGCCTAACTTTAGATACCCAGGTTTTGAAAATGTTCCCCTAAGTTTGTCTTAGGTGACAGCAGGTGCGAAGTTTTGCAGAGAGTGGGAGGGGGAGAAGAAGTAGCACCAGCTATAGTAACTCATGATTTTTTCTAACACATTAACTAGTCACAGATAACCTGTCGGTATCCTCCAAGTTGGATATTTTGGGTGTTTAAATAGGATGCTTTATTGTTGCTCATTAAATATTTATATTATCATGTTGTCATTGTTAATGCAATCAATGTGCTTTTCCTGTCCTAATGTTACCAAGAACAAGAGCCTTAGGGCCACTGTCTTGATACTGCTAAAAGTAAACATTTGAGTCATCACTGTTAGCAAAGAGAGCAACAGAAGTGAAAATGCATTTGCTACCTTTACAGACCTGGGTGATGCCAAATAAATAATGAGATACTGTCTTTAATCATATGAAAAGTGGTAGCACAAGCTGGAAATACTCCCTTTTAAAAGAGGCACAGAGAAGGCTAGCAAGTAAGGGTCTGTATGCATGCTGTTCAAGATGGAAGCTCTAAGAAATAAGGAACAGATGTTTTCAGCTTCCTGTTTAATTCCAAATATTGAAGGGTGGGTTCATGATATGAAGGAAAGCTATACCAATACAATCCTGTCCCCTTCCATCCTCCTCTTCTCCATCTTTCTTCCCATTGTTCCTCTCACCTTACCATTCTGGTAGTAAACTGGGAAGCAATAGATAGCAGTTACTAATATGAGACTTAAAAAAGAAATAATTATCAGGTCAGAATCACTTCATTCTAGAGTTTGAAAAGAACTGGCCGAAGAGTTTTCTGGACCACTAAAGCTAATTTTCATCACTTCTTAAAACAGTTAGGACATTATAGAGAAACAAAAGAAAGCAGAATAATGTTTTTTTGTGCGTATTTAAGAAGTGTAAATAGGATGACCCATGTAATGTAAGACCCATCTCTCTACTGTCAATCTTGAACAAAATATTGGAGATGATGGTATGGGACTCTTTATTAAGAAAATATTTAAAGGAGGGAAATACAATTAATGTCAGTCAGTATGAGTTTTTGAAAAATATCTTGTCAAGTTAACTGGATATATTATGGATGGATTTACAGATGGTGGATAAGAGTACACATTAAATGTCACACATTAAATTGATTAAATGGCATGCATTAAATGTATTATAAACTAACTGCTACATATACCATATTTACCCAAATCCAAGACAACTTCAAATTTGAGTGAATTTCCCCAATAATTAGAACTTGAATGTTGCTGATGCTGTCCCCAGTTGAGCCAGAAGCCCTGCACAGCTGCTCCCCACAGCTCCTAGCAGCTGAAGCAGTCTGATACCTGATTCTAAACTGAGGCTTGGTTTTCCCAATGCTGAATGGTGGGGGAAAAATCATCTTGGAATTGGGTAAATACAGTAGGTCTCTAAATGTACTTGTAAGGGGAAATCATAATAATTTTTGTTTCTAGTGGAGTCCTAGTGGATTGACTGTGGGCCCTATGCTTTATGTGTTTTTTCAGTGACCTGGGAACAATACAAGGTCATTACCATTAAAGTGTGTAGGTGGCACAGAGATTACAGGAATGGTAAATATTATGAAGAGAGCAAGTCACTGATTCAGAGCAATTTGGATCACTTTCTAAACTGAGTTAATACACAGTATTTCTTAAACTCCATAATCAAAGATGTAGCCAGTGGCTATTGGGAGCTGTGGATATACAAACATATTGAGTAGTAGTAAGGAGGTTATGGTACCTCTATATGTGGCTAAAACTGGTGTGCTGTGCACAGCTCTAATTTTTCCAATGACTGGGGAAATGTTGATATATTGGAGGAGATTCAGAGAAGAGCCATGAGAATGCTTAAAGGCTTGCAAAAAATGACTTGGATCAATAGACTGAACAAATTCTGTTTATTAATTTTGACTTGATTGCAGTCTGGAGGTATGTGGGGAACCAAAAGTGGTGATATAGGCTTGTTCAATCTAGTAAACAGAAGAGGAGGTCCAATGGTTGGAAGCAGAAGGCAGACAAATTTAAATCCAAATAGGAGGAAATGTTAATTGTAATGGTGAATGACTATGCTAATAATGTAACCATGGGTTGTGGTGGATTCTCCATCACTGGGCAATTTAAAAATGTATTTTTCTAAAAGACACACATTTTAAATGGGTATTAATTCAGGAAAGGTCTAGGGGCTTTTGTTAAGCAAGAGGTCAGATTTGGGCTGTGGATAAATGTACCTTCTAACCATTTTAAAGGGGGGAAGGAAGCTGTTGCTTGGAAGCAGGCATCAGCCGCATCATGTTCATGTAACTAAATGGCTCAGACTTCATTCCCATAAAAAGAAGTTAAAGTAATGGTTTTGCTAAGCTTGCATTGTGCAAAAGCATGCAGCAACACCAGTTATATCATAACAGTTCAGCTGGTCTCATTAGACATGGGTACAATTGTTACTTCTGTCTGTACCCTAGATCAGGGGTAAGCAACCTACCTTCCACAGGCTGCATATGGCCCACGAGGAAATAATTTATCTGGCCCACGAGCATGCCAAGTTTGTATATCCTACATTAGTCAGTTTTGTGCAAGAATCCACCATCTAGTAGTGAAATATCTAACAACTGCTGCCTTTACCCTGCCTTAGGACTGAACTGTGTTAACTCAGCCCCATTGGTGAAATGTTGCCAACCCCTGCCCTAAAAGATCATAGCGGTTCCTTTTCTTCTTAATCACTGATATTTTTTTCTGCTTTCATGCCAGTGTATGTTTCTAAACTCCTATCATCCTACTTTTTCATCCTTCTTTCCTATTTTTAGAACCCAGACCACCATACACCATTTGCCTAGTCATCTATGTTTTCGTTTTCTTTCTGCATTCTCTTATCTTCTATTATGCTGAAATTTCCTTCCCACGCCATTTCCTTCTCCCTCTGGAATACAATCTTGCTTAAATAAAATAATAAATTAAAGAGAAGTACTACTCAAAGATAATAAACCAGTCTTATTAGGAGGCTTGCCTCCATTCCCCTATTTGTCTTCATTTGTTGTCATATCTCTAATGTTTGTATGATATTGCTTATGCATGAGAGATTGATCTCACAACTAATCCATGGATCATTAGCAAGGAAGTTTGTTTCTATTCAGTCTGAATATATAACATGCTATGAGACATACAAATGAAAGCACTGTTCATTATCTTATGAATGTGAAAAAATAATGGGAATTGTGAATGTGAATTATATGAATCTTTACTAAGCTCTACCCTTCTTAAATGTACAGGTAGAATTTGTAAACCAGTTTTTAGGTAAGATAGATAAGTGCTATAAAATCTTGGAGTCTAGATAGACCTCCAAAAGTTCGAGATGCCTAACCCTCATAAAAATGACTGGGAGGTAGACACCTCAGTATCTTTGAGCAGCTGGGCCTTAATTTTATTAGCTTCAATGACTGTTGTGTATTGATACTGTAAAGTATGCAAGTATAAGTGTATTGATAGTCGATTATATTTTCTAGTTAAGTAAAAAAAGTGTTAAAATCACATTCGTAAGTACTACTTCAATTGTGAGAGCTGATTACAGCCAGCTACACTAGCTCTAAATTGGCAGCTGAAAGTTTGTGGTATTTGGATAAATTCTATTTGATTTTTTTTAAATTTATGCCTTTCCTTTTAGCCATCTTACAAATAGCTGATACGTTTGTTATAGTTCAATCAGGTAGCTAACCCAAAGAAGCAAGAACAACACTGAAATCTACCTATTCTGAATTCTTTATAGATACCCTGCCAGAAACAAATCTCTCTGATATTTTTTTAATCCAGATAATTGCTGGGAAACTAAATAGTGGCTTTTGAGGCCTGATCTAAATCTGACTGAAATCAATGGGAGTCTTTTTTTTTCTCTTCATTTCAATGTACTTTGGATCAGATGCTGGAAGAAAAAGGAAGTGGCATAACTGTGAGCAAGAAAGAATCAAGAGTTCCTACTTTCTCCCTCTGGCATATTGAAATGTTTACTTGCTCTTGTAGGAATTTGGTGACAGGCTGAGATGAGAACAGACTTAGGTCTGGCTTTTCACTAGTGTGTTCAGGGAGTTCTGCAACATGAGGCCACCACTATGCATACGCAACTCCCTGTGGCTTAAATGCTTTGGGAAGACTCTTATGATTATCAGTAGTACAGTAATTATCAGTAGTACAGCAACATAGTAGTGCCTGGTGTGTTGTAGAAATAGATGCATGTTAGACAGGTGTCTACCCCATGGAGCTTGCTACCAGAGCTGTAGCATAAGCAATTAAAAGGTGAGGCATGAAGTCAGGAATAAAATCATAACTAAGTTAAGACATAAAAAATCAAAAACTACAAACAAAAAAATGAATTCATGGAGGAAAGATTTGATTGTTTAGAACAGCATTTCTCAAACTTTCTAGGCTCTGTAACTCCTGTGAATTCAGCAGCACCCCATTTCAATAACTAATTTCTTAATTGCAGCACTTAACTTCTGGCACAAATGTATGGCATTGGGAAGTGAGCACTTTGCTCCTCACAAAGCGGGGAGGCAGAGACCATCATGATCTTACTTCCTTGTAGTGAAGCTAGACAAGGAGCCTACATTTCCTTACCCAGGGAAGGACGAGTGCTTATCTCCTTGGACCCCCATGCCACTCTAAAAAAGGATGCTTTGACACCTCTCTTGAGAACTGCTGGTTTAAAAACAGTTATTCATCTACAAGCAGAAATTCAATGAGAAACAATTAATAGAAGAAATATTCAAGAACTGTCTTGCAATATATTAACGTTTGGCAATTTACATAGTTATTTATCTATCTTTTCATTAAAAAGGCAGTATATTTTCTTAAAATGTTTTGAATGGACAGCATGTCTTAAAATATTCTTGCAAAAACTAATGTAAAAGTACAGAGGCCGCCTGACTCTTTGATAGCCTAGGCTAGAGTAAAGGAATGCAGATAAACTGCAAGTTGTTCAGAGACAAGAATAAAAATTGAAAATCTGTCTTTTATTCCATGGAAACACACGTCTGAAAGAATACGGTCTTTGCCAGAAAGTATATGTCTGTGTCCTACATTACTCCCAGGATGTTTTCTCCGATCATTAATGGATGCAGAGATCCAACATTACATGACTGAATGAAACTTCTGCTTGATTCCATTTTGTGTCATAGTATTTTTTCTCATACCGCATATTTTGTACAAATGTTCACCCTATTGAGAAGCCAGTGATTGTCGGTGTGGACTTGGGCATTTTTACAGACATCTGAGAGCTATAAATAGCTCTCCCGTGGTGGGACTCAACGCATGATTGGTCGGTGAATGTCAAGGGCTATAGGCTGTACAGGAGGGACA
>NW_017729026.1:20247861-20249664 GCF_001723915.1 Gavialis gangeticus | reverse complement strand
ATCTGCTCGGGTCCCTTCCAACCCTAGAAACTATGAAACTATGAAATAGAGACATTTGGGGTGAAAGGTTTAGAGAGCACTACTACTCCTCCTTTGGTCATTGACATTGATCTATGTTAAACTGACGGAAAAATGTATGGGAATAATATAAAATGTATAGTTTTTTCTTGTATTTTGGGGGACGTACTGGTGATCTGGTTGTAGATCTGTTAGTGGTCAGCAGTAGGAAGCAGGAAATATGTGAGGGTCTGAGCTGTTTATGGGGTTTTCTGAGAGAAAATTAAATTAATTCTTCAGAAACAATTTAAAATGTAACTTTAATTTCATGATGAAAGCCCTTTGAAACTGTGACCTGATCCTGAGAGGAACTAAAAGGTCACCAGCCATTTAGGTGTTGCTCACCTCCTGAAGACAGTCCTTGTTTGTGCCATAAGCCAGATATAGAACTGCTTCTATACAAAGTGCCAATAACTTGCTTCATGTTTTTCTTTGCTTTTCGGAATAAAAATTAGAACTTGGCTTTCTTTTATTTCCTTTTTAATGCTCTTCCAACACTGATGTTCTTCCCTCTTAAATGCAGCATTTGATTCACTATTAATGTATGCATTTGGCACAAACTGTAAGCTTCTACCTTTCAAACTCTTCTGTTTGGTTCCCGAGGGTTGATCATACGCTGTTCTGACACAAAAACTTACCGGTTTAAATTGTTTGAGAGGTGTCCCCAACCTTTTGTTTCAACATTCTGTCTTCATTAGAATTCCTTACTAACTTAGGATAGTGTACAATTGTTACCTTTTTCTTCTTTTTAAATTTTGATTTCAAGTTAATTTGTTTGTAGTTTTATGGTATTGATGCCTCTACTGCTTTGTGTATCCAATATATTTTACCAAAGGTATCTTCTCCAGAAGCTACAATAAGTAAGAAACATACACTATCCTTTGTCTGGTCCATTTTATCCTAATTGCAGCCCAGTATCTTCTCTCTCAGTGCACCATGACTAATGAAGCAAATAGTCTAGGGCAGACTTCACATTGCAGTGATCAGATCTGTCTAGTGGAACTAAACTAATATAGTGGTAGAAATTAAAACAGGTTTCTGTTTCAGCTTTGACTTTGAATCCTGAGTTGATTTACTTTTTCATTGCAAAAGTGTATAATGGATTTATCATGCAATAGCTACATTCATCGATGTCGGTGAAAGGGGTGGAAATATGTCTTTCTGGTATGCCCACGTAATCCATTCTTCTTCAGCACACATTTCTGATTTCAAGCAAGGAAATGCTGTTTTTACTGTTTCATTTATTCCTAGATTGCCTATATATTATAAAATGTTGGCAGAACAGTGCTCCCTCCCATGCCAGGTCTCACCGCAGAGATGATTCCTGCCAGGAGTTGGTGCAGCCTGGCACCCTGCACCCTGCTGTAGGCACAGAAATCTTGGGGGGCACATGCTGTCCCAAGCGTCAGCTACCCCACCCCCCACCCCTGTCTCTCTGTGCATTGCCTATGGCCCCTCCCCTGCCCTTATAGACTTACTTGCAGGGAGCTGTGGGAATTGCTCTCCACCACACTGTCTGGCTGCCACATGCATGTGTGTATGCACATGCATGTGGCACTCCCTGTGTCCCACTTTCTCCCAGCCCCAAGCAGCCCCTTGCAGGCTGGAAATCTTCCTGTCTGGAAGGGGAAACCGAGAGTGTCCCAGGTTTTTCTCCTTTAAAGAAGACAGTCCATGTTTTGCTGCGTTTTTCTGCAGCACATGGAAAACCTGGATCCCTGGTGATGAGCTACTCTTTTTATAAGT
>NW_017729026.1:20230256-20242861 GCF_001723915.1 Gavialis gangeticus | reverse complement strand
ATGCTTGTGTGTATGCACATGCATGTGGCACTCCCTGTGTCCCACTTTCTCCCAGCCCCAAGCAGCCCCTTGCAGGCTGGAAATCTTCCTGTCTGGAAGGGGAAACCGAGAGTGTCCCAGGTTTTTCTCCTTTAAAGAAGACAGTCCATGTTTTGCTGCGTTTTTCTGCAGCACATGGAAAACCTGGATCCCTGGTGATGAGCTACTCTTTTTATAAGTGACCTGCCTTCTTCCCTCTCCCAGTTGATTGAGCTTACAAAGACTGGATGCCATACTACCATGCTTACCACTCCTCTTGTGCTTCCATTCATTCTTGGATAATAGTTTGACCTTTTCAAATAAGAAAGAAAGAAGGACAGAAAGAAAGAAAAACTGGGAACTGGATTCATCTGAACTGAGAAAAGGACTATAATGTCCCATATATGTTATTCATGGAAGTTCAGACAATTGCTTCACTGTGTGCAAGAAAACCTCATGTTTCTTGACTCAAATAGCATCCACACTAAAGAAAGAAAAGAAAAAAAAAAGGGAAAAAAATCACTGTAGGAAACATTCCTTGGTAAATTATCAAAAAATCATTTGGTCTTGGCTTCTTCGCCAGACAAACATTGTGTAGGCCCATAATGCAGGCTCTTGGAACTCACCCTTATTCCCATGGCAAAGCCCTCTCTGACCCAGATTCCATAGAGAACCAGAATGGTTACCTAGTTATGACTTGAGACTTTTCTTGTAGAGGTTTTCCGTAGTAGTAATCCACTTCTGGAATGAAAAGTAACCCATATCTTACTGCAGTACTGAATTGAGTTCCTCTGCCACTTCTCTAGTTGCCGTGATAGCAAAGGTAACTCTAAGTTGTAACCATTTTTAGTGTGGAGATGGTTTGGATGCATAGCAGTTATGAAATAGTATTGTGTTTAATGCATGGCATCTTGTAATCTTTGATACTAATGCTTGAAGCATATGTTTCCCCTCTCATTAAACAGCACAAGTTCAAGTGGTTTATATCTTATTTTTTCGAACTAAAGAATAGCATTACTCACATACCACAAGGCTAAGTAATGTCTGGGATTTATTAAGTCATTCAGTGAAGCTGACCACAGATTATTCCGTACAGAACAAAATGCTGAAAGGAAAAAGATTCTTCTGTAGATGAGAGTGCTCTTTTACATACAAACTGCAGTACCAATTTCTCTTTCATTTCTCAGCATTTTTAAGCATCTAAGCAATTTTTCCTCTTAACTTATGTTTTCAATAATATGACATGAGTATATAGACAATTTTATACTGTATTTTTTAAAGTAATAAAGAAAAGAAAACAGATACATTTCACTGTACTTTAGCAGCTATGACTTGCGCCATTAGAAATCTTTAACCGTCAGTCATATTGAAGAGTAGTTAACTTTATTGACTGTTGAGTATTATTCTTCAAAATTCAGCATGTTTTTAGAAGCTTGTATACCATAGAATATGTTTGCCTCAATAGTAGATCGGGATCCAGGGGAGGCTGTGAAGCCCCCTGTTAGTTCCGTGACCATGCCCCCATCCACCAGGCAAAGGGTGAACATTACCCCCCAACACACACACACTCCTTCCTCAGCTTCCCCACAGGACCTGCTGGGCTGCGGGCTACACTTAGTGGGGAGCCTCACACTGCAGGACAGTCTGGGGTGGGAGAACTGCGAACCCCCTCCATCCTCCAGTGTCAGCCCCAGCGCAGCTCTGCCACAGCATGGCAGACAGAGAAGGTCAGGAGCCACAAAGGCTGTGTCAAGCAGGGCTGACGGGCAGCAGGGGCTGGCTCTGGCCATGCAGGGGGAGAGGACTTGCTCGACACCTGCAGAGAGCTCAAGGTGAGCCCGGTTCCCCAGCAGGGGCAGGGCTGAGGTGCCGGGCTGGACCTCTGCCCAGGAGGTGCTGGGCAGCCCTGATGTTCTGACCCTGCCACAGGCTGGCTCCAGGGAATCAGCAGTGCCAGGGGCCGAGCTCACTTTGCCACCACTCCTGGGATGCAGCAGGGGTGTGCAAAGGGGGTCAGAGAGGAAGGGGAGGAGGAGGATGTTTTTCCTCCCTACTCCCTTCTCAGCTGGCCTACCAGCTGGGAAGAACATATCACAGAGTGATCCACCCAGATCCTGGCTGCAGGTAAGCCTGCAGTCCCCACCTGATCCAGGAGCTGGGGTGATCACCCAGCTATGCCCCCTCCCTGGCTGGCAGGCCAGGTGAGAAGGGAATGGCAGGGGAGGGATATGGCCCCTGCTGAAGGCTTCCCACCCCCTGTGGTGGGCACAGCCTGCCTGGGGTCCAAAGCCAGGCAAGGGAGAGGGGCATTTTCCCCACCACTCCCTTCTCAGCTAGCCCACCGGCTAAGGAGGGAGCATGGCCAGATGATTGGCTTGGTTCAGGCAGGGGAGTAAAACCCCCACTGCAGGCTTCCCTGCAGCCGGAAGCCAAGCCAAGCTGATCATCCCACCACGCTCCCTGCTCGGACAGCAAGCCAGCTGAGAAGGGAATGGCCAAAAGCTCTCTGTCCAGCTTTGAATCCCATTCAGGCTGTGCCCGGCACAGGGGGTGGGAAGCCCTCAGCGGGGTCACTTCCTCCTCAGCCAGGGGTCTGTGCTGCAGATGAGAATGGGGCAGGGTGGTGAGAGCGGTCAGAGCTGCTACAGACTGCACAGGATGAGCGGTGGCACAGGGGTCAGAGGGGTGGCCTTGGCCCCCCAACACTCCACCCCAGTTCACCACTGCTACTCACCCCACACAGTCTGCTCTGCCCACCCTGCCCCTGCCTGAAGCACAGCACCCTTGCTGGGAAGAGGGTTGCACTCCCAGGACACTGCAAGAGGGGTTGCTAATCCCTGTCATGGTCCCTGCCCCCTCACCATTCCAGGGGCAGAGGCATGCCCCCCTTAGGCAAGGGGGGAAGGAACAGGTTATTTCTCCTCCTCCCTTTGCCATCTGACAGAGGGGGCAGGGAAAATTATTCCACCACTTGCCCCATGCAGGGAGCAGTAGGCAGCGGCAGTCAGAGCTGGCAGACCATCTCCCAGGGGCAGAGAGAGGAATAAACCCCCTCCGCCTCAAGGAGCCGTGCTGGCTGGTGCTTGGGCACGCCTCCACCCCTGTCACTGCAGAGTGAGGGGGGAGTTCCAGGTGGACTGTGGCTCAGGTCCATGCGGCTGGGACAGGGAAGGGGGAATTAAACCCCCTCCTTGCCCCCCACCCCAAGCCTCTGCCCCCCAGCCTGAGCTCTGTGGCTGTCAGCAGCTACCCAGAACCTGGGCCAGCTGCAAACATCTGCTGCCTCTCCGCCCCAGTACTGGCCCCAGCTGCCTCCCAGGCCTGGCTCCAAGCTCCAGAGAGGTAGCACATACCGGCAGTGCTCCCACTGTGCTGCCCTCGCCGCTTCTGCAAAGCAGTTTTGGAACCAAGTGCAGCAGGGCACAGCAGGGGGCGCAGAAATCTGCCTGCTCCGAGCTCCCTGCTGCACTGCCATACTTCCCCTGCAGGTGGGGGTAGCAGTGAGGGGCACAACCCTGCTCTGGGTAGCTGCTGCCAGCCAAGAGCCCGAGTTGCTCCCAGCAGGCACCTGGGATGCTGCAAGCCCTGCTGGGAGCAGCCCAGGCTCCGTGGCTTCCAGCAGCTATGCAGAGCAGCAGCTATCAGCAGCAGGCAGGCTGCAAACAGCTGCACCAGGCTCCACAGCTCCGGCATCAGCTCCATACTGGCAGCGACTGCACATGCACTTTGGGGCAGACAGCAAGGCAGCAGAGCCCGCCCTGAGATCCGTGCGCAGTCGCTGCCAGCATGGAGCCGATGCCGGAGCTATGGAGCTCGGCGCAGCAGTTTGTAGCCTGCCCACGGCTTGCTGCAGCTGCCCAGAGCCCAGGCTGGCTACAAAGAGCTGCGCTGGGCTCTGGAGCTCAGTCACCAGCTCTGTGCCAGGAGCAGGGGAGGGACCGGGATCGCACTGCATCAGGCCCCTCCCCCACTGCCCGCTCCAAGGCATGCATGCACGTGCCGGTACAGAGCTGATGCCGGGGCTCCAGAGCCTGGCATAGCTGTTTGCAGCCTCCCGGCTGCAGCCAGCCCCAGCTCTCTGTAGCTGCTGCCAATCTTGGAGCCTGGTCTGCTTGCAGCAGGGCTTGTAGCCTCCCAGCCACCTGCTGGGAGCAGCCCAGGCTCTGTTGCTGGCAGCAGCCACCCAGAGCTGGGGCTGGCCGTGGCGTGCCGAGCAAAATGGTTTCACGTGCCGTGCTCGACACGTGTGCCAGGTTCCCAAACCCTTATCTGTTCATTTGCAAATTGGTTCAATTTAGGCAGGTTAGGCTAACCTGCAAAGATTGAATAAATTCAGGCTCCTGTTTTTTGAATGTCTGTCCCTAACTTGTAAGAGGGAAAACCTTCACTCCCCCTTGGTGCTGGCATACTTCCCAGCCTGGGCTCCTTGTGAGCTCCATGAGTCTCACTGTTCCTGCTGGCAGCAAAGCAGACAGTCTAGTGTCGCTGGGTAGCTCTCCCAGGCAGGAGATCCTAACGCTGTAGCTGGCAAGACTAGACTAACTTGCCAGCCCAAGCCGCAGGCTTATATTCTCCCAGGGTCTTGGATGCCTGCAGGTGCCTGCTGGTCAGCCTCATTGCCCTGCCACTACTACATCCTGCCTAGCCTACAGTGCTCCCTCAGTAGGCTGCTGATTTGCTTAAAAGAACAGGGAGCCTCAGGTTCTGTTATAGCCTGTAATGACCAAATTCTGTCCCTGTTATGCCCCTAATGGCCATTAATGATTGTAATGAGAAAAAAAGTCTGCTTTTGTTTTCCCATTCTTAACAGCGTTTAGGTACTTCAGTAGGTTGCTGCCAATCTGCTATACCAGCCTTTATTAGATAAAATAATGGGCGCGTTAAAAAACAGATCTGAGAAATCATGAAATCATGTCCTCGATAGATAACTGTATTACAGATCATCTGGTGTTTATCTGCTGCTTCAGATATAACTCATGATTTGTGTATCTGTTTTAAGGTTTCTAAAGTGATATCCAAAAGATTTCTGATGTTCAGGACTCAGATTCTTAGTACTTCCTAACAAATGGGCCCATTTTTTGGTCTCAAATTAAGCACCCAAAATGAGACATTCCAGATTAACAGGATGTGATATCTTACCCTAAACCCTGATGTGCCAGGAATATAACTCAGAGTCCAAAAATATTTTGCAAGTAGAAAGAGCTAAAAATATGGGAAATATAATAGCTGTGAAAAGAATTTAATGAGAGAGAGAGATCATTGTAAACATTTTTCTGCTAGTACATGTCCCATTCATTTTTTTCCCATTTTTGTTTGAACTAAAATCTTAGCCTTGTAAAACTTCTTACATTTTATCTGCCTTTTTAGTATTATATTAATATAGTCATTTACATGTTTTGGTTGCATATGGGGTAGAAGAAATTTTTTTGTGTTTACAGCATGCGTTGTGAATATTATTGGATGACAGAGGTTATATTTTTCTTTTTTAGAAAACTGTGGGACATATTTCCCAGAAGTGAAAAATGATCCAGGAAAATATATACAAAGATGTCCTGAGTCAGTGAAAAAGTGGCTAAGACAACTGAAAAATGCAGGGAAGGTCCTGCTATTAATTACCAGCTCCCACAGTGACTACTGCAGGCTGCTGTGTGAACACATCCTTGGGTAAGTGTAATGTTGATCTCAATCTATTTCAAATTAGACCTCCCAGGAAGCAGTAACCATAATTAGAATTGGAGATAGGTCTGAGTAGCAAGGATGCAGATTCAAAACTTCTCAAATATCAGAGGGTGTTTGGATCCAGGGTTTTGGTTTGGACCTGTGTCTAATTAATGTACCACAGAGAAGGAAGCATGGTTTACCCTTAAAACGGTAAACAGAAAGAAGTATCACTTCATGCTTAATAATCAGATTTTCACAAAACAGACAAGCTAAACAGAGGATGGATGGCCTTACAGGATGGCTCTGGAATGCCTTGTTGTTATTTGTCCTTGTATTATTTAATTATTATTTGTGTTATAGTAGATCCTACAAAGTCATGGCTAGATCAGGAGCCTCACTATGTTGTGCAGTGTACCAACACTAAGACAGTCCTTTTCCCAAAGTACTCATGCAATGGAAAAGAAGGGAAGGGATACAGAAAGATGAGAAATGACTTGTGTAAGGAGATGCAGCTAGTCACCATTTTAGTCATGAAATAAGGATAGGAGAATGAATAGGGGCTCTAGGACCATGCTTAGAGCTATCTTGTCTGCTGTAATCTCATGAGTACACCAGGAGCTAAACTTTCTTTTTTTAAATCATGAGTAGCTAGGCCTTGTGGTTGGGACAAAAAACTTGAAAGCATGACCCAGGCTTATGTCTTCAGGTAGCCTAGAAATATACACCTGAGAAGTATAAACATTCCCATGCATTAAATTATGTGTTAGCTCTGTCACCTAACCTGGGATTCCTACCAACTTCACCCTAGCAGAGGACTATATATGGAAAGGACTACAGTAAGTCTAACCAGCCTACCTTTCCCAAACTGATAAATCTCAATTATTGTGGTCCTTAGCGAGCCCCTTCCTTCTGCCACCATTGCTCTCTGAGCAACCCCTGTGCTTCTGAGGGATGGGAACATTCGTTGTAGCCATCCTAAAGGGGAAAAGGGGTATTTCACGCCACACCCCTGCCTCTCTGGAAGTTGAAAGGTGAGACTGCCTTCTGTCTAGGGTCACAGAATGTATTACTCCTGTCCTAGCCACAAGTAGACTCCTGACTGCAGTTTTCAGTCTGATTCCCAGCTGTACCATAGCTCCCTATGGACAAGACTTCCCAGCAAATTACTTTCTAAACTAGAAGGAGTGTAGTTTCATTTGTGCAGTGCTTCAAGTAGGCTGCGGTGCTTCAGGTAGGCTGCTGAATTGCTTAGCCCACACCCATGTTTGTCTATCTGTGACACCATGCAGACAAGAGTCTGCATTGCTTCTGGCATAGGAGGCACACTGTATGGAGCAGCAAGGCATATTTGAGGGTACTGCCACTGGGCATGGTAAATTATCCTACCAAACATCATCCAGATGTTGTCCTAATTAAACCGCTTGATCTCTGGACCTTTATTCCATATGAATAAAATGGTAATATTTTTCTATCTTAGAATTGTGGTGTTGCTTGATGTTCAGGTATTATACAGGAAACCTCATAGAAAAGTCATTTATAACTGTCCCTCTGACTGATGCTTGTTCACAGAATTGTCTGTGGTATAAGGGGAAAAAATTGCTTTTTACACTGATAATTCATGTGTTTTGCAATCAGTTTGAGATATGGAGCATCCAAGGGTTAGACCTATTTCAATTAACATATTTTTCATGTCATAATTTTGAAAATGCAGTGGGTGATTATAACTCCCCCAGAAGTCTCTATGAAGCAAACTCTTGAGTGAGGCAAGTTTATTCAGTAATGTATCAGTGAGGAGAGTTTATTCTAAAAACTTATCTACGGTGCACAGTAAAGCAAATGAACCAATCCAGCTTTCAATGGCTGTGCAAAGTGCATCCCATAAAGAAATGGAATAGAAAAGAAGTGATGTAGTGGAAAAAGCCCAGCTGACATAGCGGAGCACCTCACCTCCCTCTTGAGAACATTATAGGCAACAGTCTGTTTCACTTTGTGTATCCAAATGGCACTTACCCAGCCGCATTAATGCTGTTTTTGATACTTGCATGCAGTTTCCAATCCTATTTCAAATGTATCATGGATGAGTGAAAATCCTCATGATTACTGAACATGCACTCTGACCAGGCATATATGCGGCTCATGCTCACCTATGTAAGCGTGTACAAAGTCCTGAAATTGTAGGTGGGGAAAAAGCTGTGACTAGTGAGGTGCAGCAGGAGGTGAAGGGCAAAAGTGAGGCCTCTCATGTTTTAAACCAATATCCTAGTGGCTTGGGCACTCACCCAGGAAGCAAGAGACTCAGGTTCCAGGCCCCACCACTTGCCCTGAGGGAGTTTGAACCTCCATCTAGGATCATAGGAAAGTAGGGCAAGAACGGTACTCACGAGTTCAGCCCCCTGCTCAAGGTAGGATCATTCCTGACTAAACCATTCTGCCAAGTGTCCATCTAACCTGCTTTTGAAAGTTCCAGGGATGGAGATTCCCTAAGTAGCCTGTTTCATTGCCTGACCACCTTCATAGTCAGAAAATTCCTCCTAATCTCTAGCCTAGATTTCCTGTGCTGCAGCTTGAATCCATTATTCCTGATCCTGTCCCCTACAGCTACAAAGAAAAGCCCATCTCCATCCTCTCAGTAGTACCGTTCAGGTACTTGAAGATGGTTATCAAATACCCCTTCAGCATTCTCTTCTCCAGGATAAATAACCATCATTCTTTCGGCCTTTCCTCATAAGTCTCATCTCCCAGGCATCTGATAATTTTTCTTGCCTTGCACTGGACTCTTTACAAACTGCCCATGTCCTTCTTGAATCATGGGCCTGAAAACTGAACACAGTATTCCAGGTAAGGCTTCACCAGTGATGAAGAGAGTGGAAGAATCGCTTCCTTTGATTTGCACATGACATTCCTGTTAATACAACCAAGGATGCTGTTGGAGTTATTGGAACAAGAGAGGCTGTTGGCTCATATTCAGTTTATGCTCCACCATAACTCCCAGGTCTTTCTCTTCAGTACTACAACCTAGTCAGTCATTTCCCAGTCTGTATTTGTGCATGCTGTTATTACAACCCAAGTGCAAAGCTTGTCCTTGATGGATTTTATCTGACTGATAGTGGACTATTTCTTCAGTCCATCCAGGTCATTATGGATCCTAGCCTTACCCTCTGGAGTGTGTGCAATTCCCCTCAACTTAGCAAATATCCTAATCATGCACTGAATCCCACCATCCAAATCATTAGTGAAGATGTTGAATGATACCAGATCCAGGGCAGACCCCTGAAGGACCCCACTTGATACACCCTCCCAACTAGGACCCATTGAGGGCTACCAGCTGAATACAATGATCCAGCCAGTTATGTATCCACTGTACAGTACTTTTATCTAGTCTGTATTTCCTTAACTTGTTGGATATGAAGATAGTGAAATAGAAGATAGTGTCAAAAGGCTTACTAAAGTCAAGGTATATCATGTCCACTGCTCTCCCCTCATCCACAGACCCTGTCCTTTTATCATAGGAGGAAATCAGATTGATCAGGCATGACTTGCTCTTGGTGAATCCATGCTGACTGTTCCTAATCTCCTCTAGGTGCTTCACACGGAATCCTTTAACTGTAGGACCTGCTCCATGATTTTCCCAGGTATAGAGGTCAGCTGACAGCTGACAGCTTGTAGTTGCCCAGATCCTACTCCTTCCCGTTCTTAATGATGGGCACTATATTTGCCCTTTTCCAGTCATTCAGGACCTCATCTGAGCTCCATGAGGTTAGCCAATGGCTCTGAATTATGTCAACCAGTTCCTTTAATACCCTTAGGTGCTTCCCATCTGGCCTTGCTGATTTGAAAGCATCTAGACCCTCTAAGTAATTCCTAGCCTGTTCTATCATTACTGTAGGCTATTTGACCCCATCTACACGTGCAGGTAAAGGCACGATCTAATGTGTGAGCCACACTGTAGCTACATGTGCATGGCAGAAGGTGCGATTGTAGAATTGCACATTAGATCCAGTTGTGCCTTACTGTCGATGTAGAAGGCAAGAAGCAGGCTCCTATCGCTGGGAGCCCCCTTTGCTGGGGGTGCTCCCAGCCATAGGGACCATGCATAGCTGGGTCTTAGAGTCCTGCACCTGGAAGGGCTCTCATTCCTGGCTATGCCACATGTGCAGTCAGAACTGAGAGTCCCTCTCCTGATGAGGCTCTTGGTCCCAGCTGCACCTGTGGGCCCATGGGTTTCACACTGCAGTCCTCAAACTTTGGGAATTGCAGCTGCCACGATTCCCCCTTTTCTAGCATCCCCTGGCATCTAATGGTCACAGGTTTTTCTCAACTGAAATCTGGTGAATTATGTTTGCTGAGGTACACATACACCAGCCAGAGTACGGCCTAATGAGTATGCTCAGTATTGCTATGAGCACTTGTACCTCTGCACTACATGTGAAATCAGATCCAAAACTGTGCATAAGTGCCAAAACAGCACTGAAGTAGCTGGGTAAGCAAAGTGAAGGTGAGTAAGTGAAATAGGTTTCTGCCCTACAACTCCTACCAGTGAAAACTGGGTATAAAACATTTCTGCCTGCATACAGGAATATTTCAAGCTGGGTATTTATTGCTTTAATAATCTTTGGCTGATGTGCAGGGATGATGGAAGAAGATGGTAAATATTACATGAAGGATTTCCTTTCTTTCTCAAATATAGTCCTCTACAGAACGTTAGAGTTAAAAGAAACTCACTAGATCATCTTATCCAGCTATAAATAGTGTTTATAGTTGACTGTTGTCTCTCACCCCTTAGCTTTGCATAACATGCTTTGTTCTTGACACCTGTTCTCATAAACTAATTTTCCCTAACCTGTTATTGTAGCTCTTGTTCTTCTCAGACTTCCATTCAATTTTCAATTTGTCAATAACTTTTTGGTATTCAGGAGTTCAGAACTGTTTTCTGGGTATGTTCTAACAAAAACCTGTATTTAAAGAAAAGACAGAGGGAGGTGGCATGTCTAGTTTTAACTTCTTAATTCCAGTAATTCATAATGTGCAACTAAAAGTTGTGTGCATCACAAAAATATACCTACCAAATAGATACCAAGCAAAGAACAGCATTGCATTTCCCTTGACTTGCAAAACTGAAAACAAAGTTAACATATTACCATCGCAGTAAGAGCAAAGTATCCCAATTCCTTTAAGCCAAATGAGATGTATCCCAAATTTAAAAAAACACTTTTGAAAAAGAAAAAGATCAAAAAGAAATTATTGTTTTGAACTGAAATGCAGCACATTTTTAGCAAGGTCAGACTTCAACTGTTTTTTGTTGAATGAGTCACAGAAGGAGATTTAATCACATTGTCATTTTCTGCTTTCTAGAGAAAGTCACATGCTGAAAAGAAGATGAAATATGGGTTTTTAACAATTTCCGTATTTCCTACAAGATGCTTTTTCTGCTAGCCATACTATAAACAAGTTTTGACAGAGGCATGTATTTTGTCTTATGTCAGAATAGCTTCTTGAATTTAGCTATTGTTGTTCGGGATACATGAAGATGTGGAAATAAAGAGAGAGTTCATCACTGCTACCTTACTTTTGTCCTTTCTACAGCAAATATGCTTAATCACATCTTTAGTTACTGCTCTTTATTTTTAGCCTTCAAAACAGTGGCTCTCCCTAAATCCTTTCCAGATGTCTTTCTTCACCTTCTACATTTGATCACATTTCTGATGCACTATTTTGTCATGTATCTTAATATTACCATGAACAAAAATTAAAGACCAGAAAGAACAGTGTCAGATTTTAACTTCAAAAAAAAACATTCAATAATTTTATTACATCTTTCTGCAGTTATTTTTTCAAATTCAGTAACTGAGCTGATAAACTCCTTTGATAGCTATTCATCAAAAGCACGCATCTCATAACTCCTGGATTGCAGATTTCACAGAATCATAGAAAATTAGGTTTGGAAGAAACCTCAGGAGGTCATCTAGTCTAACGTGCTCAAAGTAGGACCCTCTCCAACTAGATCATTCCAGCCAAGGGCTTGTCCATTCAGGTCTTAAACATCTCCAATGATGTAGATCCCATAACCTCTGTGGGTAACCTGTTCCAGTGCTTTACTACCTGCCTGGTGAGAGATTTTTTTCCTAATATCTAACCTAAATTTCCCTTGCTGCAACTTGAAACCATTCCTCTTTCTTCTATTAGTATTGCAGATCCCTTTATAATGTATGTCAAAGGTCAACAATACATATCATTATTCATCTATACATCTGAAATACAGTCTTACTGATTCTGCTCCTATAGCTGTTAACATTTCAGGTGGACTGCTGAACAGTTATGCTGTTGGGTATCCAGGTTGTAGCCATATTGTTGTAGAGGCAAAAAGGAATCAGGACTTGTGGTTTAGGTGATATCTTTTATTAGACCAACTAGATTTTTGCAAAATAGTTATGCCGTATTTTGTGCCTTTGATTCCCCTTTGTTTTTCCAGATGGGGGTCAGATCTGCCCTACAAAGTTCTGCTGGCATAGCATAGAAAAGAGCACACTCCTTTACTGACATAGCTACACTGTCAAAACTCCTGGTGTGGCTGCAAGTGTCAACTGAGCTTAGGTGTTTCCAGGGGGGAAAAAAACCTCCCTCTAGCATTTGCTGAATCTACACTGTAGCAGAGATTGATAACCTGCAGGCCACTGCTTGTGACCCAAACCCCACTGCAGGTCACACCCCTGCATTTGCCCAGAGACCAGCAAATGCTGCAAAGGGATTAGATAGAAAAAGACAGGTGCAAGGGGGCTAGGGACAGACATTCAAAAAGCCCAAGCCTGAATTGATTCAATCTTTGCAGGTTAGTCTTTGCAGGGGGAGAGGTGCATGGCCAGGCCCCGGCAGGCCTGAGTAAGACTAAGGAGGGGTTTAATGCCCCACCTTTTGCCTGCATGGTTTGG
>NW_017729026.1:20229541-20230200 GCF_001723915.1 Gavialis gangeticus | reverse complement strand
CTGCATGGTTTGGAGGGTGAGGGAAGAGGGAGTGTGACCAGACTCCTGTGGAGGGGGAGGGGGAGGGGGAGGAGGAGGAGGAGGGGAGAGATCTGCCCACTCCAGCGGCTCCCTGACAGCTGGGAGCAATCTGGGCACATACCACTGCCCAACCCCAGAGGGGGGACTCTTCCCCCTGCTCCTCACCCCTCCCACAGGGTGGGGAGGAAGCTCTGTTTGGTGCTGGAGGGGGACTCTTCCACCCTGCCATTGCAGGGTGGAAGGGGAGCCCTGTGTGGTGCTGCTTGGTTGGGGGAGGGGGGAAGAGGAAAGGGAAGACTCCCTCTCCAACACGAAACAGAGCCCTTATCTCCACCCTGTGGCATGGGGAAGAGGAGGAGAAAGGGAAGAGTCCCCCTCCAGTACTGCACAGAGCCCTTCTCCCCACCCTGCAGTAGTGGGGGAAAAGGAGGAGGGGGAAGAGTCCCCCTCTGGGGTCGGGTAGTGCTGTGTGCCCGGATTGCTCCCAACTGTCAAGCAGCCGCCGGAGCAAGCAGAGCTCTCCCCTCCTCCTCCTCGCCACAGGAGTCTGGCCACACTGCCTGTTCCCTCACTGTCTGAACCCTGCAAGCCAAGGTAGAGAATAAAACCCCTCCTCAGTCTTACTCAGGCCTGCTGGG
>NW_017729026.1:20198584-20229149 GCF_001723915.1 Gavialis gangeticus | reverse complement strand
CAGCTTCCCTGTAAAAGGGAAGGGAGGGCTGCTCTAGCACCCTGGGCTTCTGGCTTGTGTCACTGTAGGGAAGTCCTGGAAATGTGCCTGCAAGTCTATTGACTTGCAAACTGGTTCAATTTCCACAAAGACTGAATCAATTCTAGCTTAGGCTTTTTCAATATCTGTCTCTCGCCTAGGTGTCTATCTACACTTTCAACAGACAGTTTTTCAGTGCTAGATAGATCCCTACTAGGATTTTCAAATGCACCTAGATGTCTAACACCTACTGAACTCAATGAGAGTTTGCCTAGGTGATCCCAGTGGGTGGCCATTTTCATTTTGGGACACCAAGTAGCATAAGGGCAGGCAAGAGGTGCATCCACCCAGGATATCAAGTTAGAAGGGGTCTCCAAATCCCCCACCCCTGCCACAACAAGAGCAGTCTCATGGCTTACCCATGCAGGGAACTCCAAAACAGTCCCTGGCTGCTGCTACTGCTTTCAGTGCAACAACCAGAGCAAGGAAAGTATGCTGCAGCAGCAACAGCAACTCTGTTGGGGATTGTTTAGGTATTTCCAATATGGGTAAAACTGCTTCACTTCCTCCAACCCTGGCTCTCAGAACTGTGTCCCCCCACTTCTTCCCCCCACAGAGTTTTCCTAGGCCACCAGCTCTGGTTGTTAGGCCACTGTGGACACCTAAATACTTTTGAAAATCTGGCCCTAAATCTCTGGATGTTAGAGATAATTTACTGTGGGTGTAGAAGAGAAATAGGACTTTGTTTTACTGGGTGTGGATAGGATTCTCAAGAAAATGTACTGTTGAAAAAAATAACCCAGTTTCTTCCTTTTTCTTTATTTGTTCCCTTTTTTTACAAGGAGGGGCTGGGCGCAGCCACATCACAAACAGCAGGCAGGGGGGAAGCCCCTACATTTGCACACCCAACCCACCTACACCCCACACATGCATCCACACCCCCTCATACTCTCTACCCCACTCCATACCCACACACATTCCACACTGTCTCTCACACTCCATCATACACATCCCACACACATACACTCACATCCTGAACCTCACCATACCAACATACACACACAGACACCACTACTCACCCCACCATATCCACAAATGCACCCCAGAGCCCCTACACATATACCTATACCCCACACATACGCACCTGCACCTCCCCATACATGCTTCTGGACCCCCTCACACACCCTACCCCCTTCACACATTCCAGTCCTCCTCATACCACACACATCCAACAGTTCTACACACCCCACACTCCAACCACACATCCCACACCTCTCACACATCCATATATACACTGCAAACGCACCCTCCCTGCACCATACCCACACACACACCCAAAAGTCCGACACACCCCACACCTCAACCATACCCACACATGCCCCACACTCCACACACACCCCTCCTATGCCCCTACACGCCACACCTGCACCATACCCACATCCTGCACATACCCCCAACCACATACTCCCCCAACCCTCCCAACTGTTCCACACACAGTATACAAGCAACCCCCCCACCCCAACATGAGTACTTCCTGAGCAAGGGGAGAGAGTCCCAGTGCCAAAGGTCAGGGGTTAGGGTGCAGGATTTCCAGTCACAAGATGGTGATGGTTGCGGCACCTGTTGAGGGGTAGGGCTACCCTTGTGGCCCTCAGTACCTCACCAAAACTCGTTAAGCGGCCTTCCAGCCAAAATAATTGCATGCCCCTGCCATAAGTGGTCATCCTGTAATTGTAACCTTTTTTTAAAAATCAGTTTTAACATAGAAACTAGAAGAAAATCATCCTTCAAAATGAATAATGAATTCAACAAGCAAGTTTACAGGACTGAGGCATTTTGGTGGGAAGCTGGAAGTTCATATCCCTATGCCAGGCCTGTTTGTGTGTCATTGTTTCCTTGCACTCCCCATGCCTCTATACCATACTTTGTCTCTCATATTGTGATTATAAACTCCATGGGGCAGGGACAGTGTATTGATTAGTGGTTGTTTGCATGGTGCCTACTACAATAGGTCCTTCCTTCATGACTGGCACCATGGTAATATACATAAGCAATAATAATAGGAGTTAGTGTCATGGGATGTCTAAAGAATAGCAGTGATACATTAACATAGAAGAAAATGGGTTGTGATAAAACAGGGAGCATAAAACACCTGCAAGTAAAGTGACATGAAACATTTGACTCTTTTTTTCTAGGAATGATTTTGCAGAGTTTTTTGACATTGTGATCACAAATGCTTTGAAACCTGGTTTCTTCTCACATACGCCAAACCAAAGGCCTTTCCGAACACTTGGTAAGATGCAGTAATGAGTAAGTTTCTTATCTGCTTACATACAAGGAAACAGGGAAAATCCAGGCATTTGACTTTGCAGACTAAACACTTTCAAGTGTTTAGATGATGAAAAAATGATTAGAGATCCTAGATAAGTAGGCAAGCTCAATTCCCATGGTAGCTTACCAAGAAAGAGAACTGAGGGTAAGGAGGCTTGAGAAAGTAGATGTTGTAACACTGGAGATAATCTTCAAGGATAATGAAAAAGAAGTTAAGTTTTGGTTTGAAATATCAGAAAAGGTCATGCTGTTTTGGGCTACATTTATTACATAATTAGCTAGGAGGCAATTGTCCTTCTCTTCGTAGTTCTGGAAGGATCGCATACAGAATGCTGCATTTCAGGTCTATAAAATTTCATGCCAAAAAGAATAAGCTAGAAAGAATTTAGAGAAAAGTAAAAATTATAAGGCTGGGAAAGTCTGTATAACTTGGCTAAACAATGACTGAGAGTTAGCATAACTAATACTTAATGAAGACTCCTGTACTCAGATAAATTTAAACAATTTGAAATGTTTTGACAATTAAGTGAATTACGTAATTCAATCAAGGAATAATAAATGAGGCTTACAAAAGAGACAGTTTGTTATACAACAAACATCAGTAGAAATTATAAAATGTCAAACGGTTTTGACAGTTTTAATAAACATTGTCATGATTAAGTAATATCCTGAAAATTAACCTTAAATACAAAATAGTAAAAGTCACCACAACATTAATGCAGTACAGATTTTAAGATAATAGAATATAGACCTAGGTTTTATTAACTTTATTTTAGCATGATAATTTGTTCCTGGAGTGAATGAAATGAAATTTTGCCTTGTGGAGCTCTTAGAGTAAAATTGCACTGGAGCAGTGGAAATATATTGGCAGTATGTTCTAAAGTTATGTCGATTTATATAGAAGAGTATATTTTTAAAAAGTTAAATTACTTTAAATATTTTTAATCAAATATGAAACTTCAAAGATGACAGGGTTTTTTTGCAAAGTTTGTTGTAAAGATTAAACTATTTACGTAATGGGAATGAAGAAAGGATGTTATGTAGTTTGGTCTCAAATTTGGCATTTTAGTTAATTTCAAGTAATGGCTGAAAGGAATGTAAGTAAAGTTAGCAGAAACATAGTATTTCTGTTTCATGGGAAATTCTGACTTTTCTGATTCAGGATCTTTTTTTTAGTTAAACAAACTGATCCCCCTCCATATGTATCGGAAACATAAATACATTGGTTTGAGACAAGGGCTGAGGGGAGTAGTTATGAAATGAAATACCCTCACTGGCATTTCCAGCTGCTGAGTGGAACTGACATTTTTGTCAATTTTATCTCTGTAATGGTTCCCAGACGTCCAAGAGAAGAGCATGTCTACATGACTTCCCTGGCGTGTCTGAGTCTACTACTGAAAAGCACACCCTGCTTGCCTACTCCAGCACCACATGCATCAAACTTGGGAAGGAGGTGATGACACCTCAGTGAGGATGTCCTCCATCATTGCCTCATTTCCAGTTGGGCTAGTCCACGTTTTGTGGAGTGTTTAGAAGTTTCAAAGAATAAAGAGGTACCAAGTTTCCTGTACTGCTAGAACTTCCAGTATTGCCAGGCTCTCAACTCTGTAGCTGCTACAGAGCGTGAGGGAAAGAGGATGTCCTGATGGGGCTATCCCAAATTTGGGGATTTTGGTAGGCTGGAATCCCCAGCAGCCCATCAGCCAATTAGGCAGGCTTGTCAGAATCCTGCCTGAGTCTGCACCAAGATAGATTTCCAATAATTTTTTTCATTCAAACAATAGGTATTTGGCAACAAAACGATGGGTGGTGAGGGGTTGTCACAAAATATCCAACTAACTGTTATTTGAAGAGTGGGAGAGGTTAGGGCTACTCAGAAATACTGACTGCTTCCAGACATAAAAAAGAAAACCAAAACGGAGCCTTACTTTAAACTCCAAGCCCAGCACATGCCCAGAAGAGGCAACGTATTAGTTGAACCCAGCTCACTCAATGTGTGTACAGTTTGAGCTGTCAATGGGGCTTTTTTGTCACTTTTATCTAATAGCTAATTGAATTAGCTATTAGATACAAGCTTCAAAAAGCCCCATTGAAATTCCCAATGTATATAGACTCTGTGGAGCTGGCTCCAACTAACGCACTGCTTCCTCCACTAAAGCACTTCTCCCCCCTTCCCCCCCTGCCACATCTGTCAGCACCCATTCTGTCTAACCTCTTTTATAGTAAATATATTTTTGTTTTGTTTTGTTTTAAATACAGAATAATTCTAAAAGGAAGAGTCTGCTTTCTGGTTTTGAATTTTTCTGAACCCCCAAGTTGTGGGAGACTTATTTTTGTTTTAGTGTTTTCTTTGTTTTTTGTTTTGTTTGGGGGGGTTTATGGGGAGGGGTGGTTTTTGCTTTTGAGGGGCAGGGAAATGGCTTGTTTTGTTTTTGTTTTTTCAACAAAAGGTCTGAATTGTTTGCCAAAAGAGCATTCTTTCTTAATAGTTGACTTCTGTTGGGCCTTGCTATTTCTTTTCCTGCTCCCTCTTCTCAGATAGATCCCCATCTGCTTTGAGTTGTGGAGGCTTCTGTTGCTTCTTATAACAATACACCAGGACCTGATTGCTCCCTATAATTTGATAAGCAGCTTCTCCACCCTTTTCATTTCACTTGGCCTGAATTTCATCCACATTTCTCCATCCTTCCATAAGTCTGAATTTTCCCTAGTCTTCCAAGTAGTGGAGACTCAGCAGGTTTCACCTTCCTGCTACTCCAGTGTCTTTATATTGGAAGTAGGCTTATGTCACAAAATGTAGGGTATATCGTTGATTTCAAACACCACATGACTCAGCCTGTGTATTGGCTATTGAGTCAATCTTATATTTACATATGATGGGAGAAGTGATTTTTGCTTCATATTTACTTCATAAAACAACTTTAAAGTTTACTTTATAAAATCCTTTGTATCATAAAATCCTTTGAATCACTTATTTCAAAAGAGCCACTCTGTTCTTTAAACATTTAAAGGAAGACAGCATGACAAAGGAGTCATTGTCTGCAGTAATATGATACCATGTAACAGAGCTACAGGAATGATTTTTCAGTAGAAAAGTAATTTTGAAATTAATCCAGTTGGAACTATGAAAGTTGATTTTAATTGTACGGTTAAACATGCATCATTACTTCATTTTCTTAGTTTCAAAACACACATCACTCAAAGAAACCAGATCAGTACTTATAGCCTTATAAGTCTTTTTCATCCTTCTGTGGTCCTTTTCATTGTGTCTTTTTGGTTAATCTAAGGCACAAAAAGTTGCAATAACAATTCATTTAGTTTATTTGGTTTTCCTTCAAAATACTGTGCTATAAATAGAGTAATAGTTTAAAAATTAAGTGTTTCCAGATGAACCCTGGAACTTTCACAGGAATCACGGAACTTTCATAGGAAAATTAACAGCTAAAAATAGTCAGTCTCGCCTATTGTTTTGCCTCTGCATTGTTTATTAAAAGAGCCATACAAAGCTATGCACTAACAAAATATTGGCATCATGGAAAAACAAACATAACTTCCAAAAACAGTTTTATATGCAATGCTTCCTAAACCCTAGAATACCTCCATACAGATTTCATCGACCTCTTAGCCATGGGTTTGTGGAAGTTTTTTAGATATCAAAAAATGTTCCCCACATATAATAAGACATGTGTAAGTGTTAATGTTACTATTATAAAATGAGATACCAGGTCCTCAGCTGATACGATTTGTATGGCATTGCTTAGTTGAAGTTAAGGTATGTACTTTAATTTATGCTGTCTAATGATTGATACTACATGAGGTTCTAAGGACATATTCATAGAAAGCCACTTATGCAATGTCAGCATGCCAGTCTTTTGAGGATGAGACATAAATAATTTTCATCTTTTCCTTGAACATCTAAATCCAATTAGATTCATTTCAATAGACTTTATATCTCTTTGAATTGAAGAAAATCCTGATCAGTTATGAACTGAACAAAAATCAAGTAAATATAGTTGACCACAAATGTATAACATTAACACACAGCCAGTTAGTGTGTGTCAGATTACCAGACTGATTCACAACACTCATCTTTTGTCCAGTAAAGATGTGGAAAAGGTATGCCTGAGCCAAACAAATCTTTTTCTGTTATTATTATTCCCTTAAAATAAATACTCCCAAGGATAGCTCTGACCTCAGAGAATGACAACTATAAATTTGGATCTTATATTCATAGACCTTTAAACACTGCCATTACATATTTGCATTTTGTTTGAGGATGTCTTGCAGTTTTAGCTGTCAAGTATTCCTGAATTTCAAGCCAAATTAGAAATGTATGACTAATAGTAGGATTCTCTGCTTACTCGTGTGTGTGTGTGTTTGTGCGCACGCACACACGCATACGTGTGTATAGAAGGGCAAGTATGTTTATGTGTGTATAGGCTTTGAAAATGCTTTTTTAATATTTTTAAACTTTTACAGTACAACAGTTGACATAATATTTCTGTGAAATACTGTGATGTCATGCTCTCAGTTTATCATACACACCAATAAGCCAACCTACACTCCTCCAACTGGTATGTGCACCTTGACTTTTGCTAACATTTCAGACCTCTGAAGATCTTCAAATACCTGTCACTTAATCAACTACCATCCTTTTTCAATACCAATGTAAAACTGTTCTCTCCTACCTTAGCTGCTAGGCTCTAATAAATGTCACTTTATTAAGGGAGAGGCAAGGATTTCATAGGGTGATATCTTTTATTGGACCGACTGTGTACTTGATATAGAGCCAGTTAAGTTTCCGAATGCAAGACATTCTTTGTCAGGTCTGACCAGAACAAGCCAGACAATATTGCTCTTACACTAGCACTATGCTAAAGTTCAGAACTTGTGAGGCACTCCCTTGGCACAGGGACGGCTGTTTCCTACATTAAAATGCCCACAACTCAGAGTTCAATAAGAACAAATTGAGAATAAACTGAGGAAACTTCATGTTTCCAGGTTAAAGTAAGATGACTCTATTTCCTGAGTCCTGACGTGGGATGCTCTGCTACCCCCTCCTTTTCTCTGGCGTGCTCAGCTGTCTCCAAGCTCCATACTTAGCTATGTGCATCAGAGATCAGGGAAGGGAGAATGCAAAGCTGTAGGGTATTGGGGGACTGGCTGAAGAGTGCCATTTTTGTCTTGGAAGTTCTTTTGACCAAACCAATGGAATGCCCAGGACAGATGTTTAAAATGGGACTGTCCTGATGAAAGTAGGACAAATGGTCAAACAGGGTTTAAAACCATCTCTAATTATTGGAGATCATGGCATAATTTTTCTACATCAGTAGTTTATGTCCCATCTGCCTTCTGTAGGGTTTCTTGTGCCTTCCTTTGGAATTAGCAAAGACCTGATGCTAGACTACATGGACCTTAGGGTCCATAATTGAAATTCCTATATTTTTATGTTCCTTCAGCATTTTAGAACTAGAAGTGAGAATTCTGTATTAGTGGTAAGGGAGGATCCAGCCCTTTAGTGAGTTAAATTTGCAACATTTTAAGTTACATGATTGCTTTTAAGTTAGCTTTAATTATGTTAAATGACCAGTCCTCGTTGAGTTGGAATTTGTGGAAACTGAGATCCCTGTCTTTATGGGAAGAAGAATATAAAAATAGAAACAATAAATATTGGATGTTGCATAAGCCAATTATTAGATATTTTTTTCTGTAACAGATGTAGAATGTCCAAAATACTTTTATTCATGGTGTTTTTGAAATTTGGGAGGAGTTGCATAGCCATGTCAAGCAGATTGGAGACAGATGTCAAGAGCAGCAGCAGAGGGATGTCCCTAGGATGGCTTCACAGTTATATTGACATGTGTGGGATATGCTTCTCAGCAGCAATTTCAGAAATGTTGCAGAAATATATATGCGCCATATTAATGTGCATACCGCATGCACACTTTTCCCCCCTAAAATTAGCCATCCAAAATAGGGGAGTGTTTTAAGTGAGGAGGCTGATTTCTGTACTGGAGTAGAGGCACAGGGATTCTGGCTTGGCTGCTGGCAGTTGTTCGTCCCTGCCAGTTGCCTGAGGGGACTGGGGCATTGGGAGGGTGGGGGGCAGACAGGGGAGTCCATTTCTCAGTGTCACTCATGCTCCCCTTGCTGCTTAACCAAAAGATGGAGTTATAACACTCTCACATCCACTGCAAAATTGGCAGCAGCTTTTGAGAAGCTTGAGCCTCCAAAAGCAGCTGCTAATTCAGCGAATAATGCTGATAAGTAGATGGTGCTCATACTACACATAGCCAGCATGCAATCATGACTGGAAAAAGCTTTATTTCTTCATTCTGCCTTCCCAAAATAAAGTCTTATTTGGGGGATGTGGTATGTGAGAAAATACAATACCTTTAGATGGTTCCAAATATTAATCCAATTGGACTGAATTTAGGTCAAGAAGCACTTTATATAAAGAATGTGGAAAGGTAGATGCCTGTTAAGAAAGATTCAGAAAGCTCAGAGGTACCTAAAGGCAGTCAATAGGAAGTGCTAACTAACAGCCACATTTGAACTCCCTCCCCTCTCCAGAGCTTAGGTATCTGACACAGAATGAACTGTAAGTGCCTCCATTCATTTGTGACAAACTGACTAGGGACAGATATTCAAAAAGCCCAATGTGGAATCGATCTATGTTACATGATAAGGAGGGTCGTTTAGATCGGTAGTGAACAGAACACACATTCAACTTTTGTTGGGATGGGGGGGTGAGGAGGGCAGAAATCTTAAACTGGGTTCTGCCATTTTTAAACCAGTCTATGTGTGCCTAAATTCTGTTCTCTTATGGGTATAGACCTGTTTTGTGTGCCGAACTTCTGTTCTGTTACAGGTATAGACCAGTTTCCGATCACTTATACTGGTAAAAATATAATATCTATACTTGGCCTCATTTTGCTTTTTAAGGTAAGTGCAGCTACAGTGATAGTGGTTGCCTCCTGCCCTTTTTGCCCAGTAGTCTAGTGGTTAGAACATTCACCCAGAAAGTGGAAGATCTTGGTTCTTGACCCTCCTGCACCTAAGGAGATTTGCACCCATGTCTCCTTCTTCCTAGGAAGGTACCTACTTCTCAAATGATAGAACAGGTATGCTTCACTCCTGCTGAAGCTAGGCATTGGTCACCTAAAAACTGCAAGAGATATGGGGCCAAAAAGAGAACAACAAAGAGGAATCCTGATTATGTACCTGGTGCTTATAACACTTCCCTGGAAAAAGAGGGAGTCCTGAGTTACAATACCTGATTGCCAAGGTTATTTGTTGTATAACTAATGGCTGTAAAATATATAAATAGGCCTGGCAGCAGAGACTGGAATCTAGTGCTGTAACCAGTAGGCTATAGAGACATGTTCTATTTTGCATGCTCCCAAACTGGATTTGGCTATCAATAGTTGGCCATTAACCATTTTCAAAAGATTCTGTCTATCTTAAACCTATTCCAGCCCAGAACTGCAAGGGCTGAGCAGGTCTTTCCCTCAAGTTGCTCCACAAGGATGCCTGGGCCGTCTGTGCTTACCACATGTTGAAACCAAATGCATGCTGATGTTCTCAGTGCTTCCCTCTGCAGGTAGTAAGGAGGAGAAGAAAGCAATGTGTGGGAAAGTCAAAGAGATGAGAAAAAACGTGTATTGTGAGAAGGGGAATAAGGCTGCAGACAGAGGTTGCCCTTTTGCTGCCATAAATATTTTTATGGTGGTTCAGAACCTGGGCAAACAGACCTTTTTGCCCCTTGTTGAGCCTCAGATGCCCCAAAATTATCTTCAGAAAAATTCCAGGGCATGCGCCTGCAAGCTCAGGGAAGAGAACACATGGGATCCCTAAAGATGCCTCAGATCAAAGCCAAGCACTTGGAGCCATTGGGTGCAGACAGAAGTACAGTTCCCAGCTGTAACTAAGAATGCTTTGCAGGAAGTGTTCTGAGTTACAATGATCTCCTGGAACAAACAGCGGGGTGGGGAATTTAGGTGCTGGCTGCCAGCCTGCAGTCAGCCTCCCCTAGCAACAGCCCTTCGTCTCTCCCAGTTGTCCATTTCTCAGAATGGGAGGGCACAGCTCATTCTAGGGGTTCCTTAGCCAGTGCTGGGGGGTGGGTATATTGGAGCCCCCCCTGCCCTCCTTAAGGGCTGCAAATCCCTAGACTGATCTCCCTCCACTCTCTTTCCCACCCTCCCATTCTGAAAACAGTGACAAGCTGGCAGGCAGCGCAGACAGAAATTACAGCAGACGCTCGGTTTTGAAACATCTTCATCTGACCCCTCGTTCAGTGAGGGTTCAGATTTTCACCCAATCAGCCATTTTTGAACATGTCTGCAGCCTTGCACTTCTGTTTGATCATAGCTATAGACTGCTTTCTATGGTCTATTAGAGATCAGAGGGAAGTGGGTTGCATTGGAAGCCGTAATTCTCCCACATCTTAACTTCTGAGCTTGATTGTGACCTTAATGTCTATCAACATAGAAGTTTTAATATTAGTTATACAATATCATAGAGAGGCAATTTAATAAAGCTTAAAGGCATAACAATTTTACAGAGCTGACTGGCTAGCTGAGTGTTTCTAAGTATTTTTCCAGGCAGTTTCAGAGGATGTAGCACTGCCCATACCAAAAGAAACCCTCAGATTGAGGAAGCAGTTATTTGGGGAAGTCACAGATGTGCTTTTACTCCAGAAAAGTGTAAAAGGAATAGCAGTACCAGCAGCCGGATACAGTGTGCATGTGTAACCACTTCCTGAAAAGACCAGGGCTGGGTTTTTTTAGGGTAAAGTGCTTGCTGCCCCCTTTTTTTCTGGAGGCTGTGACCAAGAGTCAAACTACTCATAAATCAGCAAGTCACATAACAATACACACTTAGATAGGGCACATAGTATATAAATGTTACATTGGCTGAATTTAGGATGGTTGCATTAGCTACAAACAACAAAGCCATGGATGTCTCCTTCAGCCCATCCTAAACGAATGCCTTTATACCACCCTGTAACATCAAGTGGTTTGTGTAGGGATCATACTTTTTTTCTTAACCCTGTATGAAAAAGCATATTTTTTCTTATTTAGAACATATGACTCTGATTTTTTTTGTCATATCATTTCCCTCTGGCTAATAGCTGAAGAGGAAAACCATAATGAATGAAGCTATGTAAATTAACCTTTCTAAAGCTACCTAAACCAGCTCATTCTATGTGGTATTGTCATGATTAAGATATGTTCTTTCTTTATGCACCAGTACCAATATCAAGTTTAGGATCCCCATTTCTGTAAAGGAACATGAACCTTTTTTTGCATAGCCAATTGATTATGAGAAATTGTTTCTTATACCCGTCATTAATACAGAATGGCATTTTATGTATGCAGTATGATTTTTGGAGAAGAGGAGATCTTTTTATATTAAGTAGATTTATGGTGGGAATGAGATTATTTTAATGGTGGCTGTTTTGAAGCTTCACTGATGCTTAGAATCAGAAGGCACCCAAAAGAAGGAAGAGAAGGAGTGGGAGTATGGGTGAGGAGGCCAGCACTGTGAATGATTGATCATGTTTATCACAGTCTGACTGTCTAATCTACATAACGCTTGTTTTTCACACCAGAAAAGAGTTCAATGGAGATGATTCATAAAGATCAACTCCTTCCATTTGCAGAGTCCTTGTGGAAATGAGGTTAATGTCTGATCATATCCAAAATCTGCTCAGTTCTATGCTTGCTGAAATATAGCTGAGCAGTAAAGGCTGAGGAAGGAGCTCTTCTGCAAACTATGTTCAACTCAGTACACAATTGAATTTGGTTTTGTGCACAGCTTTATTTAAAGAACACACAAACTTACCAGTTTAGAGGATGCTGCAATTTGGCAGTATTTCCTTTTTTTAGTTTAACTGAGCTAAGCAGTAAACAATTCCACTCATAGTGCAGCTGCATAGAGGCACTACTGCTATCCACAGCAGCCCACCAAGCTTTACATGGCTGCATAAACAATTTACTCAAGGGCATCTGGTTCCAGAAGATGACCAGGTTTACATCTTGCATACAAACAGTAAAAGACAAGGTGTGTATTGCCTAATGACTGATAGCATTTACCCAACATATATTTGTTTAAGCTCGCTTCATGCTAGAGAACTGTAAAATTCTGGAAATCACCAGATGTTTGGGAACTAAGACCTGGGAATTTATATATCGCCTTTTTTACCATCAATTGTTGGTCATTGCATTTTCACAAGTAGACCATGGATAGAAAAGAAGAAAGGTTGTGATCCTTTTGCTTTATTAATTGTCAAAAAAGTACCTTTATTACAGTGTTGGTGCTCCACTGAAGTCTTAGACAGACAGATAAAAATATGTAATATGCTATGTGGAGGCACTTAAGAGTTAAACACCATTCTTTTTCAGAATAATTTGTGTCTCTCTGCTCCTGTCATGATATGACCCAGACATGGGGTTAGGGTTCAGAAACCAAGGGTCTAAAATACTGTAGGTACAGAAGCCAAGCTGTGTTCATAGTACCAGGTGTCAGTGTGAGTCTGACAGATTGTGCCAGGGGGTCAAGCAAGTCTGCAGTCAAGGCCAGGGGCATGGTCAGGAGCTGAGGAATCCAATATGCAGGGTAAGGTTGGGAGCTGTGGGATACAGAAATCCAAGGCAGAGGTGAGACAGGAGCAGACCTTAGGCAGAAGATCTGAGGCCAGAGGTGAGATGGGAGCAAGGTACAGGCAAGGCAGGACAGTCCCAAGTCAGAAAGCTATGAACACTGTTGCTGGGAAGGGCCTTTCTACCAAGGACCTTTGGCCTCCAGTAGTTCCCTACTGAGAACCTCACAGGGAAGGCCCAAATAGGGTCTGGCACCCCACTCAATGCCACCACAGCCCAGGCACCTACCAACATGCCTGGAAGACCCAGATTCAAGCTTTGAGGATCCTGACAACTATGTTAGCAATCTTTTTTGGGAGAAAGGTCTTAGGAGAAAGCTTTCTTCTTTGCCTAAAGCTTAAAATAGTTTGAAAGAATGAACTAAATTTTCACGAAACTGCGTGTATGACATTATTGTTGGCCATCTTTATTGGTGATCATTGTTTTATGAAAATAAAAGGTTTTGAATATTTTGTTCCCAAAATTGTTAAATGTTTTTGCAATGAAGCAGATGAATGAACACAATATAAGTACAAATATAAAGAGTAATTTTAGATTGCTAAATTAAGTTATATCAATATGTCTGTTGTAAAATAGGGGTGACCATACAGGAAGTTGCACTGGCTTTTAATCAATCAATCTTTAAATAAATTAAACTTAAACTAGTATAAGTCTTATATACGAACAAATCTTAAGAGCTATGAGACAGAAGAATGAAATAAATCCTTCCATAGCAGTAATAATGTATGTACTAATTGGTTTAGTTCTGGAAATCTCAGCAGATACGCCAAGAAGTACTGCATATTGAGACTATTCCTAGAAAGTTGTCTCTCTTTTTTATAATATGGACATTGATTCAAGTTTTGGAAGGTGGAAATTTCACTGCATCTATCTACCTGTTCTCTGGATAAAGAGACCTATGCTGTCAATAAAATGTCTTATATACACAAGTCTCTTTTTAAAAGAAGATGACATTTAAAAAAAATTCCCGGTGCTTTTTATTAGAAAATATGTAGCGTCTTTGAAATATAGCATCTGTGTTTTTGGCATCATCAGGCTTGATATTGAACTGCGGGTGGCGTTCTCCAAATTTATTCTTCTGTAGAAATGCACAGAGCCAAGTATTTTATATTTTTTGTATAAAACTCAAAAATTTCAAGGATAAAAGGAGTGAAGATTCTTCATCTATAGATCCATGCAGTCAAAAATAGTGCAGTGTTTTTCCATAAAGACAGCAGGAGTTGCTTCATCTGATTATCTTTGATATTAAATATTGTGTTTGGCACCAACCTGATAAGAAAATTGCACAAAGCCCATTTCAGAGAAAACTAAAGCTGCTGTTTTCAAAGGCAGGATATGCACAATATTCCTTTTGTTTAAATAGTTTAAAAATATTTTCAGCTTAAATTGCCAAGTGTTCTGAAAATTACTTTTTTTTCCTCACAGAAAGTGTATTTTATATTCAAGAAAGCTTTAGTATTTAACCACCATGATAGTAAATTCTTGTTTATTATTATTTATAACTTAGTTTTCTTTTACCTCAAGAGACCCCACATCAGGATCAGAAACTCATTGTACTAGGTGCTAGGCAGAGGCAATTTTTTTTCCCCATAGAGTTCACAAATAAACAAGACAAACAGGGTGGGGGAAAGGAAATATTGTGTCTGTCCTAAAGGCAGAAAACCAAGACACAGGGAAAATATGTGGCTGCTCATTGCTTTACTGACAATCCCATGGCAGATCTGGATATATACCAGTAATTTGGGTCTCCTGGGTCTCAGTCCAGAGCCTTACTCACAATCCCACCCTTTCACATGAAAGTCTTTTTGGGTCTTTCTTTCTTTATTATAGTTGGATGCATTCTTTTCCCTCCCCACATCCATATTTCTGTCTCAGATAAGCAACCCCATAACAGCATCAGGCTGGGGTCACTAAAGGAAATGTGCCTTTCAGATCTATTTTCTATGGTACAGTGATTAATTTTTGCTTTCTTTACAACTTAAGGGATGTGCCCTACTAACAAAACCAGTTTTTGTTTTGGAAGGAGTTGTGTGGAGATTATTAACAATATTCTCTTATGCACATACATACATAGGATTACTGGTTATCAAGTTGTTTCTTTCAGAGGTTTTCTTCATTTTCTGGTGTCAGCTACAGTCCTACTCAGGTGGATAGATTGCTAATTTGCAGGCATCTGTAGTTAAAACAGGTCTCAGCTTAAGGGTATATATTTATTACAGGTTGAACAAGAGATTGTTCATGAGAATACTGTAAACATAGAGATGGCACCATAATGTGAGTGATGATGCTCTTCATATGACTCTACTAAGCACATTTGATAGTTATTCATTCAGAGACAGTGGGTGTGCCTACGCGTGCTATTAATTCAAAATAATAGTTTGTTAAAATATTGCGCAGTATGCCTACTAGGGAACAAATCTACACATGCTCCCTCTTGGGAGCAGATTTGCTCCCGCCCTGCTCTGCCCCCCTGCAGCAGCCAGGGTGAGCTCCAGGCTCCCTCTGGATGCTAGCCCAGGGACTGGCAGGGAGCACAGAGCCAGCCCCCATGTGTACAGGACCCAGAGAGCTCTGCCAGCTGCAATAGCAGCTGTCTCCCAACCCCATACTCATCTGCCATGGGGCTGGGAGATAGCTGCTGCTGAAGAGCTCTCTCACCCTGTGCACATGGGCACAAGCCCTGTGCCCAGCAGGGCTTCCCTGCATAACCCGGGCTGCCTGGGAACTGTCCCATTCTGGGGCAGCTCTGGGCTGCATGAGGAGTTCCCCACCCACCCTGGAGATAGCTGGGGATTGTCCTGCCTCTGGGGCAGGTCCTAGGCAGCTCTGGGCTGCTCAGGGAACTCCTCGTGCAGCCCAGAACAGTTCCCAGCCAGACCCAGGTTGCACAGGGAAGCTGAGAGTTCCCAAGTTCTGGCACAGCTTGGTTCCCAGCTCCTGCGGGGAGCCAGAAGCTGAGCAGGACTGGAATGAGGGTCGGTAGGGGGGTGGAGAGAAAGATCCCATCCTGGTGCTGCTCAGCTCCCAGTTCCTGAGAAAGCTGGGAGCTGAGTAGTGCCAGGACCTGGGGAGTTCCGTGTCTCCTGTGTCCCCCTAGTGTAGAGGCTAACCGGGGAAAAAATTGCTTCAGGCCAGCATCTATATATGCCCTACTGCATAGTTTCTCCTGCGCAGTACACATGTACACAGTGACACTTCATTGTGCAGTCGATTAGTAAATATGTTTGTTTGTTTCCTCGTTCCCCGCACAGTGGAGACAGGGTTTATTAGATAAATGCCGTGGGTACCCGAGTTCATCTGGCCTCATTTTAGTTCTTGGCTGAACTACAGGAGAAAGATAGACCTGGGCATGAAAACTAGAGGTAACAAGTAAGACGGGGCATAACTGCAGGCCAGTAATGAGGGCATCTCCCTCAGTACTGGATTTTTATCCCTTCTCTCAACATGGCTTATACATTTTGTCCAATAACTGCAAAATACACAAGCAGTCACTGGCACGTGAATCAAAACCTAACCCACCTACTTCCCCTGTTCCCCTTCCCCACGCCCCACCTCCAGGACAGAGCCCTTATCTCTAGGCTACAAATTCATGGTTCAGATAGGCCATATGAATTTTGCAGTCCTTTCTTTACAGCAATTCAGCTTCTAGACCCCATGTTCCTTTCAGCCTGGTGTTTTGGACACTCTTTTGGGGTATAGAATCCCCTTAGACCAGTGGTGCTCAACCTTTGGATTGTGGGGCTTTCCATGGGTCCAGAAATTTGGCAACAGCAGACTGGTAGCAGCATTAATTACTGTGGTTTCTAAATTTCCAGACCTGTGGGGAGCCCTTCACATCCCTAACATTGGCTGGCCTGTGGAGTTAGGTTGGCACATGGAGTCACTCTGTGGCTGAATCCAGGGTATGGGGCTGGGCCAGTGCATCCAGTCCCATCTGCAGACTAACCCTGTGCACCAACCCCGTGCTGGATTAGGCCCGCAGACTGACCTTGTCCGTGGCATTCAGCCCTCTAAACAGCCCTGCACTCATTTGTTTGGCCCATGGGATCAGAAGGTTGAACAACACTGACTGAGGAGGACCTAGAACCTGTGTTTCCTACTTTTGAGCCACGTCCTCTAACTACTAAATAGAAGGTTGCAAGCACTCCCACCACCTGGGATGGGAATTTTCTGATGTGACAGAAGCCAGCCCACTGCTGTATATCTATTTTATCCAATGACTATTAAATGCAAAGTGCAGAAACATAAGTAGGCCAGCTTCAGTGGGATGGATGATGGGTTCTCTTGGAAATGTTTGGCCCATGGCCCTGACCTGTACTCTATCAGGCTAATGCCAGTACAGGGTTCCAGTGCTTCTGTTGGGGGGTCATAGCCCTCTTCCTCAGATCTCCTGAGTGCAGGACACTAATCACCCCATCCCCCTACAAGGTGCTGTCTTGTAGCTGTGCGAAAGGTTTGATTGTGTAGTTTTAGAAATAAGTTAGAAAAGTATTTCTATGGGAGGGCTTGGGTAGGGGTGATCTTGTGTCAGGTGAGGTGTTGGACTAGGTGTTCTCCAGAGGTCCCTTCTAGCCCTCCTTCTCTCTGATTCTAAAAGATAGGAGGGCCTTTGTCTTCCTCTGTTTTGTGATCAGTTGTGCTTAGTTGTCTTTACACTCAGACACTTGCCTTTTTGGGGAGTAAGATCTACATTCCATGTAAGCTGTAAAAGTTAACCTTGTACTGGTCTGAAAGTGGAGTTGCAATTCGACCCAGCTTTCTAACACAAAAATATTGAAAGCAACTTGGAGTAACTGCATCCAGTTTTGGGCTCCAAAATTCAAAAAGGATGTGGAAAAGCTTGGGAGGGTGCAGAGGAGAGCCACGCACATGATCAGAGGTCAGGAAAACAGACCTTATGATGGGAGGCTGAGAGCCATGGGACTCTTCAACCTAGAAGAGTGCAGGCTCAGGGGTGATCTGGTGGCCAGCTATAAGTTTATCAGGGGTGCTCATCATAACCTGGGGGAACGTCCATTCACCAGAACGCCCCAAGGGATGACAAGATCGAATGGTCACAAACTCTGCCGCGCCACGACTGATTGAGGCTGGACATAAGGAAGAACTTCTTTACTTTCTGAGCCCCCAGGGTTTGGAAGAGACTGTCACGAGAGGTGGTTCAAGCACCCACTTTGAACGCCTTCAAGACACATTTGGATGCTCATCTTGCTGGGATCTTATGATCCCTGCTGACTTCCTGCCCATGGGTCAGGGG
The DNA here is from genome assembly GCF_001723915.1 of Gavialis gangeticus. Lineage (NCBI taxonomy): Eukaryota > Metazoa > Chordata > Crocodylia > Gavialidae > Gavialis > Gavialis gangeticus. Next base: position 20,210,879 of record NW_017729026.1, on the reverse strand, counting down.
GCTGGACTCAGTGATCCTCTGGGGTCCCTTCAAGCCCAAATGTGTATGAAATCTAACACCTCACTAATTCTCATTCTTACCATTCAAAATAAATGGATTGATAAATGACTAAAGCCATTTAAAAAGACAGTTTTCTAAGTACATCACATCATCTGACAAAAACCCATAGTTCTCTGATGTAATTAATCTATAAAATGTATCGTTGTGGACTTGAAGGACTTGGGTGCAATTCCAGATGATGGTGGTGGTTTTTCACATGTTTACACTTTCATTGCATCCCTGAAGCCCACCCAGCCTCCTATCCAATGGGTAGCAGAATCTAACTTAAAAGTAAAGGCTGACCACTTCACCTTCTTCTCGTGCTGAGGTTAGAGAAAGAGTGGAGCCTTGCCCCTCGCCCCAGTGGACCTCTGTGGCCTGGAAACAGGACACTTTTACCTTTATAAGATGCATCTCTATGCTGTCTTTTGCCTGACTTCAAGACTAACATGATTAACTATATTTTTCTAAGTACATCTAGGGTCAATCAGAGATGTCGGCTCATTTGAACAGCCTGCATTTTAAAACAGCTAAATCCAAAATCTAGCACAAAAATAAACAATGCCACATTTCTAGATTGGCTGTACTCCAGCACCATTGTGGCTTTGTAAAAGACTTGCGAGTCAGGTTAGATTACTAATTGATTATTAGCTCTCTGTCATGCTGTAGGTAAGATGACAGATTCTTGGGTGTATAAGCAGAGGAATGTTAAGTAGGAATAAGAGGGTAGCACTGCCTATCGGCAGCATTAGTGAAACCAGTCCTGGAATAGTACATCCCATTCTGGTATCCACACTATACAAAAGGATGTGGAAAAATTAAAAAGGGTTCAGAAGAGGACTACAAGAATCATGGTTTGGAAAATGAGAGCCTGAGCTCAGTCTACTTAGTTTATGGAAGAGAAGGGCAGGTGATAGCTTTGTTGTACAAAAGAAAATGTGGATTCTTTGGCTTCAGGTGGGCAGAAAGTCAAACAAGAATATCATAATGCCAGAAGTAATAACAGCTAGAGGCGAAGTGATATATCAATTGCATATTGGATCGGCACTGATAAAAGAAAAATTAATGTTATCGGCTATCGACTTCTTTTGGCTGGTGTAGCTGATAATGTTCACCTTTAAATATAATATGCCTTCTAGCCAGGGCCCCTGAATGCTTACCCTGTAGGTAAGGCTATGGAGGGGAAGCGGCATGGGGGAAGGGAAAGGGCATGGGGTGGCAGATTGAGGCCCCCACGGTGAGGGAAGGAGTGGAGCAGGGGCTGGCGCTGCCCAGCCAAGGCAGTGAATGGGACCTGGAGCCAGGGTGGGGAGGAGGAAAGAGCTGCGGGTGGGCACCAGAGAGGGTGGGGGGGTAGCTCCCTGACACTGCATGTACCTCCCAGGGGAGGCATGGGGGGGCATACCCCCCCCCAATTTGTGCACAGGGCACATGTGGCCTGCTCACCACAGGCTGATGGCTCTCTACTCTTCAAATGCAGCAGCATTTGAACTAAAGTTCATTTGACAGCCTAGTTCAGGTGCCTCTGCTGCCATTTTTCAATGCCAGAACACTGATCCCCTGGATGATCCACCCATGTCTCTGTCCCACTCCCCACCTTGGCCCTGGGTCCCATTCATTCCCTTGCCCCTGTCCCACTCCCTCGCTCACTGCGGGGGGCCTCAATCTGCCCCCTGCTCCATGCCCCTTCCTTCCCCATGCCCCTTCCACTCCACAGACTTACCTGCAGGGAGTTGCTCTCCACACTGCCTGGCTGCGTTCCTATAAATTGGTTATCAGATCGGTATTGGCCAATATGGCTGATTAATATAATCGGCTATTGGTATTGGCCAAAAAAATCTCTTTTGGTGCACCCCTACAAATAACTGAAGATTCTATTCTCTAACAGTTCAAAAAAATCTAAATATGTATCATTTGGGAGTAAAATAAAAATCAGAAATTAAAATGTTAGTTTCACAAGAGGACATTATTGCTGCTTATAGAATCAAGGAGGATGAGGTGGTATTTCACCTGCATCCTATAGTCCACGGGTAATAGCAGTCACTTAAGACATAGAAGTCCACGGGTCAAATCTTATATTTCCCTGATATCATGTAGGGACCTGAACCCGGGTGTCTCTCCTCTCAGGAGAGTATACTTGTCTACGGGGCATTTTGGAGTGAGTTTTTCAACTCTTCCACTGAAGCTGTATGTAAAGTGAGAGATCTGAATTCAATTGCTTGCTCAAAATTAGGTATATAGGGGTTTTGTTTCTGTCTGTGAGTGCAGTTCTGTGCCTGTGAACATAGTTACCAACCAGTAGATTCTTGAGTATAAAATCAGTGGAAAATTAACCACTGTCGAATCCTACTATTAAATCTGGTGATGGATACGTGGAAACCTAGCATGGAAAACTGAGTTTTACAAAAGCTGAAATGAAATTCTTAGTATTTCTATTCAAAATTTTTACTCTGGCTGAAATTTATTCACCAAAATCAATTCAAATAGGTTGAGACTTCCTGCTACTGATTTTTTTTCAGAGAGAATTATCAAAAATTGCCCAGCTTACTCCAAGTCTGTGATTCAATAACCCTTTATGTTGGAAGTTGTTACCTTTCATATGTATTCTCTTTCATGAAACACCCAGCAGAGAAGGAAATACAAAAGGAAGAATGAGGCTGAGACTCACTTAAGACAAACCTCAACCACTCAGAAAAAAGAGGTCACTTGGTATTTTTCATGTTCAGAGGGTATGTACATTTTAAGCAATACATATCACGAGTATTTAGTTTGCTATATAGTATGTTTAAATAAAGGATTAGGAAGGAAATGCTGCATCTTATTTTGCATTAAGGGAAAAGGGTCCCAGTGAGATGCTTATTAACTAATACCAGTCAGGTTAATTACCAGACGGGCACATCTACGTCTGATGCTACATCACTGTAGCAACATACTACAGCGATGTAGTGTCCACAGGCAAGAATTGTGACTCAGCAGCTACTTTGCCATAGCAACGCACTCCCCCAGTGAAATGCACCGCTTCAGCCAAATAGCTGCTAAAAATAACTATGCACCACACATTCTGCACAGTGCGGGCTGTTACTGCGCCCATGATTTGGTACTTCCAAAAGGAAGTACTAAATCAGGGCACAGTAACAACTGCACCATAGTGACCCATGTAAACACACCCGATTTTACCGTTGTTTACTAGTAGTAGGTTGTGCCCAAACATATTAGTTTCGAGGCATGGCTTCTTTCCCTGTCAGACTATCAGACGTGTGTACTGCTTCCAAAAGCTTGCTTTGACCACTCAATTGACAGCCTCACCCTGACAGTGAAAATGGGCCAAGAGCCACATTAAAAAGACGAAGCCATATACCACAAAACTGTTCTAGAAGGGCAAAAAAAAAAGGCGTGGATACAGAAACCAGTCTATCTGTTTATTGAACTTACTCTAGCAAAGGGAGTGAACGGTAGTCGTATTGCGTTCTCATGGGTGGTGTCTGATGTGTCCACTCAGAAGTTGACAGGGCGTTTTCCAGAAGCACCAGGGTATAGGTTAAGCTTGCACAGTATTAAATATGTCAATTCTGACAGGAATGAATGTTCCCTTTGACCACACTGCTGCCTTACTACTTCTTACTTCTCCCCACCCTCTCACTTCTAGTCTACTAATACATTCAAAAGCTTCCATTAATAAAAATGTAACTAACCAAGGGAAAAGATTAGAGTTGTAGAGTTGAAGAGCCAGACTGGGAGAGGTGTGGGAGAGTGTGTATCTCTGAGTAAGAAGAGGATTTGGAACAAAGAACACAGAAGCAGATAATGTGGCCCTTTCTTATTTTCAGGCCTGGAGAGATATAATGATGTGGCTAAGTTGAAGCAAATGCTGGAAAAAGTGTAAGATTATAGGCTTTGAAGAGGAGAAGACTTGAAATAAGCTCCGTACTCTGTTGAAGCCAATGGCATAGCTCCCACTGAGTTCTTTGTGTACAGGATTTCAATGCTCACACATTCCTTTTTCTTTAAAGAAAAAGGAAGTGGAGTATATTTTTCAAACTGTCCTAAAAGCAGAGAAAAATGTTATAGGCCAATCACATTGGAAATTCTACAATGTGGTGATGGTGAATGATATATTTGTACAATTTGTAATTGTACTAAAACTCATAACACAGTGAAAATGTTCAGATTAGCTTAGATGGCTTTATAGTTTCGTTCTTTAAAAACTCTCAAATTTCCCATGAAATTCCCCATCTCCATTGAGGGGGGAAAAACAACAAATGATACATAAGGGAAGAACAAACAACATTACTTGGAGGGACAAAATGTCTTCTTTGACTTGGATAATATTTGTGATAGCAGTTCTTAGGGGGAAAGTTCGTTTAATGAATGTTTACCTTTGTTTTTTAAGTATAATTAATTTATTCTGTAGGGATCAGAAACCAGCTGATTGAGCAAAGATCCTAGTAAGCATTTACATTACTATTCAGTAATAATTCATTTGAAAACTGTGGAGGAGACAATTTATAGTAAGGCCAAAATAAAAGGCTGTGTATGGTAGATTCCTGGCAGAATCAATATTGGCAGCTGCTGCAAAAGGCTTCCTTTAGACATAGTTTCCATGAATCTGCATGTGCTGGTTTTCATTAAAAGGCTTCAGAGTTCTCTTGTGTGTTCTTTCAAAATGTCAGGCTTTTATTAAGGCTAGTCTTCAAATTATTTTTCACAGAAAGCACATGCTACTTTTTATATTGCAAGCATCAAGTCTGTTGTTTAAAGTGAATAGTGAAAGTAACCAGTTAAGAGGGAGGTGTGGAGACTTGTGGCCTACAGTGGGGCCCAGTTACAAAGGAAAGCCCAGGCTGGCAAAAGATTGTTGACCCCTGTTCTTGAAGGTAAGAGCAGATCTGCAAAGTGGAAATTTCATGTTGCAGAAGGTGAGCTTGACATGTGAGGGTTCCTCAGATCTCACTAACCTGGGTCTGCCACCCCTCCTTTAACTTTCCCATCCCAGTATAGAGGACATGATGTTTGATGGGGTTAGAGAATGCTAAACTTTGGTATTTCCCAGCTGGTGAACTGTTAGAGGTGACTACTTTATATTAGATCGGTACTGAGGCCACTGTAACTTGCACCAGGGGTAAATCTTCTCCCTGTAAACTGAGAGTTTGGGAGAATGCAGAAGTGGTGCATCGCACCATTCTCATCCATGCCATATCCTGCCCACACAACTACAGGCCTGAAGGGACTGCACAGAGAACTGAGCCCAACACCAGTACATGTTATGAGCACGTTTACGCTACACATATAATCTTTTTATCTTCTGTGGAAAGAGTTTCCATATCCTTGCTGTCCTTTGGGCCCGGGTGTTTCTACAACACTGCCAAATTACTGTTTCACATTCCAGTATATTTTGCTAGAACATTAGTCACTTGTGATTTGTTCGGTGAATTTTTCTGAAAAGGGAAGTCACACAAAGTTCTTTGTCATGCAAAACAAAGTAGATAGCATTTCAGAATATAGGTTTGTAAATGATCTTGCAAACCATACAAAAATATACAGAGAGGACAATACAGAGGAAATGAAAAAGGCTATTTTTAGTGGGAAATTATTTAGGAGTCTTATATTTCCAAATAAATCACAGTTACCAAAAGCTTTATGTCAGCACCGACCCCAAGGAATAAGTGTAAACTAGCTTCAGTCTTTGGCAGAAATTGCTATTCACCTTTCTTCTTTATCCAGCTCAGATCAGTAACATTGTTATGAGATTTCCAGTGATGGTTCTGTCACAGAAGTATCTGTCCTCTGTATTAATTTCCTTTTGTTTTTCTGCTTAAATGATTAAACCTCAAAATCAAACAGATTTATGATGTACCTAAAGAGTGGAATTTCATTCTTTCTCTTCATGATTATTCTAACTTGCTTTTCTCTGGCTTCCAAGGTATCCAGATTGTCCCTCGTTAGACTTTTAGGAAACCTGTCACAAATCTTCTTTGCCTGTTGATTTACTCACATTTTATTCCTTTTCCTTCTTTGAATCCACCCAGCCTTAAGTTTCTTATTCCAAGTTTCAAAGAATCCTTTGTCTCCTTTCCTTGAAGCTACATAAGGAACTTAAACCGTCTCCACTACCACAGTATCAAGCACCTCACAATCTTTAATTTATTTATCCTTCTAGTATACCAGGCAGCACGGGGAAGTGTGCTATCAGTAATGGACATAAAGCACAAGAGAAACTAAAAGAAGCTGCCAAAGTCACACAAGAAATTGGTGGCAAAGCCAGGAATTGAAACTACGACTATTCTTCCTCTCGTTACTCTTCTCTGTAGCCCAGATGCCAGCATCATAGTGTTTATCCATATTCATCTCAAAGCATCTTTCCTAAGCTCATTGACCCAGCACCATATCACTCCCCTCTGATCCCTCCTGAATTGTGACACACACATACGTGTGTATAGGTTGTAGTTGTGAACACCCATTTCTCCCATCTTTGTTCATCTATTTTCTGTCTTTTAGACCATGTCTGCATTACCACTCTCATGGGTATCTGTCTGGAAACAAGCTCTGATGTCTTCCTGTGCTTTTTATCCTTGTGTTAGTTACATGCAGGGGAGAAAAAGTGGTGTCCCAAGGAGTTTTGTTTCCCTTCATTTGTGATTACATGTTCCTTTTAGATACTGCCCTGAGCCAAGGAGAGAGAGAATCTATGTGTCACAATTCATCCTTCCATTGTGGCTTGCAGGAGCAGATGGAAGAATTATCCTCTACAGACCTTTTCAAGGGGGCAGCTGTATTAAACTTACCCTTGACATGACTGGGAAAAGGAGAAGTTGATGCTGTGTACCGTATGCTCCTCAGAATGTAGCCTCAAAAAGTAGTTCCAGAGCACACTTTTTAACTTAAATCCCCATGCCCCCTTGCAATAGCTTGGTGCCTGAACACCCAGTCTTTGCTCTGGCCCTCATGCCTTGTGTCCTGAGGGCATGCTGTCTTGCTTACTCCTTCCCTCCCATTCTCCCTTCCCCCTTTAATTGTGACTCAGAGTGAAGACTGCCATCTAATGAATCATCATCACCACTCCTCTGGCTTCACAGTCTGTTCTCCTTACAGTCCTTAAATAAGGAAACAAAGGATGATTGAAACTATCTGTGACTTGAAGATGTATGTTTGTCGTTGTGATTATTCCCAGGAAAAAACAGACTAGATGAGATATGTTATTGTTGTTGTTCAACACAATATGTATTTCCCCCATATTAACGAACTTATGAGGGTGAACAAAGGGAAGCTAGGCCTAACTTCCATTTATGCCTATGCTATAAATAAGACAAAAAAGTAACAGATAAGACAACATATTCTCTGTGGCCATGGGGAACAGAACAATAAGCAATGGTCTTAAATTAAATTTAGGTTGGGCATTAGGAAGAACTGTGAGGTTGGTTAAGTATTGTAACGGGCTACCTACAGAGTTTATGGATATTTTTAAGAGCAGTTTTAAGACAGACATTTAACTGGAATGGTTTAGTGAGGGATAATCCTGCCTTAGTCGCAGGGTGATTAGATAGCCTCCCATTCCAGCCTCTTGGTTCCACAATTCTATGATGTCTATGAACAGGAAGCTATTGGGGATCAAATACAAAGAGCAAAGAAGTTAGAACTCCTCCAGCAACATGGTGCCCCACTCCCACCCCAGCATCCCACAAACAAGTGGTGCCCCCGCTGCTTCTCCGGGAGCTCCCACTCTTGCCCTGTGCCTCTCACTAAGCTGTGCTCTGACCACCCGCAGGCTCTGAGCTGTGCATTGTGGTGCAGGGGGCTGAATGTGGGGCTGTATAGCTGTGGTTTCAGCCAAGTTTGTACCCTCTCTTGTACCATGATCTCAGAGCTTGTGGAAGGGGCCATAGTGGCAGGTGGCGTGGATAGCCAGCATACAAGCTCTCAGAGAAGCAGCTGCAGTGGTGGGCGGACTGTGTTTACTTCCTCAGGTACAGACTGCAAGCAGGGAGGGGCAGGCAGCAGAAAGAGCAGGGGACCTACCCCACTATCCTCACCTGGCACCAGCGTCTGCACCTCCAATGGTCACTGCCACCCTCTTTTGTCTCCTGCAGGGGTGTAATGACCCACCCTCAAGCTCCCCGATCTGTTTCACTGAGCAACTCCTGCCAGCATAGAGTACTGTGCATTACTCCCTGTGCTCTCAGGAGTGCCCTACCATCCTTTCAAGGGTGTCTCAGCATGCAAGAAGCTAAGCACTGTAAGAAACAAGTTAGCTTTTGGCATGAGGTGCTGCTAAATTCAGAAATTTTATGGAGAGGTACCTTGAATCTAAAAAGGTTGAGAGCCACTGCACTAGAGTGAGCAGCAAAGACCTTTTTACAGTACCCAGATATCCCACACAGGTTGCTTTGCACATTCTACATGGCAGAAGGAACAGGATCATATTTGCTTGGAAGGTAGCTTATGTGTTGGGGAGCTCATCTGCCCATTTCTTTGGCTTTTAGGCCCTCTACATGTGCAGGTAAAACCATGATTGGATTGAATGCATGATTCACACAATCACACCTCTTGCCATATCACACATGCCTGGCAGGAGGCGCGATTGTGCATTAGATCCAATCACACCTTATTGCCGGTGTAGGAGGAACCAATCCTGCAAGAAGCAGGTGCCCACAACTGGGTGCCCCCTTTCTGAGGGGGCTCCCAGCCACGAAGGCCACATGCAGCTGGGACCCATAACCCCTCATATGTGGGCGTGAGGTGCAACTGGGACCCAGATGAGGAGTCGCTTGGTCCCAACTGTGCAGGAGGTGCACCCCTGTGGCTGGGAGCCCTGTCTGCAGGTGTGGCTCCCAGCCACAGGAGAGATTCTGCTATGTGTGCAAAGTAAAGCTTGATAGCAACCAGCTATGTAGTTAGTACATATTTTTGAGGTCAAACTTTATAGCTGGTTGAAGCTTTTTTTCATGTGATAGCGATTTTTCACATGTAGCTGGTATCAAGGTAATTGCACAATTAACCAGTTAATTGTGTGATGCCTGTAACATGTAAAGGAGGCCTAATATATCTTCTTCCTGTTTTCCATGTGTGCACAAATGATGCATGCTCCTTGCCAGACTAAACTGCATAGGGCAGCAGCTGTCTTCAAGTTCTTCCTCTAAAACTTTTCCCTTGATCTCAGTGATGATACTCCAAACAAAGAAATGGCATGTTTCCCACTCTTCTGCTTTTCTGTCATATACCGTACAGCTATATCTCTGCCGTGAAATTGTCTGGTAAGTATTCTGTATTCAGACTATACATTATCTATTTTGTTTTAGCTCCTGCAAGGTGATTCATGGGGACAAGCACTACAAAATAACTTCTTTCAATTTAAAAAAAATAATTTAAGGTGGAAGAGGGAGGCTGTTTGTTTTGCTTGCAATTTCACCTGTGAAATCTTGGAATCTAAGTTTAGCCTCTCACACCTAATATAAATTGAAATTTTCTCACAATAATGCTCATACAAAGGAGCAGAAACTAAAAGACCTACAACATTAGATACACTAAGTGAATTCATAGATTCATAGATGTTAGGGTCGGAAGGGACCTCAGTAGGTCATTGAGTCTGACCCCCTGCCCTGGGCAGGAAAGAGCGCTGGGGTCAGATGACCCCAGCTAGGTGCTTATCCAGTCTCCTCTTGAAGACCCCCAGGGTAGGGGAGAGCACCACCTCCCTTGGAAGCCCATTCCAGATTCTGGCAACCCTTACAGTGAAGAATTTTTTTCTGATTTCCAACCTCAATCTGCTCTAAGTTAATTTGTGGCCATTGTTCCTAGTTACTCCAGGGGGTGCTCTAGTAAATAGATCATCTCCTATTCCATGCTGCCTTCCCCTGATGAATTTATAGGCAGCCACAAGATCTCTTGCAAAGACTGAAGAGATCTAGGTCCCTCAGTCTCTCCTTGTAGGGCCTTGCCTGCAGGCCCCTAGCCATATGAGTGACCCTCCTCTGAACCCTCCCAAGATTCTCCACATCCCTCTTGAAGTGCAGCGCCCAAAACTGGATGCAGTACTCCAACTGCGGCCTGATCAGTGTCACATAGAGGGGAAGCATCATCTCCCTGAACCTGTTCATCATGCATCTGCTAATGCATGATAAAGTGCTGTTATCCTTGTTGATCACTTCATCACATTGACGACTCATGTTCATCTTGGAGTCAAGTATGACTCCAAGATCCCTTTCATTTGCTGTGCTGCTGAGAAGATCATCCCCCAGCCTGTAAGAGTGTTGGTTGTTCTTTTTTCCCAGGTGCAGCACTTTGCACTTGTCTTTGTTGAACTACGTCCTATTTTGTTCTGCACATTTTTCCAACCTGTGCAGATCCATCTGGATCTGTTCCCTACCCTCTGGTGTATTAACTTTGCCCCATAATTTGGTATCATCTGCAAACTTTGACAGGGTCCCACGCCTTTGTCCAAGTCACAGATGAAGACATTGAATAGCACTAGTCCAAGGACTGAGACTTGGGGGGGCTCCACTGCCCACATCTTTCCAGGTCACTATTGACCTGTCTACCACCACTCTCTGGGTGTGACCCCTAAGCCAATTTGACACCCACCTGACCATGTAATTATCTACATCACAGCCTGTCAGTTTATTTACAAGAACACAATGAGATACTGTCTTAAAGTCTAGGTAGATGGCATCTACTTCCACTCCTGCGTCTAAGCATTTTGTGACCTAGTGATCAAAAGAAAGAAGGTTAGTCAGGCAGTATCTACCTGCAATGAATCCGTGCTGATTTCCTTTTAGTATTATTTCCCTTACTGGGCTTCCACAAATGTGATCCTTAATGATTTTTTCCAGAGTTTTCCCAAGGATAGAAGTGAGATTAATTGGCCTATAGTTTCCCGGTACCTCCCTCCTCCCCTTCTTGAAAATAGGGACCACATCGGCCCTTTTCCAGTCCTCTCAGACCTGACTGGAGCACCATGAGTGTTCGAACAGCCGTGCCAGCAGCTCTATTATAACACTGGCCAATTCCTTCAGCACCCTTGGATGAAGTTCATCCAGGCCTTCTGATTTGAACACATCCAGCCCCTCCAAGTGCCCCTTCACTAAGTCTGTGCTAACAGTTGGTGGGCTGGTGTCCCTCCTGTGTCCATCTGTGATCCAACTGGTATTTTGTCTTGGTCAGTGTCTAGAAATACAGATGCAAAGAACTCATGGAAGAGCTGTGCTTTGTCCCCCCTCTCTGTCACCAATTGTCCTTGTTTGTCCTGCATGGGTCCTATGCTACCTTGCGCCCTCCTTTTGCTCCCTATATACCTGAAGGACTTTTTGTTGTTCTTGATTTTTGTCGCCAGCATATTCTAATCCTGCTTTGGCCTTCCTAACTGATTCCCTACGAGTGCGAGCCAGAGATGTATATTCCTCCTTGGTAGCTACCCCCAGTTTCCACAGCCTGTATACCTTTCTTTTCCCTTAGGCTTTCCTGGACTTCCCTGTTCAGCCAAGAGGGCTTCTTGGCCCCTTTGCCCCCTTTTATGCACAATGGGATTGTCTCCTTCTGCGCCCATAGCATCACTCCCTTAAAGAACGACCACGCTGCCTGGACCCCCATTTTGCCAATGCCCTTGAGCTTTAACACCTCACTAACTAATCTCCTGAGCACACTGAAGTTAGCCTTTCTGAAGTCTAGCACTTCAGCCCTGCTGGTTAGTTTACCCACCCATCGCTGGATAGTGAATTCAATCAATCAATGGTCACTATCCTTTAGGTTACCTTGTACCTGCAGATTCCCCACCAAGTCATCCCCTGTAGCTAACACCAAGTCCAGCAAGGTGTTTCCCCTAGTGGGATTGTAAACCTCCTGCTTTAGGCAGAGGTCCTGTATGCAGGTTAAGAACCTATGTGGGTGGTTAGATTTCATAGAATCATAGAAGTAGGGTTGGAAGGGACCTTGTAGATCTTCAAGTCTGACCCCCCGCCTTGGCGGGAGAAAAAAACTGGACTCAAGTGAGTCCAGCCAGGTAGGCATCAAGCCTCTTCTTAAAGATCCCCAGGGTAGGAGCCAGCACAACTTCCCTAGGAAGTTGGTTCCAGCTCCTAGCCGCCCTAACTGTGAAGTAGTTCTTGTGGATGTCTAATCTAAACCTACTCTCCAATAATTTGTGTTCATTTTTCCTTGTCATGCCAGGGGGAGCTAGGGGAAACAGTGTCTCCCCCAAACCCTTCTGGTCCCCCCTAGTGAGTTTATAGACAGTCACCAGGTCCCCTCTCAGCCTTCTCTTGTGAAG
>NW_017729026.1:20177745-20193584 GCF_001723915.1 Gavialis gangeticus | reverse complement strand
TCTGGCTCCGTGCTCTCAAGAAGGGAGTTTCCCATTCTGTAAGTGTGCTGCTGGTTTCTACTGCCTAAGTGCAGCACCCTGCACTTGTCAGTATTGAAATGCATCCTGTTTATGTTAGCCCACTCCTGTAACCTATCCAGATCTTGCTGCAATCTTTCCCTCCCTACTAGCGTGCTCACCTCACCCCAAATTTTGGCTGACTGCTCCTCCCAGCAAGTGTCAGGGTAATTTAGGTGACCCATGACAACCATATTTATCGACTGTATGGCTTCTGAGAGCTGTCTGGAGAATTCCATGTCTAGCTCATCCTCCTGGTGTGGCAGTCTATAGAAGACCCCCACTACCAAGTCCCTTCCCCCATCCCAACCTCTTTGTATCCAGACCCACAGTACCTCAGTTTCGCTCTCCTCTGATCCCATCTTGATTATAGAGGATGTATATTGTTCCTTAACATAGAGAGCAATGCCCACCCTTTCCCCCCGACTTTGTCCCATCTGTACAACCTTTAACCCTCAATGCCTACTGCCCAATTGTGAGTAGGGTCCCACCAGGTTTCAGTTAGTCCAACCAGATCAAAGATGTTCCTCCTGCTTGTTCCCCATGCTCCTAGCCTTTGTGTAGAGACATTTGAGCCCCTCAGTGGGTGTCCTTGGTACCCCCCTGTCCTGATGTCTATCAGGCCCCTTAGTTCTTACCTTAGAGCTTACCTGGGCTGATCCAGTTCATTGCTCGTGAGTTGCTGATCCTAGATTCTATTGATCCACTGCTTCCCCATCTCCTGACAAACCCAGTTTAAAGCCCTCTGGAGGAAATCAGCCAACCTTTAAGAGAACAGACTCTTACCTTTAGAAGAGAAATGAAGACCATCTCGTCCCAGGATGCCTCTCTCATGGAAGTGCGAATTGTGGTTGTAGAAGCCTAAACCCGCACGATGGCACCAACTCCGGAGCCACAGGTTGACTTCCCTGATGCTGACGGCAACTGTTGACCAGAAGGATGGACAAGAAGACCACCTGTGCCCCCAACTGCCTAGGCCTGGCCCCCAGAGCCCTGTAGTCACTTGTGACACAGTCTGGACTACTCCTGGCCACATCATTTGCGCCCACATGGATGAGGACCATGGAATAGTAATCAGAGGGCCGGATGAGGTTGCGAATCTTTTCAGTGATGTCCCGGATCCTGGCTCTGGGTAGGCAGCAAACCTCTTGTGCCGTGGGATCCAGTCAACAGAGGCCCCTCCGTGCCTCTCAGGAGGGAGTCGCCCACCACAATGACCGGGCTTCTCTTCCTCTGGCTGATCGGTTGTCACTCAGCCTGTCTGGTGTTTGTTGTGGACGTGTCTTCCCCTGTGGCTTCCTCTGCTGCATCATCCTCCAGTGTTGCCAGGGCTTTGTATCAGTTCCCCAGTTGCATTGGGGAAGCAGTTACAACCACACTGTGTCTAGCTCTGGAGGTGACTGTCCTTCATTCAGCTGTCCTGAGACTCTCCCATGATGTCTCTGCAGTAGATGTCTGGTCCTGCAGAGAATGAAAGTATCCATCAATCTCATCCTCTGCAGCCCTGATCCCGCGCAGCCTGCTCACCTCTGCCTTAAGTTCCCTCACCTGCCCCTCTGGGGCCTCAATCTGGGCACATGTGCGACAGGCAAGGGAACCCCTGGCCCCCACACTACCCCCAGGCCTCAGAGGTCCCGCCAGGCAGCCCTCGCAGACAGCGGGCACTGCCGACTCAGCAAAGGGGCCTGTCTGGCTGGAGGCCTCACAGGAGCTCTGGGCCAGAGGCAGCAGTAGGGCAGGGTCGCTGGCTGCGCTCTGTGTCACCACCTTCATAGTAGCCCCCCTCCCCATTCACTTACCTGAAGTTTTTGTCAGAAGCTCCCATGTACTCCTGCACTGTGTACTCCTACCCATGAACTGGCCTGCAAACTGCCTGCGAACTGCTCCCCTGCTGGGAGTCCCTGTTCGCTGAATTATATTAAGGCATGTGAATTAAGACATTATCAGTGTGAGTTAGGTTTCAGAATGATGAGTGTGGGATAAATGTAAGCAACTGGAAATATTCAATATTTACACTGTATCCTGAGCAAATAAGTATTCACAAATCTACCTGTCTTCACTTCTGCCATGTTCAGTTTATATTTTATTTTTTTAAAGAAGCACATTTATAGATACTGAACTACAAGCTCCTTTTAGAAGAAGCCACCTTGTCAAATGCAAATATGCATATCCAGTGTCAAATACACTATAGTGTCAAATGTACCTTCTGTTATCACTTAGCTATATTGTATGCCTTCAGTACTGGCAAAAATCAATACAACTTCTTGACCCTTATTAATCTAATCCAAAGAACTATTCATTCTTTTCTTCTTTTTTAAGTCCAATTTATCCAAGTCATTTATTTGAGTCCAAAATAAATGAATGGCAGCAAGTTTTTCTCCATTGCATTTCAGTATAGAGTTTCAGTGCAAGAAAAGTACAGTCCAAAAGTAAATTCTGACCTTACTTTAGCAGCTGAAATCCTAGAACGTTGCAATAAACCAAGTTTGAAATATACAGAGATGTAGGGATATATCCTAGTTTTATGATTTTTCATAATGAAAATTACAAAGCCAGGACTGTCTAAAAGAAAAAGTCTAGGCTATAAGAATTTCAAAAAATAAAGAATGTAAAAAAGCAATCCTCAAAAGATTCAACACTCTAAAGGTGGAAATAGACATTGCTTGACATCTCATTTGTGCCCTCATAAAAAATATTTATGGTGGCACAAACACTGCATAAATAAATGTCATACCCTTTGTCGTGCCACAGGAAAGGAAAATCAGTGGTAGAACAAAAAGGTGGTAATAGACTCTTCTGCTTTATTGCAACAGACATCTATTACTTGTGTGACAGGAGAGTACAAGAAGCCTGATCTGCTTGCACTCTTGTACTACCCCCAGACAGTGCGAGCCTCTGAAGCACCCACCTTCTTTCCCCACTTAGAGAGGCACCCTGGGGAATCTTGTGCTGCTTCTTAGAGAAGTTAAGGTTCCTTGCTCAGCCAGTTGCAAGGGAATGGGTATGGCTGCCTGAGGAAAAGTCCTGCTTTCCATGCTCAGTTATACCCATACCCCACAATCCTAGGGGGGCCAGGTCTGCCTTAGTGGAGATAGCAGGGAGATCACTTCACCTCTTGTACTACACCATCAGGGCTGGATAACAAGTGATGTGTGTTCGGCAAAATGAGACAGATCAGCTGTGCTGTGATCCAGTTCATTCAGCAACCTCTATTTCTGGTTTTAGAAATTTCCTAGATTTCATAATTCATATAGATTTTCTAAGAAGTCATTTTACTACATGTGCATTTTGATAATCCTCCTGGTGCAGGCCTATGAGTACAGTATGTGTATTGCTATGATAACTATAAATAAAAACAAATGTAGGGAACATTATTTTGTACAGTCTTTATGAAATAAACTGTCTTGGTATGCTTATATACAGTACATTGTATTGTAAGAATTCAGTACAGATTGGTCGCTGCCATGTAAATAAATAACAATAACCATTTTTTATCTTTTAATTAACATTAATTATATAAGATTTTATCCCTCTGGTCTAACAAAGAAAAGTAATACTTATTCAAAGCTAGTACTTGTAGAGCGCTGCAGTATAATTTAGTGAAAAAATTTGCAACAAATAATTTGAACCTAAACAAATATTTTTAAAAAATTATTGTCACATTTTTCATACTAATGCATGTATCCTAGTGCTCCACTCTATGGTACTGAATATATACCATTCTGTTTGGGCATGGGGGCTGCGGGGGGAGAAAGGAATTTGTTTTATTTACTATATAAATAAAGAGCATTTAGAAAATGTATAATTGTTCTCATAATAGAAAGAAGGTTGTACTCTAGAGTTCACAACAGAACATTATGTTCATATTAAGGAGGGTGCATAAAACAGTTCTGAAACTTCTCTCCTAAGATTTAAAATAAAATAAAGCTAGCATCTGGTTAAACCATCTAAAAATGTCCTTTCCATGAGGCCTTTCTTATACAATACTCCTGTAGTGGACAAACTAGACCAGTGAGCATAAGCAAGTTTTGATTAGCAGTATATCTTTGAAAATCATAGTAGAAGTAATTTGAGGTACAAATAGAAAAACAATATACATGTCTCAAATATCAGGAGTATTGCATTAAGAGGTTCTGAAAATAATTTGTTGTAGAAGTAGTTGATACAAAAAGTATGAGACGGTAATTGTGGAAGTGCCTGACAAAAAAGTAACCCTGGAGGGTAGTAATGGCAGAACTTTCGTCCTCTGTATATTACAGGATCACTAACAACCTTAACTATAAAAAAAACTGTCCTACTGTTCCTACTCGCCGGGACAAATGTCTTTATTTAGAAAAGCACTTAAGCATTCATTTATGCGTATACTTTAGTTATATTACATTCAGGTCCCAGTAAGTTTAATAAAGCTTGTCAGCAGAACAGTATGATATGCATGTTCCTTATAATCTGTAACAGATATTAGAGTGGAAATCTGACACTAACTAAAAAGATGCAAATCAGAAGAGGAGGTAATTTAAAACCAGTAATACCAGGTAATTATATCAGCAGACTAAAAACGGTTGTCCACAGAAATACCAAACCGTACTTAATTCTCTGTCTTCACATTTTAGTATGTCCTGTTTTGAAGTTGTTTTATACATCTGGTTTCTTTGTTTTCCTCAGATAATGGCAGTCTACCATAGACTATAAAACTGTCTGGCCAAAATCTCAAGAAGAGATTTTTAGGATAAAGTGTTGAAGATTTTTGTCTTGATGTTCTTAAAAATGGATTGTCTGGCACTGAGAGCAGGGAACTGGAAATTAATACCCTGACAGTTCTATTCACTTGCTGTCCACTGTGACATTGTTTCTGTTCCCTGAAAGAGGACTTGCGTAACTAATCAACACACTACAAAGAATAAGTATTACAAGTTGATCCAGTTTTACATGAAAGTTCTGCTGCTTATGTAACTTAGACAAATATCCACATAAAATTCATGTTGTATATCCAGTCCCATTGTTTAATATCTTCCAGTGATGATTTCTGTGGTATTATTTACTGATACAAAACTACAATGAGGGCTGAAGCCATAAAATCTTAATAAAAATCATATGGCTTTTTTTAAAGTCCAACTGCTTTTGATCTCCGAGGCCTAGAAATTATGCATTACCATTTCAAAACTGGCATGTCTTAGCTAAATTCATAGAAGTTAGGGGTGCGAAGGGACCTCACAAGGTCATCAGGTCCAGCCCCCCTGCTCTAAAACAGGAAAGACTGTTGAGATCAGATGAGCAGAGCGAGGTGTGCATCCAGTTGTCTTTTGAAGATCTCCAGGGAAGGTGACTATATCACCTCTGGGAGGAGTTTGTTTCAGACTCTGGACACACAAACCATAAAGTTTTTCTTTATGTCTAATCTGAAGTGATCTTCTATCAGTTTATGACCATTATTCCTAGTCTTTCCCCGGGGTGCCTTGGTGAACAGATGTTCTCCTAGCCCCTGATGTTCTCCCTGTATATACTTAGAGCCACCAAGTCCCCCCCTGAGTCTTCTCTTTTCCAGGCTGAATAGTCCCATGTTCTTCAGCCTCTCCTCCTATGCTCTGTTTTCCAGACCTCTAATAATTTGTGTGGCCCTCCTTTGGACTCTTTCTGCACCAGCTTCTGTACATCCCTCTTGAAGTGCAGCATCCAGAACTGGATGCAATACTCCAACTGCGGCCTCACCAATGCTTCGTAGAGCATGAGGATGACATCCTTAGTCTTGCTTGTGATGCATCAGTTGATGCATGCCAGAGTATTGTTCACTTTGCCAGCTATAGCATAGCATTGGTGGTTCATGTTCATTCTCTCGTCGATTGTGACCCCATGTCTCTCTTGGTTGTGGTGCTGGCTAGTGTAACACTGCAAGCCTGTAAGTATGTTGTGGATTATTTCTCGCCAGATGGAGAACTTTACATTTCACAGTGTTAAACATCAGCAGGTTGAGATCCGCCCACTTTTCTAGCCTGTCCAGGTCAGCCTGTATCCTCAACCTGTCTTCCAGCATGACAGCTTATTTCCTAATTGTATAAAGCATATTTGTTTCCAGGTTTAATGGGGCAGAAATAGATAGATCTGGTCAATTTTTTTCATTGAAAAATGTTTGTTTCTGCTAAAAAGTCCTCTCTTTTTATAACCAAAACCTTTAACAAGGAATATTGGAAGTAATTTAACAAACCAAGCTGTTCCTGAGAGGTCAGCAACTTAATCCATCACATTTAACATCACATTTGAAGATGAATTAAGGAACTTTGAAGGGGAAAAAAGTTAAAATATTCATTTCAGTTTATCAAAATTTTTTTTCCAACTATTTAAGTTGGTCTAATAAAAGATATCAGATTCATCCCAAGATCCTTGACTGCTTATTGCTACATTAATGTATTTATGTTGTAAATAGCAATCATATTGATTTGGAAGGACTTCTTTGAGGTGACATTGCTGGACTTTTTGAAGGGCTCTTGGTTGGATTCTTCTCAGGGGTCTTGGCTGCAGGTTTTTTGGAGTCTTGTCTGCTTTCTTAAAGAAAGTGTCCAAGGAAGTTTGGACAGATGTTCTCCAGGGAGATGGGTGACACAGCGACTTGTTCGCTGTCGTGGTGTCACATCAGATCAAGCGTTGTAAAGTTGAAACTGACATCAGAAAGTGGAAACAGGGTGTCAATTTAGAAATGTTGTAAGTTCAAAACTTTGTAACTTGAAATGGTGCAAGTCAAGGACTGCCTGTAATCATCTCAATTAAGAACTTTAAATTAATTTAAATTAATTTAATTAAATTAATTTAAATTAACTTTAAACCATTTTCTCCTATCTGTTACCCTAAGAAGTACATTTTAGAAGCCTCTATTTTATCAGATAAATCCTTGTTTAGCTGCTTAAATAATATTTATATTCTCCTCCAGACAATTGGCCTGGGAAGAGTGCTGACAGTTACTGACCCAGCATTTCTCTTATATTTAAAGCAAGATACAGATTAAAAAATTAAAGAGACCATCACACAGACAGATAAGTAGGCTCCTGTCTTTCAAAGCCATTCCGTCTTTAGGGTACTACTCTGCCTTCTGCTTGGCTTTTACTAGAGTATGACAAAATATAGCATGGCACGTCTCAAATCAGTTTTTTGTTTCTAATGTTCTTAATACAAGACACCATTAAGAGACCTCGTCTTCATACTCACCACTTTCTGATAAGCAGGTTTCTCTGAGTAGATTTACTCTTGAAAAGTCATCATTCAGTCTTGAAAACCTTAGGCTGTGTTACTAATGAAATATTTTGTCCCCTGCTGCTACACTGCACCAGTTAACCACTCCTGAGGATGAATGACCTCAGTGCATGTGTGAGGCAAATGGATTTCACAGCTGTATCCCAAGCATGAAAGTTTTAGAGACAGGAAAGCATATGAAAAAGCCTGCATAAATCCTGATGTGTAGGTCTCCCTTATGCTGAAGGTAGAGAAGTTAGGGACATTCTACAGTTTCTGTAATCATGTGGGCTCCTGAAATGGGATGGAAGGAACAGAAAAATATACAAGAGTGGGCCTTCCCAATGTTATGAATTTCTACATTATCTTTTTCCAATGTGGTGGGGGTAGGAGGGAGAGGAGTACATGAGGAATATAACCTGTACCTTTCCTTCTCTACCCAATACGCATAGGGATGACAGGATTGTTTTACCCTGACAAGTCCTGTCTTCATACCTGATGCTAAGATGTTGTCTACATGCTAGTCATTCAGCTTGAGTGGATGTTACTCAGTTTCAGAGGAATATTCCCACTTGCACACTCCACTGGAACATTAAGAGACATCATATTCATTAGACAGTAGCCCTGTAGATAGTGATGTGGTTTCAGTCCAGGTATAGAAAGAAGATTGGCTTCATGAGACACCTGACTAAGGATTCTTGGAGGTGCTTCAAGAATGGCTTTGCCCTAGAGCTGTTTTAGGTTCTGAACCACAGACTCCCAAAGCAACCAGATTTGACCTTACGTTTTTATGTTCCTCTAGCAGCCACAGATAAATAAACAGTGTTTTTGGTGTTTTTTTTAAGGGGATTATTATCAGATGGGAGATTTCTAACCTGCCTGGCATCTAAAGCTAAGGTGCAACTGGTCCCAAGCTTGTTCAGAAGGGGGTAATTTCTCCACCTGTATTCAGACCCCTCAGAAGCCCTCTTTTTATTAGTGCAGTGTGGAAAAGGCTGCAAAGCATTTTGGTGCAGAACATTCACTGGCTGTGTTCCACACTAAGCTTTCACCTTTTTTTAACTGTATTAATTTCATATACATCTCCTTTACAGCTGTTTCAAGATCCAGCCAATGACAACATAGCTCAGCAGAAATCATGCTGCTGGTTGAGGGAAGGCCAAGAAAGATTTTATACACAGTGTGTGTGTGTGTGTGTGTGTGTGTATGCATATACACGGAGTATATGTGTGTGTGTGTGTGTATTTTATATATATATTATATATATAATATGAATAACATACATAATATGAATATATATTTTATATGTGTGTGTGTGTGTGTGTGTGTGTGTGTGTGTGTATATATACATATATATATGTGAATAGTACACATCTCCAGATTTCCTACCTAATTGGCCCTCCGGACAATGAAATAATGACTCGGTAAATTCATCTTCATGTGGGGACATTTTATAGAACCCCCACCAAAGGAACTTGGCTTTCTTGCTATCCTTGGTGTCCCTCCTTATGAGTATTTCAATGAAAATGTAATGTAAGTGGTTGGATATAAGGTTTTTGCTCATGCTCCTTCCATAAACTACAGAAAAGGTGTGTTTTCTTCCTGCAGTTTCCTGCCTTTCCCTACCCCTAATCCCTCCTCCAAAAAAGAAGTACTGTTTCCTAAGGAAACAAAAAGGAGATGTAAATTCTCCCCATGCTTCCTGGTCAAGTCTGATCACCAGTGAGGTTTAGATCAATGAACCCAGGCTCTGAAACCTACATTGTTTTAGATGGAGAATGGAGGAAAGGAGCTTGTTATTCAGACTGCAATATAGCAAATACATTGTTAGTATTAAGAATTGTTTGCTTTACAGTGACACCCCATGGTTTTAGTCAGAGATCCGTTGTGTTAAACTCTGTTCAAACATGTAGGAAGAGACACTAGGAGCTTAAAGTAATTAACAGGAAGGAAGGATGAGGGTAGGAGAAACAGAAATATTTGTTTATATATCTATAGGCACAGTGAGACAGCTTGAGGTCATCATTTCAATTCAAACAGTCAAACTAATAAAATATGTATCAGTAATCCCTGGTGGTCATCTCCCTCTCCAGTTTTATTTGGCAACTTCCCATGCTCAACACAGTAGAAATGACTTTTAAGTTGGGGCTCTGCACAGGCTCCAGGTGTCCTTCTAGGTACTGGGATGTGTTGGGGGCTCAGCACCCTGGAACTTAGATCTTTTATTTAAATGCCTAATTATAGCTACCTAATTTTCTACCCCCATGTTTCCAGATTTTTGACTTAAGATGTGCTAGCAAGTAAGATTCATTGCTTTAAAGGGATAAACAATAATAAAAAATAATACATTGTATTTCTAGTGTGATTTGAATCTTTATGGTGTTGAGCAAAGACTGACTGCACTTGTTTATAATTAATGGTATATTTTTAAATCCATTTTCCTCTTATAATACCCATTTATCTGTCCAATCTTATAAACATGCCATCCTGTTATGCCCTACTCCTTGTCCCTCAAAGATATGATATGATTGGAAACTCTGTGATGGTACCTATTCTCAGTCCCTCTTAGCATCTGTCCCTTGACCAGGGTTCAAATGCCCAAGCAGACTACCTACCAATGCTGGCCTCCAAAAGCGAGAAAATGTAGTATTCTCCCAGGATTGGGACAGAAATTGCACATAAACTGGTATCAGTGGTTGGAAACTGGTTCAAATCTGTAAGACAACTGAAGTTCAGTGTACATTAACCACTTTCCAAATGGCCAAAACTGGTTTAAGATAAACCTGGATGAATGTAGTGTCAGACTTAACTGATTTCAGTTAAATGGTTTATTAAACTCCTGCCCAGATCCCCTCCAGATTCAAGTTAACTCACAGTCCCCCGGCTTCCTAGGATTCTTCACAACTCCCCTGCAGACTGCCCCCCCCTCCCCAGGGTAGTTGGGCTAGCTTTGGCCTAAACTGTCTGCTTCAGCTGAGCAGGTAAGTGTGCTGTAGCACCACCCCTCCTCCCCACAGCGTCTTGCCTGAGCCACTGCAGGCATGTGGTGCATTTCTGGAATCAAGAGTGAATATCTATTCACTTGCTTATTGGTTCAACCTACACAGCTTAGACTAACCTGTTAAGATTAAATCGATTTAGCCTTGGGCTTTTTTTTACTGTTTGTACTTAGCCACGGAGAGCACCAATAGCACCAAACAAAAGAAGAGCAACGTTAGTAGTTGATTAAATTAGAAAAAAAAAAAGATTCTCTGATTTCACTCTCTATATTAGCAGGATAATGAAACCTGTAACTCAGCTATCAAGGCATAATAATACAGACTGCCTAGATCTTTCTTGTATAAAAAGATTCTTTTTAAAGTGTAGTATACGGCAGCTTGTTTGTGAATTTGTTTATTTGAAGAACACTGGAAGCTGCTTGCCGTGTCTGTAACCAAATTCTGTGCAGAGTGAAACAGGATGAACTTTTCTAGTTGTTGATGAAGTTTGGTCCAGAAATTGCCGTTCCAGTAACAAGCTTTCCTTCAATTCAAATGCGATTCCTTTTTTTTTTTCTGTAGAAAAAGTAACTTCCATACAGGAAAATTCCAAGTCATTGATATTCCTTTAATTAACTTTCTGGGCATTTGTCACTTGCATACTTCAAACACAGTGTCCTCTCTTAATTATTTTTATTTTATCTGCTTGCTGCCTCCACACTGTCATAGCATGTTTTTATTATGGTGAGGCTATAGGAGGCGAGACTATAGATAGCAGTGATATATTACCAACTTCAGAAGGGAGTTGCTTCTGTCTAAATCACCTGAGGAATTCTTTCTGAGTTATCCAGAAATTGTCAGGATTTCCCCTCCTCCAGGTTATAAGATTTGCAGCATTAGTATTCCCACCTCATTATGTCTTGCTTCCTGCTTGAAGTAATATTTCTACCATCCCTGACCTTTGGGTGAACTCTTAGGAGTGAGCATTAAAAGGAGGGAGGAATGCCAACAGGTTTCCTCTCTTCTTTTGCTTGGATGAGACAGCTGCTGCACAAACATTTGGAGCGTCCGATTTTTGTTGGGAAAAAAATTATTTTATTTGAGGGGAAGAGGGTGGGTCTCCCAAAAATGAATAACATCCGTGAGTAACATGACGTACCCATTATCCAAAGAAGCACGGGGAAAGGCAGATGAATCTTTTTAAGCCATCCAGCATGAAAACAGAGTGTACAGTCATTAACATGGTATTACTTCTTGATACAGCAGCAGCAGGACCAGAAAAGGCCTTTGGGGCAAACTTGAAAACAGTTTTCCTGATTATTGTTTGTCACACACTACATTGTGGAATACTGGGGCTGGATATTAAAATCAGTCCTGTATTCTTTCTTTTCTTCTGACTCCAATAACATTAAAGAGAAGCTCTTAGACTACTTTAGGCCATAGGTATTCTGTTGACATGGCATGTATTAGATGTAGCTGTCTTAACATGATTGGTTGCATGGATTGTTCCTATGAGTTGGCCCTGCCCTGTTGACTGAAACAACATTACAGATAAATTGTTCATAATATTTTAGGCTTTCGCAGCATTCTGTGCTCAGGCAGTTCAAGAGATTAAGTATCACAACACTACCTGAAGGGATAAAGAAGTTATTTTACCTTTTCATAGAACACTGGTAAGATTGGTATTACAGTACTTCATTGAGGGCGTCAGAACATCAGGATGCTGGCTAGATTGCTTTGCAAGATTTATGAACAAGGAGAAAAACATTTGCAGAAACATGTCTATAACTTAAAGCATTAATAAATAAAATACTGACTTTTGTGTGAGTCTTTAATTGCAGCCTTCCTAATGAGATGAATTAATACATGCACATATTCTTCTTTGCAAATTATAAGAAACTTTTTTGGGGAAAACTATAAAACCTGCTATCTTTGTGAATGAAAAATGTCACTGCTTGTTCAGCTACGAAGTTGTCTAAAATATTCAGGCCAAGAATAATAATTAAGCCTGACAGCAGTTATTTTTTTGATCCAAATGTGTCAAAATGTTCCAGGAATGTTGTCTATTAACTGCTTTTAAAACAACAAAACCATATAAGGAAACTCAGGATTTGGACAAACAAATTAAAACATGTTAGCTGCTTTTCAATAATAATCTATGTCCATCTTACTATATGCGCATAATAACAGAAAGCTAAACCAGCAGTTTGGCTTTCAGCGAAACAGCAGCACTACTGTGTTTTAACTGAAGGCTATGTTTGAGACATAATTCAAAAATCAAAATGCCAGGAAATGCAGAGAGAAGAATAACATTCCACTTTTAATGTGTGACATGTTTTGTTTTGTTTTGTTTTGTTTTGTTTTGTTTTGTTTTGTTTAAAAAAAAAAAAAAGGATGAAGGATCACCATCATTTCCACCAGAATTAGGAACAAAATGTCAGTTTTAACTTTGAAATTCCCTAGTTATTTCCCTAAATGACATCCCTAATGCAGAATTGTTTTGTCTGGTAATAATCCTGTGTTTAAGACTTTTCAACCAACAACATTCAGCATTTCTTCAATTTTTCTATTCTACATCACTGCCTCCTTTTATACAATTTACCCTGGTACTTGCATCTTAACTATTTTTTTTTAAAAATGCATTGCCTTCCTTTTGCTCCAGCCTATCCACAGTCTGTTGTATTTCAGCCTCCACAACCCTCTCTATGTTCTCCGACTGAGTAAAGTTTGTCCTCTCTGTTCTAGCCTTTTTTCTGAAACAAGTTGATCCTTGAAGGGCACTATGTAACAATTAACTGTATTGAATTACTGATGTTCTAAGTAAACCAGATCAAAACACTGTGTGGTAGCCTCGCTCTCTCTACTTCTCTTTCTCCTGTATAATAAAACATTGTGCTAGATCTGAGTAACAATATAATCCCTTTGCTTAACCCAGTGGTTCTCAACCTTGTTAGACTCAAGGCACCCCTCAGAAAATGTCAGTTTTCACTGGGTTTTTTATTACAGAAAAATAATAGAGTAATTCTTCTGTTGTAAATAACTCACAAAGATTCCCAACAGGTTAGAATGTTTTTAACACTATGGATTCCTATTTGAAATATCTGGCCACGTCCTGCAACACTGCACATGCAACACATGCAGGCGTTCCCCACACTGCTAATTTGCAGCCCAGGGAGTGAGGTTTTGACACTAGGAGAGCCCAGTGTCAACAAAACCTGCAGTGAAAAAAAGTGGGGTGGCGCACATGGTGGCAGCATGTGCCACCCAAAACGAGAGCTTGTCTGGCCAGAGCCACACTCTGGCGGCTGGCCAGGCTCTCTGCTGCTAGATTACCACCAGTGGAGCCCCAGGAGGCCCCCAGGACCCCAGGTAAAGCTGCTGTGGTCTGCTTAGATGCTGGCCTCAGCTTCCTCTACCTCACTCAGCGTAATATGCCACGTGCCAGAGCACAAGCATCCCCATATTGTGATGCTGCTGTTTGTCCCCAGGGAAATGCATGTGCCTCCACGTCTGGAGTCAGCCTCTGGGTTTATCTTGTGAATCATGTTTGCACATCAAACAGTACTAACATTGTGTGGCACCCTGCAACACCCTTAAAAAAGATCTCAAGGTACCCCACAGTGCTGTAGCACCCTGGTTGAGAATCACTTTCTTAAAATTAATAATCTGATGATATTCTTGTTGGCAGTTTTACAGAAATCAACCAGCAGGTTCCCACAAAATACAAAGAGGAGTTGAACTGGCAATAACATACCACCTTCCAAATAGCTGCATAAACTATCCAGCTTCTTAGACCAACACAGGTATAACCATTTCAAGTTTTCTGGAGGCTGTGCTTACCTTCAGATGAGCTACATGGTTGTGGAATTTCAGATTCCACCAAGTCATCTAGTTAGCTTCTGGCTGCAAATATGAGGTGTATAGCTATCTAAACAAGGAGTGTATATCTCTTCTTCCCATCACTGGTGATTCGTTGCTACATGTCTTCCCTAAAGCAATATGATATCAAAGCCTGTCTGAATATTTTAGGTTTGAGGCATGCTTACTGGCTTGTGCAATTGTTCATCGCTTTATGAAACCATTTTAAATTCATTGCATATTGGTCTCATTGTATTTGCATTGTCAATGGCTAGGACTGGCAGTCAGGTTGGTGACTGTAGGTATAGTTTGCTGTCTGTTGGCTATCTCACGGTTTCCCTCGGAGGCCTGCAGTAACATCCTTGAGTTCAATATTGTTTGTGTGGCTTTCTACCTTGTTTACTGCAACATGCATTAGTGGTATACTTCTGTGGCACATTCAGAGGGGCCTTATCTTTATCCCAGAGTTGGGTATAAGTTTGGAAACTGGCAATGGCACAACAAGAAGATGGAGAGGAGGTGGAGAGGGAGAGAATAATGTTGACTAGGAAAGTGCCTTAGGATACATCTCAGATTCAGTTTAATCTTTCTGACAGTGTCAGATGTGACATAGCACATTGTCTGAGTAAAAATGCATTTAGCAGTCTTAGACCTTTAAACCTGAAATATGTCTCTGTAGTTTTACTGAGGCCTGGAAATGAATGGCAGTAACAGTCAACCAGACTGCCTGAACTTTCCTCAGATGCAGCCATCTCCCTTGTGGGTTAACCTATGCAAAGTGGAGTTTGCAAACCCCTTGGAAATGCACCAACTGACATAATCAAAGAGAAGTACTGCCACTGGTCGACCCATGCCACATCTGTGTCCTCCTACTTACACAACTTTCCCACAGCTCCTCACAACAAAGACTCAGAGCCATGGGTGGATCCAGGGTTTTGTGAAGGGGCCTGTGGAAACTATCCCACACTGCAGGTGTAAATACATCCCCACTCCCAGCAGTGCCCCCCACATGCAGCAGCAGGGATATATTGTTTTAAGTCCCCAGATCAGATAAGAATCCTATCATAGATTCATAGATGTAGGGTCAGAACGGACCTGAATAGATCGTCAAATCCGACCCCCTGCCCTGGGCAGGAGTGAATACTGGGCTCATATGACCCCAGCAATGTAATTATCAAGCCTCCTCTTAAAGACCCCCAAGGTAGGAGCCACCACCACTTCCCTTGGAAGTTGGTTCCAGATCCTAGCCACCCTAACTGTGAAGTAGTGCCTCCTGATGTCTAGCCTGAACCTACTCTCAAACAACTTATGGCCGTTATTCCTTGTTACTCTGAGAAGCGCTCGGGGGTACAAGGTCTCTCCCATTCCCCACTGCTCCCCCCAGTAAGTTTATAGCTGGCCACCAGATCCCCTCTCATCCTTCTCTTGTGAAGGCTGAACAGGTTCAGGTCCTGTAGCCTCTCCTCATAGGGTCTGCTATGCTGTCCCCGGATCATGCGAGTGGCCCTCCTCTGAACCATCTTGATGCTGGCCACATCCCTCCCAAAGTGCAGTGTCCAGAACTGGACACAGTACTCCAACTGTGGCCTGACCAGTGTCACATAGAGGGGGAGGATCACCTCCTTGGCCCTGCTCGTGATGCATCTGTGGATGCATGACAAGGTGCAGTTATCCTTCCTGACCATGTCCTCACATTGGCGGCCCATGTTCATTTTGGAATCGATAATG
>NW_017729026.1:20169883-20172745 GCF_001723915.1 Gavialis gangeticus | reverse complement strand
AGTTGCCTGGGTCCTCCCTCCTCCCTTTTTTGAAAATGGGACTACATTGGCCTTCTTCCAGTCTTCTGGCACCTGGCCAGAGCACCACAAGTGCTCGTAAAGCTGTACTGGGGTCCTGCGATAACCCCTGCCAATTCCCTCAACACCCTAGACAAGGCTAGACAATCACCTTGCTGGGGTCATTTGACCCCAGTACTCTTTCCTGCCATGGCAGGGGTTGGACTTGATGATCTGCTCAGGTCCCTTCTGACCCTACCAACTATGAAATAATGAAACCCTGAGGTGGAGAGCATCTGGACCTGCTGATTTGAACATGTCCAGCTGCTCCAGAAGTTCCCTAATTTGGTCCTCCCTGACTAGGCCTGGTGGAGTCTCTCCTGAGTCCGTCCTGAATCCCAGTGGGGGGAGATGTCCTGGTCCCTGCACAAAAAAATGGAGGCAAAGAATTTGTTAAAAATGTCTGCCTTTTCCTCTGGTGCAACCACCATTCTTGGCATGCTCTCCCTTCCCTTCCATCCTTAGTAGCCTGATCCTTTCCTTGCCCACTGCTGCTTCTGTCCCCAGAGTCCCCAGATGTTCAGGGGTAAACTGGCTCCAGAGTTACTCTGGCCCTCTATAGCTGGGCTCAACAGGCAACAGCAGGGTTCCTCGTCCCTGCCCAGTCCCCCCAGGTGTTCCCTGCCAGCCCAGGAGCAAGCATAAGGTGTGGGAATCCACTTTGCCACAGCTGCACCTCCTGTCCCATGCTGAATCCATCTGCACCAGCTCTGGAGCCTCTTCCCACACAGCCTCCCAAACTACAACACTCCCAATTTATTTCACAGAGGGGAGGGGCTGCAGAACACTGCAGCTGGGTTCAGCCAGAGACAGTGCAGTTGTGGGCTGGGGTGAAGGTGAATGGAAGGGGAAAGGGATCTGCTTCTGAGGATGGAAGGGAAGGGAAGGGAAGGGTGCTGAGATCAAGGTTGGGGGTAACTGGATTCTTATACCATTTGGGGTCTTAAAAAAAAGTTGCCTCTGCAGCACTATCCAAAAGGAGGTGTGTGTCTATACCGCTACACTTCCTCTGGATCCACCCTTGCTTGGAACCATTTTCTAGCAGACAAGCTTGCCATCATTCCATTCCCTTCATGCTTTTAGAATTTAATTGCATTATAGTCAATGAACTAATTGCCAATCCTCAACAAGTGGTCAGTCCACACATACCAAACACCCTGGCCTGACCTGTAACTCCTGATTTGCCTTGACTTCAGTCTCCTGCTGCCTTTGCTGCCATCTGTGTCCATCTTCCTTGTGTCAAATTTGACAGCATTCTCAGTGTTACAAATACACAGCCCATATGTTTGACAAATAGCACCAAGTGAGTAGGGAGTTTTCTTAGTGTCCTCACTATCCATTGGAAATCTTGCTTTATGATTGCAGAGAATGATGAGGAGCAGGAAGCTCTGCTATCCTTGGACAAACCTGGCTGGTATTCCCAAGGTAATGCTACCCAACTTTATGAACTCTTGAAAAAGATGACCGGCAAGTTAGAACCCAAGGTATGTCATATAAGGAGAATGCAACTTGACTGTATTCTAGCTTCTAGAAATTATAGACACTGGTAAATCCTGTTCCACCCATCAAGCATCTGAGTATCTAAGCATGATCCTATTCTACCATGCTAGAGCACATCTTTACCATGCTAGAGCACATAACTATGAGCACATCTTATTGTGTAATGGACCTTCGTCCTAGTCTTGAGATTTAAGTCATAAGAAGTGATGAGGAGGACCTACTCACCTTTTGAATTAATGGTTTTTCATGGACTTGTGCAGCATGGAATAGGATTGCACTTAGGTGGTTAAGTGCCATTTAGATGCTTAACTGGTAAGATAGAACCTGGCTTTTATAAGGGATGTGAAAGGTTAAACAATTAATTGTTTACCTGACAAGTGCAGTGATAACTGGTTAGCTTACCAGTTATTCTTTAGGTCAGGGTAGATGCAGTCTGGCAGGGAAGGGGGGAAGGCATCTACTAAGTCGACTTAAAGTAAGGCAACTTAACTAAGCTGGCTTAACTAACATGGCTTAAATTAAGTTAAGCCATGTTGGAGTGTACATACATACTGCTTCTTGGCATAGTGGCAGCCATAGTGTGAGCTAAGTTGACTGAACTAATGAGACTCAAGATAATACACCTTAAAGGTGTATTATCTTGCACCGCATTTTAAGTGGACTCCACATACATGCACCGCATTTTAAGTGGACTCCACATACATATGTATGCTCTGACAGTAAAGTCGTCTTAAAAAAGTTAAGCCACCTTAACTGTCAGAAAGTTAGTAAATGTGTACACACCCTAAGGTGCAAATCTACCCTGCCTACCTCAAATTATTTTATAATGTCACAGGAAAACCAGAAGAAGTGTTTAAAGGCAACCCACATGGAGTGAGAGACCTGAAAAGTAAAGTGGCCTTGAAGAAAAGAAACTGACACTAATAATGTGTGTGTGTGTGCATGCATGCACGCATGCATGTGTGTATCCTGGCCAACTGAGCATGGAGGAATTTTTATTTGGTTAAGCTTTTTTCAGCACATTTTCTCTTGTTTGAAACAGTTTCTTGTGTTTTCTTCAAATGTACAGCACTTTTAATTTGCTGCTTCCCTTTCAGGTTGTTTATTTTGGTGACAGCATGCACTCAGATATTTTTCCAGCCCGTCACTATAGCAACTGGGAGACTGTCTTCATTTTAGAAGAGCTTAGAGGGGATGAAATTATAACGCCTGTGGAGACTGAGTCTGAGCCTTTGGAGAAGAAAGGAAAATATGAGGTAAGGGTTCCTTGCAGCTGCTTCCTGGAACCAAAAAAAAAAAAAAAAA
>NW_017729026.1:20168265-20169751 GCF_001723915.1 Gavialis gangeticus | reverse complement strand
AAAAAAAAAAAAAAAAAACAGTGCAAGTGGCCCAAAATAATTTCTAAAAAGCAGAAACTAACTTATCTTGCAAATCTTTTGACAGCATCAACATTTTTTCATGCTTCCTCAAAAGGCATGTTAAAAGGCTTTGTTTATAGAAAGATTTCTATGCATGGCATAGCACTAATGTCCTACAAGTTTCCATTTCTGACACTAACCAAACTAAATCATGGCACAGATGAAAGGTATATCTCCTTCCTTTGGTCAAGGAACAAGCTCTTTGGAATTTTATCCAGATGAACCTTCCCAATATCCCATGAGCTAACCCTCCAAAAGTGCTTAGTGTCAACACCTGTTGTAAAAGTCAGTCAGTCATCTGACGTGAATGCTCACACCCTGCTAAGGTCTCCTTAGTCATAAAGCATCTCTGAAGTTGGTTAGCTGTTGGTCCCTGACTGAAGCACCTCTGAAGTTGGTCCCTGACTGTTACCATAGATAAATAATTTGAAGTTAACCATGTCTAGGATAAAGAAACATTGGTGACTGTTGGCATCACAGTCACCCCTAAATTATCCCAGGGCCAGGGTTAGGTTCTGGCCTGTTCTCCGCTCCACTGAACAGCAGAACTACATGGGGATAAGCAGGGGAACATGTTGTACCAATTGAATTTAAAAGATGATACATTAAAGGGTGACAGGTCTGCTCCTGCAGTAGGTGCCACCCAGAAACCGCAGGAGCAGTGCATTTCTGTGTGCACATCTTGGCTAAAAAGAGGCACATGTTTCAGTTAGTGTCCTGCACTTCATTTACTCCTTCAGACTGGTAATATTGGAACTGCTTAGCCTTGTAGGCTGTATCCACACATGCAGTTATGTGTGGTTTGTGGTGTCACATTGCACATTAAGCCATGCCTGGCTCTGCTAATTGGCAGTACTGGGGCAAAATTTACTACTGTTATTTCCCTGGTAGCAAAAAAACAAAATCGCTGGAAAAAAAAACAGCGCAAAGCATGTGAAAATAGCATGCATTGGGACAAACACAGAGGTGGGGGAGCAGGCAGCCCAAGGCCCTGTCTCCGCATGCTATGGAGCCCCCACACTGAGACACACTTGGCATGTCTACACGTTCATTAATGCACATTTAGTTTAGTGCTTGCTTAATGAAATACTAACTAAATGAACAGTCACTACAGTTACTGCTCAGTAACGCTGGCGCATGGGTTTTTTCATAGATTTCATAGACATGGGGACCTCGGAAGATCATTGAGTCCAGCCCCCTGCCCGAAGGGCAGGAAGTCAACTGGGGTCATAGGATCCCAGCAAGATAAGCATCCAATTTGCTCTTGAAGGTGTTCAATGTAGGTGCTTGAACCACCTCCGATGGCAGGCTGTTCCAGACCTTGGGGGCTCGGACAGTAAAGAAATTCTTCCTTATGTCCAGCCTGAAATGGTCTTGCAGTAGTTTATGACCGTTTGACCTCGTCATCCCTTGGGGCGCTCTGGTG
>NW_017729026.1:20158123-20167885 GCF_001723915.1 Gavialis gangeticus | reverse complement strand
CAGCTTCTCAAGGTGTTCTTTCATGAGGTCAGCATTAATGGAGGGCAGGGGATCTCCCTCACCTGGACTGCCCTGTCCCATGGTGGGCATGTGCGTCCCATGGGACTGATGCAAAGTACCCATTTAATAGGTTGGCTTTTTCCTGGGTTTTTCCTTTTTCCTGGGTTTTTGTAATGCTTACTGTGCAGTAGTGTATTAAACAGTTTTTGCCTGGCACACTACTGTGTAGTGTTATTAGGCTACTGCACATGAAGCATCTCATGTAGGCACACCCACTGGGAGCAGGCAGCTTTGGGCTAGGTTGCTTGGGCTGGCTGCTCCCTTGTCTCTGCGAGCCACTCTCTGGCTGGCTGGGGTGCAGGGTGCTTAGTGCAGGGGCTGCCTGTCAGCTAGCCCCATAATCAGGCAGCCTGTATCCCAGCCAGCCCTCACTGCAGCACATGTAACTTGGCTGGAAACTGAGAAGAGCTGGGCACAGGCAGTTTGTCCAAAGCAGGACAATTTGTCCCTCAACAAATCACACATTCTGGGGGCATGCACTGTGACACAAATGAGCAGCACAAATTTGTGCCGCTACTGTTTGTGCTGCTGCAAAGTGCATGTCCCTACTCATCTGGATGTGGCCCTAGACTCCAGGGCTAGTTACAGACATTCAAAAAGCCTGAGGCAGAATCAGTCCAAGTTACAGAGTTTTCTGTAAACAGCATAGTTTAGATCGATAGCGAACAGAGCACACATTCGCCCTTTGGTTGGAGGGGCAAATCTTAAACTAGGTTTGGCCATTTTTAAACCAGTCTATCTGTGCCAATTTTCTGTTCTGTTACAGGTATGGACTAGTTTTGTGAGCTGAACATCTGTTTTGTTACAGGTATAGACCAGTTTCCGATCACTTATACCAGTAAAAGTATAATGTCTGTACCTGGCTAGTAAGGAGAAAAGCTAGAGAATGAAAGACAAAAACTTACCTGTTGAGTTAACAGATGCTGGGAATTAGAGATAGTCAAGACATGGAGAAACCAGTTCACAAAAAGGGACAATTTGCAATACATGCATTCCACAGAGTTCAACATGTAATGGTTTCTCAGTTTGCGGTTTTTAATTATTTTTATCAACAAGTTTATCAAAACAGGTCTCTTTTAAATTGTTTCTGTATTTGAAACCTGTTTTTACTAAACAGATTATTGCTGTAGCAATTCTAAACATGATATCAGAAAACCAATTTTACTAAAAATATAAACAGTGCAGAAATTGTTGCAAAAAGGAGTGAAGAAAATTATTGAGGTTTTTGGAGAAAGAGTTCTTTCTTTAATACAGGATTTTTTTGTGAAAAATTTCAGGAACTTCTGTTTGGAATGTTTCTTCCTTAACACTGTTCCTAAATAAATCAGTAGTTTCCTTCTGACTGCAACTGGGTGTTTTTTCTCCCTTTTTTGGATTAGTTTATTTTTAAGGAGGAATATTTCTTGCTTTTTTAAATATAGTTTATTAGAACAGTTATATTAGTGAATGTTTTATACCAATTTGGGTACCTTTCATTTTAATTTAGCCCTGCAGCATGTTCAACCCCACTGCTTTTTATAGGGAAAACTGGAATGACATAGATTGGTAATATTGCTATGCCCAATATTACCACTGTGTGCATGAGGGAAGTAGAATAGAAATAAAAACTGTTCTTCTCTATTTTTATTAATAATATCAAATATATTCCTCTGAAGAATACTGCTTTCTCAGTTGAGGTCAAGCAAGGACTTCAAAGTCAGTGAAATAAGTAAAGCAAACCATTGAAGCTCAAATTCTTTCCTTTGTTGCAAAAAAATAGAAAAGAAGAAAAATAAAATCTTCAGCAGGAATATATAACTCGGTAAAACATAAGAAATGTGTAGATTGGTCTATTTATTGGGATTAGAAAAATGAGTTAACCAATATGAGTGAGTTAAAATTATATCAATAACATTGTATTATTACCCACTCCTCTGCACTATTTCTATGCATTTCCTTAATGGAACCTCTGATTGCCCTAATGTTTAAAATTAATGTTTGCGACATTTTGTTTTCATTCATCAAAAGTCAGATAGACAGCAACGGCTCACTAAATGGAAATGTCTAAAATTCACCCATGTTTCACATGTGTTAAATACATAGCTTTGATGAATCAAAGATATTAAGCCAAAGTTACTGCTTATATGTGAGGGACTCATATATAGTACCTTTTATACGTGAGGGACTTATACATATAGTCCCTCTTCCTGTATGTTCCTAGGACCCGTAACTTTGCAAAACGTTCTTGAATTAGACTTCTAGCTATGATAATTTACTTTTATCTAGTTGCAAAACATCCGGTTGGTTCATCACAAGATGCCACAGTAAATGTGTGGCTGCATTTACCAAGCAGGAAACAGACTTTTAGATAAGAAATTGACGTCTTGCTAAGAGTGCAGTACTGCGATCACAGTGTCCCAATCAGATGCCATCTCTGCTGCTCATAACCTGCTTTCAGTTTATGTCCGCTGCTAGAGACATCAAGCAAGCAAAGGGGAAGTTAATTGTATTGATTAAAGGAATCAGAACTGAGAGGGGCAGTGGCAGGTCAGCATTGTTATTTTGTTACCATGCTGTTCATAGGGGCCTGCATAAAAGATCATATTCATATCTCTGTAGTTGATTGGATACCACTAATCAAACAAGACTAGTTCAAAGAGATTCCATGTTGAACTTTTCTATTAATTTTAGAAGTGGAAAGTGGAAAAAAAGCAGATTCAAAGCACAGGAACAATGCCAGGTTGTGTAAAAATTAGGCACAAACAACTGGTGTCTTAATAATAGTTTTTTGGGAAAGTGCCAAAATGCTGTTACTTTGTATATACTGCATCCTATACAAAGATTTAACACAAGTTAATTCCATGTCTCTAAGAGCTAATGATTTTATTAAACATATAAAAATGCATTTACTTCCAGTTTACCAGCTGCAAGCACTTCTTTATGAAAGGAGATGCAAATGGTATAAGCAATATATTGTTTCCAGATCTATATACTTAATGTTTCATCATTAAAAGAGCAAAAGGGGGGTGAGAAGTAACAAAAAATGTCACTCACAAGCTCAGCAGTTAATAACTTCCATTTTCATTAGTCATTTTTGCCTGCAACTAAATCCATGATGCAAACCAGATCTGCAACTGTGACGCTGTGGTAAAAGTTGTAGTTCTTTCAAGTGTGTGAGTCATAACTACATTATCATTAAAGCAGTAAACTGTAAGCATTCCTCATGAAAGAAATCAGCTCCCCAGTCAATTACAGCACATTGGAAAGAAGCATTGTGTGAAACTGGAATCTCCCTGGATTTAGAGAGTGGATTTGAGGGTTTAATTTTTTGGTGCTTTGTTTTTTTCCTCCCTGTTTAAAAAATATGAAAAACTTTTATGAATGAAAATTCTTTAAATAATTGGAATTCATCCAAAAAAATTGAGAGCTGTGAATACCAAGCAGTTATTCTCTATGTTAAAATGCCAATGACACTAATAAATTCAGTGAAAATCTAAGAAATTGCTGGAAGGTATAGTTCATTTCTGCTGCACAAGGGATTTTAGAAGCACTCAAGTTACAATGTATTGTCTACATGTTAGTTGAGGCAGGAAGTCATGTCCTTTGGGTTTTATTCCCAGAACTCCTGCTGAGTGTCCTTAGACAAACCAGCTAATCATTATTTGTCTGCAATACTACTGCCATTAACAACCCATTTGGGATGTTGTGAAGCAAAATAAGTTAATGTCCGTAAAGCAAGGTGAAATCCTTGCAAAAAAGGCACTGTATTAGCACAAAGTTAGCTTTTTATTCAGTTGAATGACAGTCTTTATTCTGGAGACATTTAATTATTATGGATACTATTTACACAACATTATGGGATTTTCCCCTAAGCTTCTGTGTTTGCTATTTTCTTATCCAGCTGCTGCTGTTCTTGCTCTAATCAGCCTACAAGGCCAAAAACAGACCTACTCACTTCCGACTAAGCCCTATTTCCAGTATCATAAGTAAGGGTAGGCCTTACCCCAAGTGCCAAGGGTAGCCTACCCCAAGTGCCAAGTTAAGAAGGTGTCAGAATTGTCTCCTACCCCCACAGAATCCACCCCCAGCAGCAAGAGCAGCCCTACAGTATTGTTCTTATATCAGCAGCAGCAGTTGCATGGACACCTGGGTGCTTCTGCTTTAAGAGCAGGAGCCAAGGCAGGCAGCGCATGTAGCAGCAGCTGCACAACCAAGAACTGTTTTAGAGTTCCCAGCCTGGGTAAGACTTTTGTGCCTCCTCCCCACTCAGCTCTTGCTCTCCATGCACTGCTCCTGCTGCTCTTGGAACAAAACTACACCCCTACCATGCTTTTTCACAGGGTTCACCCAGGGCACAAACCCTGGTTGTTTCGCTTCTCCCTATATCTTCCTTCCTCTTACATGCTCAGCTCCACGCTCCACGAGGTCACATCTACATGCTTCCAGTAAGACCACTCACAACAGCAAGTGCAACATTGCTGCTAAGTGTCTGGAAAACTATGTCCATTTAAAGGTGACATGCAGATTGTAACGTCCTGCTAATGCCTTTGTATGTTTGTAATATACACCTGATCCTGCAAGCACTCAGTCCCCACTGACACATATTTCAGTAATGGTCTGACAATTTCTGAGGATCTGCCCCTTTGCTTTATGCAGAGGCCAACAAACTAACATCACACAGATGTTGGTTAGGAGTTTGAAGAAGTAGCATCTCTGACTGACATTGGCATATACACTTTTACTGGTATAAGTGATAGAAAACTGGTCTATACCCATAACGGAACAGAAGTTCAGCACACACAGACTGGTTTAAAAATGGTGGACCCTGGTCTAAGATTTGGCACACTCCCTCCTTCCCCCATCCCCCTTTGGCAAATGTATGTTCTCTTAGCTACTGATCTGAACTACACCACTTACAGAGAAGCATGTATCTTAGATCCATTTTGCCTTGGGCTTTTTGACTGTCTGTACCTAGCCCTAGTGAGCATAGATACAGTTATGCAGGCAAAACTGTATACCTTCCTTTCTCTTTTGGGGCATGATGGTAATGGTTTCACTCTTGGTATGGAGCACAGCTTCAACACTATAGGTGAACCAACAAACAGGATTGCTTTCCCAGTTCAATATACTGGTATTACTACACTTCTAATATACACATTGTTTGTCCTACTTTGTAGTCATGGGGCTATTGTAATAGTAAAAACGATGTTCAGAACTAAATGTTAGTGGGATCAGGCCCTATGACTAGCTAAAAGGCAAAGTTGCAGACAATGCGTCTCGTTGCTTTAACCATGAAACTGATACAGCTGGAAAAAAAAAACACTGCTTAAATATGTAAGCAGCTATGCAAGCCATGTAAAGACTGCTTTTCACCTTTTCAAATGGTTTCTTTTTTCAGTTTGATTTTTTCATCTTGTCATGTCTCCTCTCTGGCTGTTTATGTCTTTTTTTCTTTAGTTGTTTATAAAGTTGACAAAAATTGTAGCTCAGCTCCCTTCCCATTTTATTCTGTAATAGACAATTTGCAGATTGATGAATTCTTGTTGCAGCTATTCAGTCTTGCATGTAATCCAATTTTTGGTCACATTCATAATGAGCTAATGACCTCTTACTAAATGTACAGCCAGTTCTCCTTTGCAGTCTTCTCTTGTATTGTTCATTTGATGCAAACATTTCCCCTGCAAAGAGAGAGAGAGAGAGAGAGAGAGAGAGAGAGAGAGAGAGAGAGAGAGAGAGAGAGAGAGAGAGAGAGAGAGAGAGAGAGAGAGAGAGAGAGAGAGAGAGAGATCTCAGCTGGAATAAAGTGGGTAAAGTCAGGTCCGGCAGCCTCTAGTAGAAAGATTGCCACCTTCTTTCCATCTTGAGGGCCACAGCTGGAGCAGATGTGTCTTTGGAGTCAGAGACCTTCAGTTAGCTGCCTGATGTCAAGCACATCTTAGCCTAGGACAGAATCTAACCCAAAGTTGTCTGTATATGCTCTTTTTACTAATATATGCCAAGGACAGGCATTCCTTTCTACCTGTAAAAATTTCTCTGAAATTCTTGCTGGGGCTGTGCGCCAAGCTTGCAATCTTGGCTCACTGCAGCTGCCACTCAGCTGTGGGGGGCAAGGGGAAGTAGGCAGGGGACAGCATTTCCTGTTCTCAGCTCCTGTGCCTGCTTCTCACACCAGGAGCTCTGATGCGAGAAGCAGGCAAGAAGCAGCTAGGGTTGTTCCTCCCCTCTCCTCCTTTGCACACAGATGACTTCGGTAGATTTTCTGCAGTGTGGTTTGCAATTATGTTTTCCATTTTTTTATCATTCTGGAGGCCTCTTGGAACTTTTTATGTTTCACTGCTCTGGAGAGTATAGAGCAACTTTCAAGATAAACTGTAAAGCAAATTGCAAACACTCCTTTACCAATCACCTCTTCTCTTACACAAATTAAGATCTTCTTTGAGCTGTAATAAATCTCCTAATATCAGAAATGTCACTTCCTGCCTCTTTGCTAAGATATCTGAATAGGTCTCACGAGCCTGTTACATGAACCACAGCTCTCTCTCACCTCTCAGCTGAGAAGTGAAAGGATGCTGAAGGCAGTTAGATAAAGTAAGATTTTCTCCACAGTTACTTCATCAGCTATTCAGCATATTCTCTTTCCTGAAGTGAGGAAAGGGAGAACTGCAGCTCAGTTTACAGTCCTGTATTATGAGTACTCAGGGTCCAGCAAATAAAAGCAGCTGAAGTATACATAATAATTTAGATGGAAAAACAAACAGAAGAACATTTTTCAAAGCAAAAAAAAAAAGATAAAAACACACATAGTAAAGAAATAGAGTAATAGTAAAGAATAGTTCTAAAGAATAGTTCTGTGTCACAGATAATAAAGTTAAAAGGTTCAGTGGATTTTTTTGGTCTTGCTTCATATTTTTATTTTTTCAGTCATGTTATGTCATACTTTTATTGAATCAGTCAATCATTACAAAGCCTCTTAAAATAAAATAAAATAATGTTTTCTGAAGGAAGAAGGAAGGCACAATATTTTCTTTGTAGTTACATTTTTTTTTTAAATTTCAGGGACATCATCCCAAAGCTCCTAATTCTGACTCTAAACAGTGGGGCTCTTTCTTTGTGGATAATATCTCAGGATTGGAAAGTACAGAAGACACCCTAGTTCAAACATGGTGTTGCAAATGCATTAGTACTTATAGCACTATTGCAATCCCAAGTATTGAAGCAATAGCAGGTAAGAAGGACTCTTTTTTTATTAGTGAATGTGTGAAGTGTCCAAAGTAATTTTGTCATGTTATAGATACTGTCTTCGGAGACTGCCTATCTCTAGACTCATCCAAAACACATTTCTGATATCACTTACCAAGAAATGACTAGTTGCTACTAATTACTTTGAAATTTATTCTTGCAAACGTCATGGGGTTAACCAGTTTGCTTGTTTGTTTGTTTGTAGTTTCCTTTAAATATTTCTGTGCTTATTAGATCCTCTTCTAATGGAATTGGAGCTCAGGTTTTAATCTATTTTTGATTATGAACAAGCTCTTCCTAGGCCACGGACACATGTACATTTGAAGTACTTCAAATTTAGAGCACTTCAGGCTACTTCATGGACAAATGTACAGCCCTTCTCCCCCTGTCCCCCATGTCTCCTGTCAAAATGCTTCAAAGTCACTGCAGTGGCAAGAAGCGGCATGTTTTTCATCTGGGGGCATACCAGGGGGTGGCTTGGTCTTGTATCTTTGCTCTCCACTCCATCCCTGGTTATGAGGGTAGGGGGAGGTGGGGTTGTGGACTGGACAGATATACAGTTAATGAGTTAACGTACGTTCAGCCTAAGAGGTGTAAGACCCAAAGTAAGGGCCCAGAGCAGGAGCAGAAGTGTGACCCAGTGTGGGGCAGAGTGATCCTGAAGGCCTGTGCAGAGTAGAACCTGGATGGGACCCAAAGAGCTGCACAGAGTAGGGCCTGACCGGAGAGAGAGTGGTGGGGAGAGGCGGTAGGGGAGGGGCAGAATAGTGTGCCCAAGCAAAGAGGCCAGGAGGCCAAAGCCCCCAGAGTGGAGCCTGAGGCCACGTTGGGCCAGAGGCCAAGTGTGGCCCAGCAAGAAGAAGGGGGAGTTGTAGGCAATTTTGGATGCTATGTGCAAGGCATGGGACATGGTATTATTGGAGGTTCAGATCCATGTGTTTTGCCCATCAGGGCAACAAATGGGCAGCCTCCCACATGTAAGTATCAATTTGTGGTAACATCAAAGGCATGGCAGGTGAGTGAGGGTGGACTGACCTAGACAGGGGGAGTGCCAGTGATGTACCCGGCCCCAGGATGGCCCTGTTACATATGTCCACTGCTTTCCCCACATCCACAGAGCCAGTTTTCTCATCGTAGAAGGCGTGGTCAGGCATGACTTGTCTTTGGTGAATCCATGCTGACTCATCCTGATGACTTCCTTCTCCTCCAAGTGCTTAGAAATGTATTCCTTGAGGAACTGCTCCATCATTTTTTCCAGGGTCTGAGGTGAACCTGACCCTGGATCCTCGTTCTTCCCTCTCTTAAAGATGGGCACTATATTTTCCCTTTTCCAATTGTCTGGCTTCCCATGGATCCAGAAATTTGGCACCAGGGGAGTGGTGGCACCATTAATTGCTGCCAAATTTCTGGACCCATGGGAAGCCCAGAAGGCCAGATAGCATGGCCCTGTATGCCAGTTAGCTCCTGCGTGCTGCTGGATGCAGTAGGTAGGCTACATGGGGATGGATCAGAGTGGCAGGCAGCACATGACTGGATTGAGTAGGTGAGCAGTGTGTGGTCAGATCAGGATGGCAGGCTGGCATGCGGGCAGATTGGGGAGGCACACAGCTAGATCAGGATGGTGTGGGATCAGACCCACAGACTGACCCAATACCATTCCTCTGGCCTGCAGCAGCAGAAGGCTGGGTACTGTAAAGTATTTTGTTGCTCCTCTTTTCAGTGCAGCACTAAACTAGGAAAGTAAAACCCAAACTAAGTAGTCTTTTTTACAGAACATCAAAAATGAGAGGTGCACCGATAGACATTTAATTAAAACAGCCGCTCTAATTAAAACAGCTCACCATCACATGTATTGTCTCCCCATGTGTTTCAAAATGGCTGTAGGACAGTTTATCTAAAACTCAATCAACAAGGTTTAGATAAAGCGCATCTGTGGCCATTTTGAAACATGGGTTTAATACATGTGATGGTGAAGCAATGCTGAAGTGTTCTAATTGAACATAGAACAGACTTGATAATAGCATGTTTGTAGGTACCCTGTAAGTCCCTTGTTGACCGAGCCTTAACAGACGTTGGCTGAGATTATAAGATATGGCTCTGCTGCATTTGTTTTGGAAGTTCAAGCAAGAAAAAATTCATAACCAGTTATATGAAACTAATGTACGTTGGAGTTTTCTCTTCCAGTGGATATTATATATGTCAATATAATGCATGAGTCCTGCCCAGTTGCCTCATGAACTTTGTAATCTAGATATAGATCTACACAGCAGTCACTGCTGTGAATGCTGCTTCCTGAGTTAGCTTTGAGCTTTAAGCTAGCAAGTTTAAGTACTGGTAGCAGCACAGACAGAGATCCGTTTGATGTAATCACCTAAGAAGGTGTTAACTGCACTTAAAATGTGCGTGACTTTGCATTCAAGCAGTAAAATATGTGCTGAGTTCAATCTTAGCATAGCAAAGTTGCGCCTTTGTGGACTTGGAGTA
>NW_017729026.1:20135419-20153123 GCF_001723915.1 Gavialis gangeticus | reverse complement strand
GACAGAGATCCGTGTGATGTAATCACCTAAGAAGGTGTTAACTGCACTTAAAATGTGCGTGACTTTGCATTCAAGCAGTAAAATATGTGCTGAGTTCAATCTTAGCATAGCAAAGTTGCGCCTTTGTGGACTTGGAGTATCTTCAAATCTTATT
The DNA here is from genome assembly GCF_001723915.1 of Gavialis gangeticus. NCBI lineage: Eukaryota > Metazoa > Chordata > Crocodylia > Gavialidae > Gavialis > Gavialis gangeticus. The sequence goes on along the minus strand of NW_017729026.1, from coordinate 20,152,969 downwards.
AAGTAACACATGCTCAGCCATCGTTTGGCTTTTCCACAGAGATAATATGAGTAATATGTGGTCCTCACACAACCATGACATCTGCCAGGGACTTCTCTGCTGCACCAAGCTTCCATTGTCAGTCCAGCCCCAGCACCACACCAGTCTTGAACCAGCTCCAGTGCAGTGTCAGAGCTGCGACCAACAATCAGCAAGCTGTGTATAAGAGATTGTGCTAGGAATTATTACTGTGTTAGTAAGCATTACTGTATGGCTGCTTAAAACATGATCTAACTTTTAGTACAGCACAGTAATGCTTACTATGATCTAAATAAAACATTAGCTGAGTGTCCCATGTGATGAGGCCCTGAGTATTTACCCAGCTTCAGTTTTCTAACCCATGCTGAGCTCCATGCTCCTACAGATGAACTGCTAGAAGTACCCAAGCTAGCAAATTTAAAACAAAGTCAAGTTTATCTATATTGCAATTGCTGCAGAGGACTGCAAAAGGAAATGCTAATAAAAATGTTCTAAAATGGGGGTGGCCAGTGAGGACAAAAAGCAGAAAGCAGAGCAGCAGACCAGGCAAGGAACAGAGAGCAGAGTAGCACATCAAGCAGGGGCAGGGGGAGGATAGAATGGCACTTGGGATGGGCACAGAGCTTAATCAGTGGCTCACCTACCAAAAAAGGTTAGAACCCATGGTTCTAAGCAGTCCAAAAAAGGACCTTCATACTGCGACAGTTAAAAATTGTCTGTGTGATAAAAGTGCTTGTTGAAGGCTTTATAAAGATTAGACTTTTTTTGTTACTTGTTTAAATATCAAGCTATATGCTGTTGTTAAAAAGCCTAATTAAAGCTGAAGGTATAGTAAGGCCTAGTAAATTTAACAAAGCCTTGAAGTAGTAGGTCCTATGGCATAATAAAAAATTAACCTTATTTAAAAAATGCAAGGCTTGTACTGCTATTGGTTAGTTTAAGGACAGTTTAAAATAAAAAAAAATTAAATAACTGTAATTTATTAGCATAGCTTAAAAGTTATAAATTGGCTGGCATATCCGGAAATCATTTAGAAGAAAGATGCAGCTCTATAAAAGAAGCTCCTAATTTAAAATTAGCTGCTAACCTAAATTTAGTGGGCCCGTAAATTTCAAGGAGCCCAAAAACTAAATACCAGGTTCCTTCCCAGTACCCTTTAAACAGCAGTAATCAAAGACGCCAGCTTTGCTAAGCTTTGCAAAAAAAATCTTGTCATACATCAGGCATCAAAAGAGACTGCCAATAAGTTGCCAACACAAATTATTATTGTCCGTCATTGTAGTATTATTATTTACATATAGTTGTGTGTTTATTAAGTCAATAAACCTTTCTTACCTTTCTACCCCCAATCACACTCCAAATCCCAAACCCTCCGCAGGCGGCTAGAACATAAATTCACATCACGAACAGGATTGAGAGGCTCTAGTTCGGAGAGAAAGGTTGGAATGGAGGGAGTTGGGTGGGCCCCATTAATAGCTTTGCTTAAAAAAATAACAGGGACAGAGAATCCTAGGTGGGATAAGGATAGGTTGAGGCCTGTCTAATGTGACCTAGGAACCGTACCTGATCATTGGGCTAAGTTTGCTGCTGCTGCGTGGGGTAAGCCCAAGAAGGGGTGTTTGTTGTGGGTGCTGGCCACATGCCTGCAGTTATGGGCCGAAGAGAATGCTTAGGTCCCAGAAAAGGTCACCCAGCTGAGTAAGAAGTTAGGAGACGTGAAAGATTCCAACAGCACGGCGTGTGAGGCTGCGCGAGCTGCGCAGAGCCTCTTGGAAACATTAGATAGGAGGGAAAGGAAGTTATGATCACACGTGTGGCTGCTTCCCTCCAGAAGAGGGCACAGTTAGCACAGGCTGTGAAGCCATCTTTCAACAAGGTGCAACAGTGTCTGTATGGAGGGAAACCAGAAGCTGAGCTCTGAGAAGATCATTGGGCGGAGATGGAGGAGGAGGAAATTGATGACAAGTGTGATGCTGAACCACCCCTGTATGTCCCTGCCCAGAGGGAGGAACCTGGCTAGGCTTTCCCCGCCCAGAGGAAAGAACTCAGCCAAGTTTTTCCAGTAGTAGTAACTCATTCAGGGCCACAAGGAGGGAATCCCCAAACAGAGCTGTGTTCCTTTACACGTGCTGAGATTAGAGATATACAAGAGCAGCATAAATCCAAGCCGGGAGAGCCAGTGAGTTGCCAACGCCAATTATTATTGTCTATCATTGTAGCATTCTTATTTAGGTATAGTTGTGTGTTTTTAAGTCGATAAACCTTTCTTACCTTTCTACCCCCAACAGCACTCTCAAACCCAAACCTTCCCCAGGCGGCTAAAACACATACTATTTTAAAAATTCTAATATAATAAAAGCCTTTGTCTGTCTGTCCGTAATACTCTGGGCCAATTGCACATGTGCTACCGAGAGGGCGCACACTGATTGGCTGTGAGGGCCCAAAGTGTTATGGATGGAGGGAGCGAGAGAGACACCACACCCTCCCCACCCTCAACAACAGCCAGCAGGGAGGGGAGGGAGGGAGGGAGGGGAGTGTGAAGGGGAAGGGGGGGGTTCCTGGTGGCAGCACCGCTGTGCCTCCCCCCTGCTGCTGCTGCTGCCTGACCCTGACAACAGCCAGCAGAGAGGGGGAAGCGGTGGGGAGGGAGGGAGGAGAGGCAGGGAGGAGGAGGATGTTGCGTTCTGCCAGGTGTCGGTGGCCACCGCCATGGCAAGCTTCCCTCCCCCCTGTTCCTGGGAGCTGCCAGTGGTGCGGGGTGGAGCAGCAGGGAGTGGGGGGACACACGGAGCTGCACCGGGAGTGGCGGAGTGTGGAGGGTGCCCCACGGGGCCGGACGCTGGGGGTGAAGGAGTCCACAGGGCTGGACGCGGGGGGGGAGGGACACACAGGGCCAGACACAAGGTGGTGGGGACACAAGGGGGTAGGGGCTTGCACAGGGCTGGAGGCGGAGCAGTGGCACCACAGGGCGCTGGGTGATGGCACTTCATCCCCAACCCATCCCCCCTCATTCATGATGGGCAATTTACTAGTACTTTTAAATTACTCTCAACCCATAAGACTGTTTCAGTACTATACTTAGTATTAGTTATTTTAAAAATAAACATTTTTGCTCTTCTTAAACAACAAAGCTTTAAAAATTAACTTGAACAGGAAATTGTGGAACAAGAAATTATACACAGACTGGACTATGTTAAATATGGTCTAAACCAGGGGTGTCACTCATCCAGTCTCACAGGGCTGTGCTGCTTGCAGCAGCCACACCACCAGTCCAGGAAGAAAGCTGAACCAGGCACCCTGTGCAGTGCATGGGGCCATCCAGTACTCCTCACCTGCTGCCTGTGGGTCACTCCAAGACCCACAGGCAACTCCAAGGGCCAGGTAATATGGTTCTGCAGACCAGATATGGCCCATAGGTCCTATGTTTGACACCCCTGTCTAAACCGATACCTAAAATTCTTATCCCATTTCCTTGGTTACCTTTTATAAACTCTATATCACTCAGTGGGTTAACTGCTTTGTTTTTCTCTCACCTACCCACCTTGACTCTCTCACAGTGCTCCCTTCTTTTTCCATCCCCCTTCCCTAGTCTTTGTATTCTGATCATTGCTTTGTGTTTAGCAGCTCTGCTTCTTGCATTCCCTTCACAGCATCTGATGAAGTAAGCCCTCTATTTATGAACGCTTATGTTACACATCTCTGATTTAGTTAGTCTATAGAGGTGCAAATCTCCTGTGCCTTTTGCCTTTTGAAAGAATGCCAAAAATAAATCTATATATTCTTGAATGTATGTTTTTACAGAATCTCGAAGCTTTTTTTCAAGATTTGTATAAAAAAGCATATTAAAATGATATCAATAATTGGTTTCTGGTAAATGAAAAAATTCTATAATGCTTGATGTTAAATGTTTAAAATAACCAGGAAAATAGACCCATATTTTGGGTTTCATTTTATTTTTCTATTTTGAAAACTTTTAAAACAAACACAATTTTGAAATGTCAATGTCTTCTCCATTAAAGAAAGTCATTAATGTTTGACAGGCCCTGCTGTACTTTTTAACAGTTATACTTAAGGTTCTTGTATATGTAAAATGATTTAGACTTCTGCAAAATAGTCACACTGTGTTAGCCATTTATCAAAGTATGTTCCAGAAAAGGTCTTTTAAACAGGCATGCTTCTATTGGCAGTATTACTCATTTCATATTAAAATATGAAACTTATTGTGTTATATTGGATAAAATGACTGCTTTGATACAGCAAATAGTGTGATGGCCTCTTTCATTTTCTTTCCAAATAAAAATGTTATACTTTTTACCTTACAATCTTCAGTTTTGTTTTTAAACTTCAGTATCTTTGACATGAAAATGGTCTGAGTTCAGGAATAGTGTTAGGCAGAACTCTGGCTGTTTATTCCTTCCTTGTTGCTAGTACATTTACTTCTCTACCAATCCTCTGACTCAAAATGATAGTCAATAATAATATGAGTATCCCAGCGATAAATTCACAGGTTAAAAAACGAGTTTGCCTTCTATTTAAAAAAGTCTTCTCAGTCTTTGTTGCTTATCTTCTCTGGAAGTAGACGATTACTGCCTCTCAGAACAGAATACCTGTCTGTCCTAGTCATAAGACAAAGAACACTTTGTTTAGTATTAGAATTGCTAGTGGTGAGCTGTGTCTTCCTTTGTGGGGAAATCGTATGAGAGAAACCTATGACAGATTAAATAAAAATATTATTTAAGGTATTATCATCTAGATACAAGGAACCTTAAGGAAGTCTTCACAAAAGGTATTTTTAAAGCATTCTGTGTTATACCTTTGTAAAAAGAAAATGAGATAAATAAGAATAATACTTTCCAGTATTACCAGTATGTAGCAATTTATGTCCCCAGTTTCGAATGCTTCACAATCTTTCGTGCACTAACTCTCATTAAGTATCTGTAGTACACAGGGAAGTATTTTAAAAATGTAGAAACTAAGACATATGAAAAGGAAGCAACTTGCCCATGTTTATCCAGCAAGTAAGTGAACGAGAAAAGACTGGAAGCCAATGTCCTGACTCCTAATTTAGTCTTTAACCAGCTTTCCTCTGCTGTTCATCAGTAGAGTCCTTCCTCATTGTCAGTTCCCTTATGTTTTATTTTACCGTTCTCTAAATAGCATTACTGTGCTAGCCAAATTTTCAGTAGCAATCTACATCATTATGGGACCAGTTTTACATGCCAATTTGCACATGTGAATGAGAGGGTTTGCATGTCTGAACTTGGGGCTTGACATAAATGTGGACATGTCAGATGTCCACCTCTATTTTCAAAGGCTCAGTTTCAGTTGCACAGAGCCATGTTTTCTATTTGGCATGTTCTGTTTAAACCCAATTATATCTTTGAATGAGAGCGTCTTGCATGCTAATTTTCCATTATCAATTGTAGGTCATCTTGCCAAATATCCATGTAAGTATATACCTGTCCCACTTAGTGTAGCTTCTCTGTAACAACTGCAAGAGGTAATATCTGACGATTTACCAAGGGTACCAAATGTAAACAATATATGTATTTAATTGCTACTTTTTCTTCACTTAGAGATAAAGCCACTAACAGACAAAACCATTGGTACTGTCAGTACTGCTGTTCTTAATTCCACTATGAGACAAATATATGTGTTGTCCCAAAGTCTGTAACACTGTTGTAGGCCAATGATTATATTTTGATCCTTTTGGCTAAGGACAGACATTCAAAAAACCTGAGCCTGAATTGATTCAATCTTTGCAGGTTAGTCTAACCTGGCGAGGCTGAACCGGTTTATAACCTCACTCCCCTCTGGATTGACGACATGCAAACTAGAAGCCAGAGGGTGCTAGAGCAGCCCTCCCTTCCCTGCCACAGGGCTGAACTATGGAGAGGTGTGGCCAGGCCCTGGCAGGACGTTCTGATTAAGGAGGGGTCTCCCTCCGCCTCCCCCACCCTCCGGTTGATAACATTTGGTTACACTGCAGGTAGTTACACAGGGAGTTATTAGCATTTATCAGTCCATCAAACAAAATAAAAGCCTCTCTCATTAGTTCAAGCTCTTCTTAAATAACTTTTTCCAAGGAAGTAACAGAGGGACATTACCAGCTACCTGTTGATTAGCTTCAAAAAGCCCTAAGCCAACACTGTCCTGCCTGCCATTGTCCCATCTCCCACAGCACAGACCATAGCCAGCATGTAGCCTGCTAGCTAATGCTGAGAGGTGTCTGTGTAAGGCAGAGGGGAAGGGAGAATCCTTGCTTGAGCAGGAAGTGGCAGGGGGGGAGGAGGAAGCCAGACAAATGTCTCTGTACCTGAGGTCTCTGCTGGAGCTGCAGCCAGGGAGCAGAGGGTGGGGCCAACCCTGCTGGGCTGGAGCAGAGAGCAGAGCCCCACCCAGGGTTGCAAAGCATCTGGGATGCTGGGGGACTCTGGTTTAACTTAAACCAGGAAGGGGTCTGGGACAGATATTGTGTAAACCGGTTTGACTCAAAGCAGTTAAATCTGATAGTACATTCAACTAGGTTTATCTCAAACTGGTTTCAGCCATTTTCAGACTGGTTTATGTGCACTAAATGTCTGTTCTGTTACAGGTTTAAACCAGTTTCTGATCACTTAAACCAGTTTGTGTGTAATGTCTGTCCCTAACCTTTAAGATCAGACTTTTTTTTACTGAAGGCCCAGTGCCTAGAATCCAGTGCTAAATTATAAGGGTTTAGAATTTGTAATTTCTGGCCCTCATTGTGGGAGAAAAAAGCTTTAAAATGTGAACCCTGAAGCTCACAAATGAGAAGGTAAATCCATTTTTATTATTAAAAAACCCCTTGGGATTAAGCCAGTCTCTTGATTTGGGGAGTTTATTGCATTATTTCCGAATGCATGTGTTTGGCAGTGCTTCAGCAAAGTCCCATGAACAAAGAACAAGGCTATGAAGGAGCTGTCCAGTAGCTCTAACTTAAATAGTTGTGTTTCAAGAACAGTTAAGGAAAACCCAGATCTCTTCTTGGCACAACTTTTATTTTACTTCGTAGAGATTCAATAGCTATTCTTTTATAATGCAGAGATTATTTTACCTTCACAAAAATATTTTGAAGTCACTCTTATTTGGATTTAGGAAGATGATTTATATGTTCTCATATCTAGCAGACTGTCTAAAATGCATCATGCTGTGCCCATAACCATTCCTTCATATCTTATTGTTGTTTCAGTGAGCTAATGGAAGAATAAAATCTTGCTTGGTGGTAATATTGGTCAATTTTGTCTCTAAAAATACCAAAGTTTCCATATTCTACAACCCATAATATGTAGCAGGTTTAAAGGTCACTCAGCTTGCTGCAAAATTGCCAATGAACCATGTCAGAGGAGCTCATGTTTCTGCTTAGAGTTGCAAACTGTGGCCACAGTTGAAAGCACAAGACCTCTATGCCTGACACAGTAGAACTTGTATTATTTGCACATTCAGAACAACATAGTCAATAATTTACACCAAAAGTAGCTATCCCACCCTGTAACCCTATCTTTAGCAAATATTTAATATCTGACTGCTAGGTCTATTAAAATCTCCTACTGCTTAGAAGTAGTTAATTTTACAAACTATGTTGCTGTAGACTTACTTGCATGCTTTAAGTTTGTCTTAAATAATTAAGACAGCTACAGCCCTCAGATCAACGAAGTACCTATTTTAAGGTGTTAGTTTTATTTTTAAATTAAATTATTTCATTTAAACTATAATCCAACTCCTATTGAAATTAATTGGAGTCTTCCCAGTAATTGCAGTGGGAATTATGAGCTGTTGTTTACTCAGATATTACAATGACAGACATAAAACAAAATTACTTATTAATTGACTGAATCCATTAGTTTGTAATATCTTCTAGTCATTAGTGAGTTTAACTATATGTTTTATTATTCTGTTACAAAGATCCTATCTCTACAATCTTGATTTGTGCCTATTTTTAATGCAGAACTTATTTAGACCTTTTTAGAACTATTGAGGGGAAAAAGAATTTTTAAATAAGCTTCTTGTCTTAGTAAAAAAGTTCATTTCATATTTCTCATGTTTCTGGGGCTTTACTACATGTGGATAAACTGACAGCAAAGAAGTTGCCACAGGTTTGTTTAATATCCACAATCAAAGCTGGCTTGTAAAGAGCCTCTTGGTCAACGTACTAAATAAAATTGTTCTCATGCTAAGTATTATTCTTTGAGAGTTATTTTGAATATAATAAGAGGTCTTTTTTCCTTTGTATTATGATTATGATGTATTAAACCCTTTCTCCCCAAATGGGCCTATTATCTGGTGCCCCTGAAGGCCTTGTCAAATCATGCATAAACCAAAAGATTACTTCCTGGCCAATGACTGACAGAAATGTTCCTGTAATCTCTCTCCTGTGAGATGTCAAAGCACAGCCACCTGATAAGATTTAAGGGGCAAACTCATGGGGCAATCATTAGGAAAGGAGGAACTAGTCAGCCATGTCCACTTTAAAGTTATCCTTTAAGTCAGGCAGCATCATTCATTTAATTTTTAGGCTGTCATTAAGGCTGTAAATGGGCTTGGACAAGATCTCTGAGCTGTGGAATAATTTTAGAGAATTGCTGAGAGCAGTACAGCATTCTGATATGTGTATACATGTGTAAAACAAAAGGCAGCTCAAATAAATACATTCCAAAATATCACAAGTACTCTTTCAGCCAGATTTTAATGTATTTTTTTCTTTTTTGGAAACATCTTTAAATATTCCAAGGAACATTTATTGTGCTCTAGCACATAGCATTTACTTTGAAAGTTTTTACCTTTCCTAGACCCTCTGGATTTGGAAGGTAACTCAGAAGAGGTTGGGCTTTCCTTTATCACTTAAACAGGATAGGGAATTTTGTACCAGCTAACCCAAAGTAAAAGTCAGACTGAAAACAAGGCTCTTTAGTTTTTACTGTGATGTAAACTCACTAGCGTCAGAAGTTCACCAGTGTCAACTCTCTATCCCGGAGTGGACAAAATACAGCTGCAGGCTGAATCCAGCCTGCAAAGCACTTTCATCCAGCCCTCAGCGGCTCCCAACAAATTGTACCCCACCCAGCCCTTCCGCCCACAATGGTAACATGTACACACAGCCCCAAACTTACTGTACTGCCTCGCTCCCACCCTTGTGGGCAGAAGGGCCCAGACCTGCCAGGGTGCACCTTTTGTGCGGGGCTGCTACTCCTGCAGTCCCCAGGGACCTGCTTCACTTCCCTGGTCCCCTGCTGGCTCTGGACAAGAGGTAGGGAAGTGGCAGGGGTGGAGTTGCAGTTGGACAGGAGCTGAGAGTGTGGGGCTGGGGTTGGCACAACACCCCAAAATACTCTATGCCCCCCTACACACCACCACACCCCCTCATAAATCCCCCCCATACACACACCTACATCCTATCACACACCCCACCATACATACACACAACCATCATACACACACACAATATACAAAACTAAGAATTTATTTTTGAGTTATTATGCAATCACCTCTATATACACTACACAAACACAAATCATGACAAAATATTTATTGTAATAAAATCAAAATATGTTTCAGTAGGTATTTGACTTTAGTATATGATTTGATTTCTTTCTGGTTCTGCACTTGGGCAGTAGGAACCAGCAGCACACTTACACAATGGGGAACTCCCTACTTGAGAGCACGGAGGCAGAAAGAGATCTTGGAGTCATTATTGACTCCAAGATGAACATGGGCCGACAATGCGAGGTCATGGTTGGCAGGGCTAACCGGACCTTGTCGTGCATCCACAGGTGCATCTCGAGTAGAGCCAAGGAGGTGATCCTCCCCCTCTACGCGACGCTGGTCAGGCCACAGCTGGAGTATTGTGTCCAGTTCTGTGCGCCCCATTTCAAGAGGGATGTGGACAACATGGAGAGGGTCCAGAGGAGGGCCACCCGCATGATCCGGGGACAACAGGGCAGACCCTACAGTGAGAGACTGCGGGACCTGAACCTATTCAGCCTCCACAAGAGAAGGCTGAGGGGGGACCTGGTGACCGTCTATAAACTCACTAGGGGGGACCAGAAGGGTTTGGGGGAGACGCTGTTTCCCCTAGCGCCCGCTGGCATAACAAGGAGTAATGGGCACAAGTTGATGGAGAGGAGGTATAGATTGGACATCCGCAAAAACTACTTCACAGTTAGGGCGGCTAGGAGCTGGAACCAACTTCCAAGGGAAGTGGTGCTGGCCCCTACCCTGGGGGTCTTTAAGAAGAGGCTGGATGCCTACCTGGCTGGACTCATTTGAGTCCCGTTTCTTGTTTTGGGGTTTTGTTGTTCTCCCGCCCTGGCGGGGGGTCAGGCTAGAAGATCTACTAGGTCCCTTCCGACCCTAAATCTATGAAACTATGAAACTAAGATGGCAACTCCTCCCTCCCAAAAGGAGTATTTCCATAGGGCAAGGGGAGGGACTTCTGGTGGCAAAGGTCAGGGGTTAGGGGTGGGAGTTCTGGTCCCAAAATAGTGACAAGGGGGTGAGGCAGCTATCAAGGGGTGGGACTACCTGTGCCACCCTCAACAGCTCATCAAAACTCATTAAGCAGCCCTCCATCCGAAATAATTGCCCACCCCTGCTCTATCCCTACCTGAGACTGACCTCAGCAAATTTACCTTACAGTAAAACTAATATGCCTTACTTTCACCATGTTTTTTACTTCAGAAGAGTTGTCATACATGTGTTATCCCATGATAAATACTACATCTTTTTTGTTGTCGTTTAGCAGTGAAGTCAAACTCATATATTCCAGCCATGCTGTAGTCTAATTTATACTACAGTTTCTAAGTCCCAGGCCTAGAACGTTATTCCCACCTCTCTTACAGCCAGGATGATGTTACTAAATCATACCTACCTTGGTGACTATCAGTCATTCAGCAGCTCCCTTCAGAGCTCCAGCGTCTGACATCAGGATCCTTGCACACTTCAGCTAGGGAGAAAAGTTACACATAAACTGGTTTAAGTGATCAGAAACTGGTTTAAACCTGTAACAGAACAGAAGCTCAGTGCACATAAACCAGTTTCAAAATGGCTGAAACTGCTTTAAGATAAACCTGGTTGAATATATAATCCAACTTAACTGATTTGGGTCAAACTGATTTATGAAATTTCTGTCCCAGACCCCTTCCTGGTTCAGGTTAAATCAGAGTCCCCCAGAATCCCAGTATTTTGCAGCCTTGGACTGGGCTGTGCTGTTTGCTCCAGAGAGCAGGGCTGGCCCCACCCCTCTGCTCCCTACCTGGAGCAGTGAAGACTAGCTGACAAGGGAGCTGGGGGGTGGGGAAGGTAAGCCTAGCTGGAGATGCAGTCCAGTCGGTGGGGGGACTGCCCCCCCAGGCAAACCCCAGCTGGGGTCTGGGGCCAAGGAGGAGGGTTAAACACCCCTTCTCCTGCTCAAACTTACTGCTGGCTGCAACTGTGGACTACTAGCCCTAGGCACCTAGAAGCAGGAAGAGGAAATGATGAGCAACCCTGCAGAGTCCTGCAGTTGTGACTCTGGACTTCAACTCTCAGAGACCTCAGGGCAGCAGGAAGAGGAAGTGAACACACAGCCCATGAATCAATTCAGATTCAGGCTTTTTAACTGTCAGTACTTAGCCTTGCAGTCACTTTCTGAAGCAAAGCTAAACTTTAGATATTTTCATTCAAGAATATTGTACTTTGATTCTTTTTTCCTCTTCATCTTTGCTAAATTAAAGGATAGGCCCATTTGGCTTCTGCAGAGGGACTCAGAAGTGATGCCGCTGTTCCCTGAGCTCTAAGAAGGAAAATGAGTTAGCTGTTAAAGTGATTTTTTTTCATAACAGTAGCTGTAATTGACTCAGGTTAATTGTAGTGAAAATGTGCAGCCCTAGGCAGTAACAGTAATTAAGATGTAATATCTAGTCTTACCATTTACCTATGCTCAGACCAGAAGTGAAGTAAGGAAGGGCTGTCTTTTCAGGGTCCTTCTTGCAGTTTTTCCAGCCTCACCATTCCACAGTGTTTAAACTTCGTTCTGCAGTATCACTTACAAACCTATAGGACAGTGAACCTCTTCTTTAGGCCAGCTATAATCTACAAACTTTTGCCACCACAGCTTTGTCAAACAGGAAAGTTGCAAGGGTGTGTTCTATCACCAACAGAGTGTTGCTGGCAGAAGCCCCTGGTGTAGATATAATTACACTGACAAAGCTCACTTTTGCCGAGATAGCTCTGCTCCCAGAATAAAACAGGCTGGATGAAGTGTCAGTACAAGGTGTACCCTCACAACAAGCAGTTTGTCAGTGTAATATGTCAGTGTGGCTTCACTAAAAAGCCTTTCAAATGTGATCCTGCCTTTAGGCTTCAAATAATTAACTTTTTTTTCCTCACCTCTCTGGGCACATCCAGACAAGTGCAGACATGTGGTATGCAGTTGTGCAGATGTATCTGTGGCACTGCACACCGCACGCACTACACATTCAGGCATTCCCCGCACTGCTAATTTACAGTGTGGGCAGGGGTTAGATCCTGGTGTCAAAAAAATCCTCACACCTTAAAAAAGCAGAGCAGTGCACGTGGTGGCAGCGAGCACCACCAGAAACCAGAGCCTGGACAGCCAGGGCTGTACTCCAGCTGCCAGCCAGGCTCCGTCCTGCTAGATTGCTGTGGCTGCAGCCCCTGGAGGCCCTTGGGACCCAAGGTAAGTCTACTGGGGCAGAGGCATTTCCCAGGGACAAGCAGCAGCAGCACAAATTGTGCCGCTGCTGTTTGTCCCTGGAGAAACGCACATTCCCACTCTTGGGGACATGCCCTCTGAGTCCAAAATGCAGATAATTATTAGATGATGCAGTCCCTGCAGATTAAATTTTTGTGTGAGCCATTATGACTTTTTGCCAGCCTATTCTAAGGATGGACCTATTCAAGCATTTAGAAGTAAGGAAAAGGTAGAAAAGTGCAAATTCTTGAACTATTTTCTTCTCTCCACATTTTTGTCACCAAGCAGATTAGCAAACAAATAAAGGTTATATCATAATAAATTTGTTGTTTTTGACAGTTATTATTCTATTTTATTTTATTGTAGTTCACCCCTGAATAAATTAGTCTATTAGATGCCATCCTGACCTGCCTTCTGCATAGTTCATTCTTTTACGTGTTGCCAAAACAAGACAATTACCGATGCTCATCTCCATTAGGTTGTCTCACACTCTCCAGAATGGGGAGACAGGTCGCCACCCTAGAGTTGTTTCCCAGACTTTGGCGGCTCATAAGATTTGAATGGTTATGGCATACAATCTTCAGTAGCCAGCAGCAAAGGGGGTGATGTGGCCAGCAGCAGCAAAGGGGGTGATGTGGCTGCTGTCCTTGCTATCTGTGACTTTTCAAAGGAGTCCAAAAGGGCCACTACTAATTTGCAGCTGGTTTGACTGAAGGCAATCTTTGGCCTGAATCTAGAGTTAGGTTCAATTTTATGCCTCTGTATCCATGGGAAGATACCTCTGTGCTATGTCACCATTGTACAGCACCCTAAAAATATAAACATCATAAATTGTGTCAGTTTGAAGTTGAGGCCCTACTTCACAACAGATATATAGCTGGTCATGCCATGGAACAGAGCCAGCGCTGATAAGGGGAGTGAAAATACAGTATATGTAATGTGCTTTCACAGATTAGGCTACCGTGGGTTGACTAACCAGTAATTGCTTATCATGTGATTAGCCTGTATTGGAGTAGTCTCATGGCAGAGGAAAACTGTGGTATTTGAGATAGGCTGTGGTAACATGCTTAATAACATTCTTAATAACAATAGCTGTAATTTGAAAAATAACTTAGGAAGCTATGCACTAGATAAGCACTAGATACTCTTTGTGCATCCAAAACCTTTCTGGGACACTGCAGACCTCCAAAATAGTAATTGCAGTAGAAAAGCCCAGAGGTTAGGCAGCAACATTCTCACGTGAGAGGACAGAGATGTCTGCTGCTGGTCCTGTGGGCATGTCGACAGAGAATATTTTGGCTCCCCTAAGGCAGCTATTTTGTATACTGTCATATTTTCTTGCTTAGAGCTCAGGGACTGTGGCATTACTTTTGAGTCCCTAGGCAGAAAATACTCTGGGTTCTCTTGAGCATAAGTGCATAGTGAGCCCTGGACATGCCATCTTAATTATGCAAATAAGTTGGGATATTTTGGATAGAAGAAAAATAGTGAGGAAAGTAGTAGTTGAAAGAAATTTTTATTCAGGTCAAAACTATATGAAAATCCAACTCGCAGCACTAAATCCTTCGACAGGACACAATACTGAATCTAGCCATTGGCTGGATAAAGAGAACAGTTTGGTCTACAGCAGATGAATCTAATGATTTGAAAATCTGGAGTACAGTAAAAATGTACGACCAAGAGAATCTCTCTCTCTCCAGCACCTGAGTCTGAAGCCATCACCATTTTTGAGCAACAAAATGACTTCCTGAACTTTAGCCCACTTCCCTCACAGGATGTGCTCAAAAAATTATTGACAAAACCAAGGCATTTTGCAGTAATTGCTGATTTGCACTGTATATTTTCAGAGCTAAGTACAAACTGGAGCTGGTTGAGACGGGAGACATTTTCATGAACTGGGGCGGAGGGGGCGGGGTTCTACATTTTTTCATATGAGATGTCAGGATTTGGAGAGAGATGGACTGTTTATTTGCTCTATGGTTTGAGAATTAATAGGGAACTCTGACAAACAACCCCTAACAAGACTGACTTCTTTCTGATACTGCGAGGGCTTCTGAAGGGGGGGTTACAGAAGGTGGAAAGGGAATTAATCCCCAAAGCGGCATTAACGAAACCACGTTGTTTGCACAAAATTTGAGCTCCACAAGAAATGGAAAGTGTGAGGGAGAATGTTCTGCTTTGATCGGTGTCCTCCTTGGACAGTCCACCTTTTTCCACAACATTTCTTAAAGGAAAATATCAGAAGGTGGGTACAATGGGACAAGCTGTTCTGTTTAGCCTTAGTCGTCTTTCTTTCTATCTTGCCATCCCCTGGCAGTTTCCATGTTTGGGTTGCCTCCTGCAATTACATGTCAGAAGGAGACACACAGATCAAAACAGGGTATTAAGTTCAGGCTGGACTCATATAGCGTGTTTGAATTGCAAAAGCATCCTATTCTGGCTGGTAAATACACTCCATTTTTTCTGGCTAGATGTACATTTTAATAATCTTCTGCCACTTGACTGCACTTCCATACAATCCTACCTTTCTTATGTTGCTGCCTTCTTGAAAGAGCTTGGCCTGATACCATGCTACGGACTGGGAAATCTCCATAATCCAAGAGCTGGCCTGCCAAGCAGCAGTAGACTGTCACACAAAACATTAAGATTACCATAGAAGCAGTATAGACATACCCATAGAAATCCCAAAGGATACTTATGTATTTGGTATTATGGTATCTGTTTTATGTTTTTCTAATATACTGCTTAGAGGAGGTGTGGGGGTGCTAACCACTTTTTTCCAGCATATTGCTGAGCCGAGTGCCACACATTTTCTTTTCGTCAAGTTCTTTTGTCTGATTCTTTCAGAAATAATATAGCATGCTGCTTGTTTCTGATGTGTTTTGCTTTATCTGTTAGGAAACATGACTTGTCTCATTTCATTCCCATTGCATACAGCCAGAGCACACCTCTCTCTCTTCTTAGGCTTGAGTAGGCTGTACTAATGACTTTCCCATAACTGATAAAAAGAATGGTTCACTCTTGCTGACTTTTGTAGTTTAAAAGCTTTGTTTTGACAGGGTGGATATCTGAGCTCCTGTTTTGGAAAATCAGCACTGGAATCCACTGCTGAAAAATAATTTATATCAGATTGATCTATTTCTGATCTTGCGTTTTGTTTTGGCTTTTTGTTGCCTCTGAAATAATACCATATATTCTGAGTTTGCACTATAGCCCCGACATAGAGCAGTCTAAAAAATAAGGAGCCCTTCTAGGGCATGAAGTGGGGAGCTTTTGTTTGAAGGGTGTAGGCAGCATAGGTCATTAAGGAGTTTCACTGCTATATAAAACAGTTCATCCAGTCAGGTGAGCTGTGTTTCAGAAACACTGTTTGCTTCAAACTCATTTTTTATGTAAAATATGAATGTTTTCCTTGGTCTCCTTCAGAACATTTAAATCTAAGGAAAGGTGCCTTTAGATGAGGCAGAGATGCAGCTGGTCTAAATCATCATAGCTCCACTGGATCTGTGACAAATTACATCAGACTAGGATTTGTTCCTATCTCCAAGCCTTATGATAGCCCTATGTTGTTTACCAGACTTGCTACTATTCCACATTTTTAATAACCACTCTAAGGCTTTCCTTTCTGATTTCCCAATTTCATAATTTTCTGTGCATTGGTGCTGGCATTTTTAGTTTTTCAAGTTGTAGAGTTAAAAGTTGTGAATAACTGTTCACATGAAAAGAGGTGGATGAGCATTGTTTTGCTTTTTCTGTAATTAATGGAGGACATATTTGGATTTGGTCCAGAAAAACCCCTGCTGTTCACCACTAAATGTTTTAACTGCCCTGTTTGCCCTAGTGGCTGAAATAGCTTTGACCTCAGAAAAGGGAAGGGAAGTTGTGTTTTCTGTAGTGTTTCCCATTCCCCAAGAGGAATGTAGCTCCTGGTGTCAGAGTTAAAAAATGTTGGCTTTGTTTTTGTTGGTGATTATTGCAAAATGATTCATATTTCTTCCATGTAATTTTGAAAGAAAAACCTGTTTTCGTTTTAACATGTGATTTCTTTATTGCAAGAGAAATGTCTTCTAGTCTCACAAATTTGCTGAAGATTGTATTGTTTAATATACAACATTGTATTAAGGAAATCTCAAAAAGAACTTAAACTACAGTACTGAATTTACCAAACAGGCCTTGTGTCTGGATTTGATTATAGTTATCTTCTGCACATTTATTTAAAACTTACTAATCACTCAACCACAGTGACACTTTTTGTCTCCAAGTATGTGCACATGGCTGCCATGCTGAGCTTTTTTTTTTCCAGTAAAAAAGGTTTGTGGTTTGGATATCGCTTGCTAACAATATCTACTAGCTCACTGTTGATTATAATAGCTCAGTGTTTTTTTATCAGCATCTTAAGAAATATGCCAACTGTTGATATTGTATGAATTATATTAACAGCAGAGCATAGTCATTGCAATGAAACTTTCCATCCTAAATGGAAATGCACTAACAATTCAGAACTTCACCATTATCACGGTATTTGCAGTACTGTTTTTCTGACAGTCCATGTTCTTAGCAAAATAAGTGTAAGAAGGCAGGAGTCATTCAGTGAGATTCTGTGGCATGTCTTATGCAGGAGATCAGTCTAAATCAGGCGTGAGAAAAATATGGCCCATGGGCGCGATCCGGCCCGCCAGGTAATTCCATCTGGCATGCAGGGCCCCTCCATAAGCCCCCTGTAAGCCCTGGCCCTGGGCTGCTCCTCTATAAGTGGCACCTTCATGCAGATGGTGGCTCTGGTTACTAAATGACCAACGCCCACCCCCACCCCCCAGCCTGGC
>NW_017729026.1:20134812-20135408 GCF_001723915.1 Gavialis gangeticus | reverse complement strand
CACCTTCATGCAGATGGTGGCTCTGGTTACTAAATGGCCAGCGCCCACCCCCACCCCCCAGCCTGGCCTTGCCCACCCCATCCCCAAGCCATCGGGTGCTAGAGATAAGAAGCCTCTCCCAGTCATTGGCTTTATCCCGGCCACCCCAAGGCTGTTCCCAGCCTCCCTGCGTGCAAGAGTGGAATTTAGATGATGGTCCCACTGGACCGGGGCCAGGGACTCCTGCTGGGGGAAAGGGGCCACACACTATGGGGAGTGTGGGGAGCTGCTGCAGGAGCCACACACTATGGGGCCAGGTGGGACTGGCCCTGCATGCTGCTACCATGTGTGGCCAGAGGCTGGGGTGGGAGCACAGGAGCTGCATGCCTTGCGGACAGCTGGAGCTGGCCCCACTCGCTGTCACCACAAGCAGCTGAGGACTCAGACATGAGTGCTGTGGGGTCACATGTGGCCAGGGACTGGGGTGGGAGTGCGGGGAGCTGTTGGGTAGGATGGAGCTGGGCCTGCACACTGCTGCCACCTGCAGATCTAGGGGCCCGCACACTCCCAGGACTCCAAGGACCCTCCCCCACCACACACACACACACACACACACA
>NW_017729026.1:20125203-20134532 GCF_001723915.1 Gavialis gangeticus | reverse complement strand
CACAGCCCCCCACCCCACCATATCCACACACAGACACACACACTGTCCCACATATCTCACCTCAACCACATACCCCTCATCCACACCCCACACAAACAACCCCCACACTCCACCACATACGATATACAAATGGAAGACTGTATTTTGAGCTATTATGCAATCATCTCTAGATACACTATGTGAACACACACAAATCAGGACAAAAATATTTTTTAAATAAAATTAAAATAAGTTATAATAGATGTTTGAACTTTAGTCCCAAGTCATACCACACACAGCGTTAATGTGCTTTAAATCCTGTATGTGTAGACACTGGCCTATTTCCACTTACTGCTCAGTAAATTTAATGTGATGTAAATGCATGTGTAGATGCGCCCCCTGTGCCCCTGGAGGACGCTGATCTTGTAGGCATGCTCAGCCTATACTGACACGTACTGAAGCACTGAGCTATGATTTATTTCAAAGTTAATGAAACCAGCCTGTGAAAATAACTCTGCAGTCCAGTGAGCCAGGCACTTACATGAACCCGGACAGTGTGAAAAAAGCCAAAAACTCAGGTCTTCCTGTTTTTGAGCAAGTGCTTTAACCACTAAGCCATTATTTAGCAGGAGGGCACCAGAGGCCCTACATTCTAAAAGAAAAAAGCAAACAGTCTTCCATTTCTAAAAGGAACTACTTAGGTGCATAAGGATAGAAGAGGGTTCAGGGCCATGAACTTAACACCTAACTCAGGGCTACAAGGAGCTGTCTAGATTCTGGAAAGATGTGGGTGTAGGTCAGGGGTCAGCAACCCCTGGTATGTGCCAGAATGTGCTACATGAAGGCATTTTTCTTGGCATGCATGTCTCAGGGGAGTGGCGGGGAAGGGGCCAGGGCTGCACTGCCACAACAAGAATCAGGCCCTTTGCAGCTCCCCTGCTGTTCACTCAGGGGTGTGCATGCACCTACCAACAACAATGAACTGAGCGGGAGCACCTCAGTCCTCAGTGCAGAAGCCTGCAGCCTTCTGGCCACCTGCCACAGCTGACCTGGGTAGGCCCCTTCCTCCTGCCACAGACCCTGGCTGCTCACAGCAGGCAGCGGGGAGGCTGCAAGCCACTGCACCAAGGTCTTCAGAGCCTTGGCCTGGCTTGTTGCTGGCGGCACGTGCACACACGCCTCTGAGTGGATGGTGGAGAAGAGACCACAGCTACACTGCCACAACAAGGATCAGGACCCTTGCAGCCCCCTGCCATCCACCCCTGGCACACCAATATCTTACAAGTCGAGGTGGGGCGGGGTTGGCACTCTGCCTTAAAACATTGCTGACCCCTGGCGTAGATACATCCTTCTTTTTAGCAGTTCCTTTTGATTAGCTTTGGCTCTCCCCTCACCCCCTCTGCTCAGCATACTAACTGAAGTAAATCCCATTCTTAGCTGCTCAATTCTCCCCAAGCATTATGCAGGAAATTTAAATGGCCAACACAGGATCTGGTATTCCACTCCAAGGTCAGGTGCGTGAATCTAGGCAAGGAAGCTGTCAACATTGCCACACTCCCTTTGTGAATCTCAGAAAAATCTGAGATCTAAACCCTTCAATTTATACCTAGAAAATGTTTAATTATGTCTAATTATGACTCAGTGATGTCCCAGCTGTTACTTGATCTTCTTTCAGCAAAATTTTGGGAACCTATGCTTTAGAAGTGTTTGGTTTCCAACATTTCCAACTCAAAAACTAGTTTTGCCAGTAAGTATCAGCAAAATTACAAGTTTGATCCTGCTAGTAAATTTTTGCTCCCCTACTGCTCCCTGTTAGCAGTCAATTTTAAGTAATATTTAAAACTAACAGTGAAAGTCAAAGAAACACAAGGCAAGATGAAATGTGAAAAAAATCTTTCTTATTTATTTATTGTAGCTTATAAAGTTGCTGAAAAATATTTCCTTAGCAGCTTAACTTTTTGTTATTTTGGAAGCCTCGATTTTAAGTGGCATTGTCATGACTAGAGACAACAGGCAGTTATTGAATCAGGCTGCCAGCAGACTAGAAAATCTGCCTGTCTATCCTTCTACTACGTTTACTGATGGATCCAGAGATTTTGTTGAGTCAGGAAAATTGGGGAAAGGTATCTCCCTGACAATTAACACTTACTCACACACACAATAAAACGTTCGTGGTGAATTCATTCATCGGAGTGTCCCTTCTCTCCCAAACCTTATTTCTGGGTTACATATGTATGTTTACTGTAGCATGTTGTTATTTCCCTTAATTTCATTCTCTTGGTATGCTTAGTTTGTTTCATTTTGTACAGATATCAGTAGGTATATGACCTGGTTGTATGAGACAGCTTCTCTCCTCTATAGTGCTACCTCTCTTCTAATTGGTAAAGGCCTTCAGGGTAGAGTGTAGGTATGAGGGGATGATGATGAGTATTTTTGGAGAAGACTCCTTAACTCTCAAATTTACTCCCTTCCCTCATCTGAAATAAAACATTTAGTATACAGAACCCACCTTTCTTCTCAGGCTTCTTTGGAAAGGGAAAACTTGAAATTTGGGAGTAGTTTAAGAGCTTCCTTCGTTCATACGAATATCTCATTATAGTCTGGCTTATGCCAGTATTCATTTGCTATCGCTTATCTCGTAATTTGTTGTTTAAATGTTTATTAATAGTTTAGATTTTTGGCCAAAATATACAAACCAGGCTTCCTAAAGTTAGGCTTCGAGCCACAGTTAAGTACCTCAATGTAAGCTGGCCTTATTTTGAGAATTGTTAAGACCTACAAATCCCATTGAAGTTAACGGGAGTTGCAAGTGTTCTCCATCTTTCAGCATTTCATCAGTAATCATATGATATGACCACTTTAGCTGTATTTTCTATATTTATCTATATTTTCTCATATATAGAACAACAATGTTTATTAAATGCTTTCTCCATTATAATTGACAATTCTAGTAATGGACCCAAATCACTGTCAGACTGGTTTTCCCTCCTAATATACTTGGAAAAAAATCTCTTCTCATTATTTAATTGTCCTTAGCTTCACTGACTGTTGATTCCTGCTTTGTTCTTTCTGCTTTCCTTATCAATTTTCTGCATGTCCTAGCATTTTGTATTTGACATTTTACAATTAGATGTCAAGCTAGCGATTGAGGAGCCTAACTTTAGCCATTCAGGCCTGAACTTTTTGACCTCAACTTTGTTAGCGTTTATGGTTTAAGTGAGGCACGCAGAAGAAAATAACTGTAAATGCTAAATAGGACCTGTTGCAAACTCTGGGAGATGTCTTAACAGCCAACAAGAGACCTGTAACTTGGGTTATCTACTAGTGTTACGAGTTGTTCCACACAGTAGAGGGAAAAGTAGTATAAGAGAAATAATGTGAATGAAAATTAAGACTTTTTTTAAAAAGAATATAGTAAATAAGGAATGAAGTAAGAAAGAAGACAGAGGGGAAAAAACAACATAGGGCTCCATACATGTCCTCTGGGATGGAGGGGTCATGTTTTAATTAGAGCAGCTCTGAGGAACTGCTCTAATCAAAATGCCTCAGCATCTCATGTATTCGGCATCCCACATTTTAAAATGGTGTTGGGGGTGCTTTAAAGCTTGTTCAATGAGCTTTAGTTAAAATGCCAGTATTTTAAAACATGGGATGCTGAATGCAGCTGATGCTGCAGCACGCTGAAGTGTTCTAATTAATTGAGTCTACTCAGAGCACGTGTATAGACACCCCCAATAACTGAGTACCCCATTGATTTTGTTGACTCATTGATTAACTGTAGACAGACAAGGGTGACAAGGGTGACAGATGGTCAATCTTTCAGTGAAGTGTGAATGCAAGAAATAAATGCATAGCAAAACAAAACAGTTTAGGGACAGAAAGTGAATAATATCATATGTATCTGTAGGGAAAGCTTAGCCATGAGGTTATTACTCAAAGTGGAAATTGGCCAGTTCACCAAAGACTAAAAACATAAAATCAACTCCATCATCCTGTCTGAGGATTGGAACATAACAAAAATCCTTTCTACGTCTTGGAAGTCCACCAAAGAGTAGGGCATGGGGTTTGTTTGCATCTGCACACTCAGATGACACACTTCCTCTGCTGTCTTCTCTGACCTATGAGTAAAAGGATGTTGAAATGTGTAAGAGGTATGCTTTCCAAAAACAGGATTTTTGTCAATGTTAGCAGCCGCAGGCAGGCAGCAAGGGAGGCATGACATATAAGATTAAAAATTAAAGCAACAGTTGGGCCAAATTATTTAACTCTTGAGAGCTGTCCTTTTTTCTTAAACGCATGAAATGCATTGAATATTTACTATATAGACATTCTCCCCTCCCCACCTCTCCCAGCTGCCATCTTAACCAGTGTATCTTGTTCCAATATTTAAGCAATGCAATATGGCTGTGGCTATTTGTATAAAAGAACACAGCCATTATAGTATGATATGTTTTCATTACTATTCAGTTGTATCTTAAAACTTGCTTTTCTTTTACCTGTGCCTCTTCATTTCTTTCTTCCTCTGCAGCTCTGCACATGATTTTCTTAGTATTTTTTCAATAATTATTCCATAGTGTCATAGAATCATAGAAAATTAGGGTCAGGAGGGACCTCAGGAGATCATCTAGTCCAACCCCCTGCTGAAACTAGATCATCATGGCCAAGGCTTTGTGTAAGCCAGATCTTTAAAACGTCCAAGGATGGAGACTACACAACCTCTCTGGGTAACCTGTTCCAGTGCTTTACTACCCTCCTAGTGAGAAAGTTTTTCCTAATATCCAAGCTAAACCTCCCTTGCTGCAACTTGAGACCATTGCTTCTTGTTCTCTGATCTGCCACCACTGAAAAGAGGCTAGCTCCATCCTCTTTGAAACCACCTTTCAGGTAGTTGAAGGCTGTTATTGAATCTCCTCTCAGTCTCATCTTTTCCAGACTAAATAAGCCCACCTTCCTCTGCCTCTCTTCAGAAGTCACGTGCCCTCAGCCCCATTTTTGTTGCCCTCCACTGGAGTCTCTCCAATTTGTCCACATCCTTTCTGTAGTGGGTGGCCCAAAACTAGACACAGTACTCCAGATGTAGCCTCACCAGTGTCAAATAGAGGAGAAGAATCATTTCCCTTGATCTGCTGGCAAGTCTTCTACTAATACAGCTCAGTATGCCATTAACATTCTTGGCAGCAAGGGTACACAGTTGGGTCATATTCACCTTATTGTCCACTGTAACCCATAGGTCCTTTTCTGCAGATTTGCTGCCTAGCCAGTCAGTTCCCAGCCTGTACTGGTGCATGGGATTGTTCCCTTCTATAAAGGACTTTGCACTTGTCTTTATTGAACTTCATGAGATCTCTTTTGGTCTAGTCCTCCAATTTGTCGAGGTGTCTCTGAATCCTAGCCCTATTCTCCAGCATATCTACTATTCCCCCAGCTCAGTGTCATCTGCAAACTTGCTGAGGTTGCAAGTTCCTATCTTCCAGGTCGTTGATGACGATATTGAACAAAACCGGCTCCAGGACTGACCCCTGGGGCTCTCCACTAGATACTGGTTGGCAACTAGACATCAAGATATTGATTACTACCCTCTGAGCCCAATGATCCAATCAGTTTTCTATCTACCTTCCAGTCCATCCTTCCAGCCCATACTTCCTTAGCTTGCTTGAGAAAATGTTGTGGGAGACCATATCAAAAGCCTTACTAAAGTCAAACTATATCACGTCTGCTGCTTTCCCCACATCCACAGAGCCAGTCATCTCATCAAAGAAGGCAGTCAGGTTAGTCAGGCATGACTTGCTCTTGGTGAATACATGATGTCTATTCCTACTCACCTTGTTCTCCTCCAGGTGGTTAGAAATGAATTCCTTGAGGACATGCTCCATGATTTTTCCAGGGACTGAAGTGAGACTGACCAGTCAGTAATTCCCCGGATCCTCCTTCTTCCCTTTCTTGGAGACGGGCACTACCATCCATGACCTCTCCCAACTGCCACGGGTTTTCAAAGATTATGGCCATCAGTTCTGCAGTCATGTTGGCCAACACCCTCAGGTGCATCGCATCTGGTCCCGTGGCCTTGTAAATGACTAGAATAATTTTCTTATGTTTAGATGGGTTCACACTGTTATATGATTCTAAACATATATTCTAAACTAAAAATCTCAATAAAGTTGGTTATTCTTTTGTAATAATATTCATAACATTACTTTTCTAGGCAGTAATTGGTGTTGTGGCTTTATTATACAGACTTGGTGCATTTCTGTTTTCAGTTACAAGCTTTCTAATTAAGAATTCTATCCCAGAATAGGTACACAGTGGGCACGTCTACAAGAGATGCTAACTGAGCAGTAGCCAAATAATACAGTGCAGTAGCACGTCACAGCAAAAACAGGCATTTGTGTAGCTAAAAAGGGATTCGCCAGTGACTGCACCAAAATTCCAGCTGCTGTGTATTTATTTAGTACTTGATTATACAAGTACTAAAGAAATGTGCAATAACCACTGGACAGTAGTGTCTTGTGTAGACATGCCCAATAAGGTGTCAAGGAATGTGAATGAAAGTAGGATTTGACTGTACCCTCACATTGTGGGATGCCACTAAACTTCTACTGTGCTACCTACTATTTAATAGTATCTAGACTGTATCTAAATATTCATATTTTCACTTCAGCCATGATTGAATATAGCCTTAATGCTGTGACTCTAACTGCTGCTTCGGTATCTGCTTGTTGACTGGGAAAGAGCTGATTGTGCATTGTTTGTGCTGAGGTGTTAGAAAGTGTGTTTGAGTTTTGCAGAAGCAGAACATCTTGAAAACTTCTACATCCAACATCAGCAAAAAAAAAATCTGCTCCAAAAATGCGTCATCATCTTGGTCACTCAGTTACTCTGAAATGAGCTTTATGATATCAAATTACTGTTGAAATTAGACCTATGAGTGGAACATTACGTTATAATTGCTCCTATATGCTGGATTCCACAAAAAGACTGGAGAAAAAAATGTTTGATTTCAGTTTTAAATCATTCTTAGCACTTCCAAGACTGTATTTTACTATAACAGACAAGGAACAAAGAAACACTGAAGTTGAATCAGTTTCCCAGAAAGCAAATGTCTAGGGTGGCTGAAGACATTTATGCCTTCAAATATGCAATCATGCAATCTGGGTTCTAATGCCAATGACCAAGCTGCTCAAGGGCTTAAGTAAAAAAAAGGCACTGCTATTCAGGCACAGGCAGTGTGACTAATCAAAACATGGTGTGTTTTTCTTTCAGATTTGCCTCTGGATTATAGATTTACCCGATTTTCCTCAAATAGCTCTGAAACTGCTGGTTTTTATCCAAATCCTCCAAGATCATTGCTGTCAAATGGTGAGCCTGTGCCTACCAAGTAGTTCAACTGCTTTTTTTCTTAAGTAGCCTTGTAGTCTTTATCAAACTGCTGTCATAGTGTTTTTACCAATTAGCATCTGACATAATGCTTCATGCCATCAAATGAGGAATTAAAAGCCAGGCTCATGTGCATACTTGTGTTTCACATGTTTTTTTGGTCCCACTGGAACAGATTAGACTGGAATACTTGTCTGCAAATCTTCTTACCATGCTACCTGTCAGAATTTGTCATTTTTTCCATGCATTATATAAACATGGTAACAGTACATTGTCCAATCACTTTCAGAAGCGTGTTCAAATGAGCTCATTGCAAATTACATATCATATTATGTTATATTTGCACATTTTCAAGGATATTGTCTGTATTCCCTTACTTGAGCAGCCTCCACTGCTATAGTAAGTCCTGAGAAAAATGAGATTGGAAGGGGCATGAAACCAAAATGAGGACATACCAACCCAAATCCTGCTTTTAAATAAAAACAGTCAAAATGTAGCCTGGGTAATTTTAAGAGACGTCCATTATTGTAGTATCTAAGGCTAAGTACAGATGTTCAAAAAGCACCTGCTGGAAGTGCTCTAACTTGTCGTGCTTTACTCAAAGCAGATAAATTAAAGCAGGAGCCAACCAAACAGAAGTTTGCTGTTCAGGGGAGAGAGGGAGGAAGGAGGGGCTCACAGCCTGCCTGCACTGGCTGCTGGGGTGGTCACACACACCTCCCAGGTGGGTGCCAGACTGGCACCTCTCCCTAGTGGCACCCCCAATTTCCCCCTGCCTCCCCCCCCACCAGTTGGCAACTGTCAGCAGTGTCTGGGGGGAAGAAGTGGGGAGCAGAGTCCCATCACCACGAGGGCCCCCCCCACAACTTGCTGGCTGGGATCTGGGGGGCCGAGAACACAGGGGGTGCCTTTCTCCTCCCCACCTTCTTGACAGCTGCAGCCAGCAGCTGCAGCATGGCACGGCACGGCACGGCTCAGCCAGGGCTGCAGCAGGGAAAGGGCTCTGGGGTCTGTATCCCACTGCCAGGCCAGGCTACTGCTGGGACACAGACCCCAGAGTCCTTCCCCCGCAGCTTCCCCCCAGCCAAGTAGCAGTGGGCCACAGCCCTGATGGGGCGGCTGCTGGGAAAGAAACCCTGGACTCCTTCGCTTGTAGCCCCCATCCCAGCTGGGCCATGATGTACCGTGGGGCCAGGGCTGCTGTGGGGACAAAAACCTTCCCTCCCTCCCATCAGGCTGCATAGGAGGCTGGGATCAGAGGCTGTCACTGACACAGGTCAGTGACAGCCAGTGAGCGGGGCCAGCCAGGTGCTTAGGCCGAGCAAACGACCCTGTGCAACGCCACCTGAAATGGTGGCAACCACGTTGTAAGTTAATCCTCAACAGGATCTGGCACAGACGTCCGATAAAGAGCTCTAATAGAAAGTGCTTTAAGTTAGTTGATATCCATCCAGGGTTAACTTAGAGTGGAATCAGCCATTTTTAAATGCTTTATGTGCCATGAACATCTATTCTGTTACAACTGTAACGAGCTTTCTGCACTCTTAAAGCACATTAAGTATAATGTCTGTACCTAGCCTAATCTACATCTAGTTACTGCTGAAAGAGGGTTTTTATGCTATCCACCTACTCAGAGACATATGGAACCAAGCCTGTTGTACATATGAAGCGCCACAGTGGATTTAGGTGCCAAAGTGTAATCATATTCTACCCTGCTTGAGTTCTTGGATGCAAAAAAATGGATAGGGAGGATGGAGGATAGGTGCTCCTTCTCAAGACTTTTTGTGACTCAGTCTTAAGGGTAAAATGATACCTTGTAACAAAAATAAACATTATAACATCTTTTCAGGGACTTTAGTGGGGTGGAGTAGGATCACACTTAGTCACATACATCCCCTGAGGTGCCAAATGGATGACAGAATCTGACCCACAGTGACTAAGTTCCAGATCTGGAAAGCAACATTGACCTGAAGTGG
>NW_017729026.1:20113410-20120203 GCF_001723915.1 Gavialis gangeticus | reverse complement strand
TTAGTGGGGTGGAGTAGGATCACACTTAGTCACATACATTCCCTGAGGTGCCAAATGGATGACAGAATCTGACCCACAGTGACTAAGTTCCAGATCTGGAAAGCAACATTGACCTGAAGTGGGACTTGGGCTCAGTTTACATAGCTGTGTCCAGAATTATAACCACCTCTGTTTTTGACACGAACTTTCTGTTTCTGGGCACATCCAGAAGTGCCTCAGTCTTTGCCAGGGGCAAGCTGCTCAGCACCCAGCTCATAGTTAAGCCCAATGAGAATGCATAAATTAAGCATTTCTCCTTTTATGTCATCTCAAGTAGGTATACTCTACAAATTCATACCACATGCCTAATAGATCAGACTCTCTGCTACAAAACTGTGGTCACCGCTATTTTTTTTTAATGTAGCATTGGTGCCAGTGTCCCATTTTGATTCAGTAGTGGAGTGGTTAGAACATTTTCCCAGGATGTTGGAGACTTGGGTTTAGTCTCCTTCGTTGCCTGAAGGAATTCGAAACCACAGCTCCTGGAAGAGTGCCCTAACTAGCAGGTTTCAGGCTGCTGCTGGATGGGCAGGAAGAGGACACTGAACTGTTCTTTTGACCCCTCATTATTTTGATGTGCTGTGAATAAGTAAATATGAATTGGCCACAGAAAGTAAGAGAAATAGGGAGAGAGAGAGAAAGAGAGAATGAGTCTGTAACCTAGCGCTTAGGGCACTAACCTGGCTGTGGTATGTTTTCTATCCAATGACTGTTTCATGTAAAATACATTACTGGTCCTTGAATTAAAGACCGGACTCCAGGTTTCCCCCTTCCTGGTTTTGACTCTAACCACAGCACCCAGTCTTGCTTTCTGGCTCCCTGCAAAGTGGAAGAGCTTCAGAGGAATGGAGGCGTGGAGGAGAGTATGGTAAATAAAGTGCTAAACCCCTGAAGAGGAGTGGGGTTGAATATACACCCTTGCCCCAGCTTTCCCCTGTTGATAGCTTAGACAGTCCTCTAATCAGCGTTCTTTCCGGACATTGTATAGGGAGCCAGGAACCAAAGAGTTAAACACTGCACTGTTCAGATGTGTGGTATCTAGGTCCCCTTTTGAATCAGGGTCTAAGTGACTTGCCCAAGCACATACAGAAAATCTGTGGTGCAACTGGGAGTTGAACATTGGGCTTCCCAAACCTAAATTACTTGTGCTCTAAATCTGGAGTAATCAATTGATATGAGGGGAAATATTCCATATTTTCACTGGTTTTACAGAACAGAGCTTGGCTTATTTTGCAAGTCACGTGCCTATTTATCTATTTCTCCGAGACACGTTAGGGTAGAAAAATTTCAGATAAACTTCCTTCCAGAGAACTGTATGACTTGTCATTAGTAACAGATGTCATTTCATTTCAAGATGATCAAGTGGTAGATAGTTTCCAGTAACATAATTAGTGTGGGTCTAGGGAGGCACCATCCCCAGGCACCAATTTGAAGGGAGCATCAGCTTCCAAATCAATAGCCACAGCCAGGTAGGGTGCATGGCACCAGCCCCAACCCCTGGCCACAATAAGGCAGTATTCAGGGACCCAGCACTGGCCCCAACCTCAGCCCAGTCCCACCCTCAGCGAAGCAGCCTGCAGGGAGCCAGCCCCACACCTTCCCCAATGAGGCAGTATGCAGGGAGATAGCCACAACTGCAGCAACAGCTGCTGTCAGGTGAGGGCCTCCCATGCTTGCCCCCACTGTCACCATCTCTCCTATATATTCTCAAGTGCTTGGCGCACACGCACACACACACACACACCCACCCACCATCTCTGCTCAGGGCACAAAAATCAGTAGTTACACCTCTGATAGTTTCCTTCTCATGTCTTTATGAGGCTGTACATGAAAATAATATAAAGTCTCACTCTGGTTTACTGGGCCAGGGGTTGTCACAAATTATCAAATTGCAAACATCAGAATGCAAAAAAAAATTAAATCTATATTAGGTAGAAACAGTTTGAACTTTGTTTTCTTCTATAGCATAGGGATGTTGGTTTTCAGTTCTTCTGCTCCAGTATACCCAGCCACTACCTAAAGACTTCCAAGTTGGCTGTGTGTTCAGTATTAATATAACTTGCCTCGAGTCACACCTATAAAGCAAAAAAAAAGGGGGGGTTAAAAAAAAAGGTCTTGGTGGGGTTGGGGATGGGGGACAGGCCTCTAAAACTGCTAGTCTATACTCAGTGACCTGTGGGATAAAAAATCTAGTAAAGCTGAAATGTTTACCCTTGTCTTGTGCTGATAACAGCAAGGGAAGAAAAAATAGTGTTAAGCTGTCATTTTTTCCAAAACCTAAGGGACTGTATTTTCAGATACTGCAAACTGGCATACGTCTTTTAGACTGAAAATCTTGCTTACGGTTTTGAAATTTTCTGGTACATGTCCTGAAAATGGAGGGCACATATACACAGGTCAGACACCTGTTCCCAAACATGCTAATTAGCATGCATCAGAACAGAATCAATTAACAGTCTCTGCGCTACATGTATTCAGCGTCCCATTCTTCAAAATGCTTTCAAATGAGATTTAGTTAAAGCTCATCAAATGAGATTTAGTTAAAGCACCCCCACAGCCTTTTGACATGCTGGACACTAAATACACATGATGCTGCGGGTGCTTTAATTAGAGGGGCTCTCAGAGCACCTCTAATTAAAGCGTCCTCCCTTACCCCAGAGCACATGTATAGACACCCAGAGTTTCTAAAGCACTGAAATGTAGAAATTTAGTCAAATTTGGTAAATATATCTGCCCCAAAATGGAGGAGACAGGGGAAAGGAGAAATTAAATATATTTTTTTGTTTTTGCATTTTCTAAATAAAATGCTTGATTTCAGAAAAGCCGAATATTTCATTTTGAAATTTTCTAAACAAAATATTTTGATTTTTTTTTTTTTTTGTTTAACATTGATCTGAATTAAAGAAATAAGGTTAAACAAAATGAAACAGAACATTTTGCTTCTGGTCACGTAAAATGTTTCCTGTTGACCCAAAACATTTTCATGTTTTCATTTTATTGAAGGAATTATTTTCCGTTTTTTTCAGTAGAGCCATCTAACTGATCACTCCATTATTTGCCCAGCTCTAGTTACAAGGAAGAAAGAGAGGCCCCTATTCCTTTCTGTGTTGTTTGTCTGGGGTTAGAAAGAGAAATGTTTGGGTTGGGAGGACAATGGAAGCTCCTGAAAACAAGGAGCTTTTGAAAGGGTTTAATGTATGTTGGGGAGAAGAGAATCATGAGACCCAGAAAACTGCTATATTGTTTTGGAGGACTGGTTTTTATTTTGTACAAATTGAAAAATTGTCAAGTTGCAGTGGCTTGAGAGAAATACTGCTGTTTTTGCAGAACTGGCCTGAGTATTGGTATGTAGGCCCCAAAATGGTATGCTGTAATTATGGATTCAAATCAAAGTATCTGGCTGAATAACCTTGAAAGTCACAGCTTTGCTTTTAAAAAAGAAACTCTTGGAAGCTCTGTTATGGTATAATGCATGTCTGTCTGAATTATAAATAAAGAGAATGTATTTCTGAAAACTCTTCTCTGAATTCACCTTCTTTGCTAGCTCAGCAATAGCAAATGAAAGAGAAAACAATTTCTAAGCAATTTACAAGGCAAAAATTATCATACTCAGAATGACTATTTGGAGAAGCCCAGCCAAAGCTCAGGCACTGATAGTTCAAAGTTGGTAAAGGTTACCTTCATGCGATAAATGCAATCCATATGTAGCTGCTTCTTGAATGGGACTTGTTCCTGGAAACCACCCATTTCTTATGGAAAACCTCCCAATCACTAATCAGTAGCATACGCTCAAGTAAAAAAGTTCAGTTCAGTTTGCTCCTGTGATGTATTTTAACCATATCCATTCCTGGGCACATTCATTTCTGTGGCTGTTTGAGAGCTTCCTAGCCAACAAATTGCAGCCACAAGGTTCCTTCCATGGGTGGATCTAGGATTTTGAAAAAAGGGGTGCATATGGTATGGCACATCATCAAATATAACACAACACATTTTTTGCCAGTTAAAGAGAAACTAGAAGATTTACTAATATGCTGGGGGCCCAGTGCTATATGCAGTTTAAAATCAAAGCAAAAATAAATATAACTTTATTGGAATGTGTATTAATTTGCTAGCTTATATATTAAACTTAAAATACAAGAAGTGAGGCAAAAATAGTAAAAAGATACTGTTTTATTAGTCTTGTCATTATAATTAAATGTACATCTCTTATTCAGATTCATAAAACAAGCCTTCTTGAGCATCTTCATAGTGCGTCCAACACTTCACTGTCAAGTCATTTCCACACCTGCATTAATGTTCACCTGAGTTAATATTATTACACCTGAGTTAAGGTTTTTAGCTAGAATTAAAAGCAGCCTGCAGGGCTATGAAAGATAAATTACCAGGAATAGCTAACACAGCAAAATTGCAGAAGAAAGGATCGCTTGATTAATGGAACATCAAAAAAATTAAAAAGAAGAAAGGGCTGTTTAACACCTGTGAAGTGAAAAAAGAGTAATGAAAATCAGGTACTTGATAATGAGCCATGAAGTCACTTGGCTCCCTCAGTACTTCTTGAATCGAAATGCTGCTGTGTCTCCGAGGCGGTTAGTTTTTAATTTCAGATGGAGCAGGGATCAAATTGAGGTGTGACTGCTTCCCCCCACCCGGATCTGTCCCTGACTCCCTCCATTAGTGAAGGGAAGCATGTGATAAAGCAATAGCAATCGGATGCCCAAGTTACTAGGGGAATGTTCGGTGGGAGAGTCCAAGGGCCAAATGCTTTTTTATGCATCTGTGTAAATCTAGAACAGTTCAGTTTCAGTAATCTGAATCATTGTCAAACCTGGTCTCCAGCCTCTGCCCAATCACCTGGCTTGCCTGGGAATTGAGCTGTGAGCAATGATGTCAAGGGATTTCAGAGCACAGCCACTGTCTGCTACTCAGGGCTGATGGGCAGTTTACCATGTCCTGCCTGACAACTCAGTTGGAGGAGAGATAAGGTTGAAGAGGTTATCAGTCAGCTTGAATGTTACTGTCCCTCAGCTGCATTGAGAAAGGAGACAGACCAGTAAAATTAAAGTGAACCCTATCAGGGCTTCTAGTCTGTGACCATGGCACAAGCTGAATCAGCCCAATGCACAGCTAGCTACTATGTAACCTTTTGGTCAAGAATGGCTCTGCAGTTATGAGAAATGAGATGGCTTTGAGTCAGTGATTAGCCTGCATTTTCCATAGGAAAACAATAGTTCTTCTGCAAGCAGTTATCATAAAGAAACCCAACCTCATCTTCTTTCTAGGAGTTCAGTTCTCAGAAACCTGCAGACAGAAGGCAGGGTACAATAACTGTTCCACAAAAACAAAGGCAGCTTCCAAGGCTGGCATTTCTTGCAGTCTCTCTTCTCTGTGAGAAGGCACAGTTATGTTTCCTATGTTTGTAAAAGTTACACAATAAACCAGCTTTCATACCACCATCAGGAATGTGACTGCAGTCACCACAGGCTGGTTTGAAAAGCATTTAATTATAACATGTAGTATCTGTCCAACTAATAATGGGCAATGAAATAGTGTAGCTGCACCTTTAAGAGTTTTCTCCTAGGTCACAGGTTAAATCATATGTCAAATCATATCAGATCAAACCACAGGAGAGTATAAAGATAAAGAGCTAGTAGAGAGATGCCAGCAATCAGAGCATAACTCCTTCCCAGTCTGAACATCAATATCCTGCTGTCACCACATAGGGGAGGAATGCAGCAAGTGTAAATATACTTCTTCTGTACATAGTTTCTAGGCTTTACAGTATCTGGTGTTTCCTGAGTTTCTCTGGCATCACTGTTCATGAAAAAAGAATTAACCTATAGTGCAAAAAAGGTGGTCCCACTAAGTGCAACACAACAGCTATTGACTTGATACAAGGATGCTGTTTCCCAAGGGAGCTTGTATTTGCAGAAGTGCCCTAAGTACTTTGGCAACATAGTACGTTGGCAGTGTTTGCGTAGAAGCAGTTCCTCAAGGCAGCCAGCTGCCACTCGGTTCAACAGAAGGAACAAGAGTAGCCTGGTAGTAATATATGTTAAAATATATGTGCTTTTACTTGCACTTTGTGAATTAAGGGCCTTTGCTTTTAATATAGAATACTCCACTTGCCATTCACATGTGCAGTGGCAGATTGTAATATCATTTTAACAACATCTCTGACCCAGAAACGTAAGTATATTGGCAGGCTTCAATATCCATTCAGGCCTAGATCTAGGAGAGGTCTTACTGTCCTAAATTCCATCTACATCCCACTTTAAGCACCTAAATGTAGAAGTGTGTTTCTCAAAACCACTGTGCAACTCTTTGGGTGCCTGAAAGGCTGTGGAAGCCACATTTTTTGCCAGTAAAGTTCCCTAAAGAGAACTTGCTACTTCACATGCCCAGAATACTGCTGCCTTGGTGAAGCTGATCAGTTCAGAGCCTGTCTCATGGCTAAACCTATTTGGGAGCCTCAAACTAAGACCCCTGAGAGGCCAAGTTCAGTAGGCTTGCTCCGAACATCTAAGAAACACCAGACAGTCCTGAGTTGAGCAGGAGCCATGGGCACTTTCACTTGGTGGTAGTAGATCTATTGTTCACTCTCTGTAAACACTCTAGAGCAGTGTTTCTCAACCTGTGGGTCACGACTCAAAAGTAGGTTGAAAGAATATATGAAAAGGTCACGAACAAACTTTAAAAATGGATCAACACACTTTCATAAATTGATTCCCTTTAAAGGAGAAAAATGAGGGAAACT
>NW_017729026.1:20113078-20113295 GCF_001723915.1 Gavialis gangeticus | reverse complement strand
CAGCAGGTCAGGAGTGAGGGGCACAGGGTCAGGACTGGCCATTGAGGTTTACAAGTGGGTCCTGCTACAAAAAAGATTGAGAACCATTGCTCTAAAGCAGTGGTTGTCAGCCAGGGCTCAATGTAAATTTAGGGGTACTTAAAAAGGTTGTAGGGGGTACACAGAACTGATGTGGCTGATAAATGCCGTATGCGTGTGCGGAGCTGCAGCGCACCAC
>NW_017729026.1:20101766-20108078 GCF_001723915.1 Gavialis gangeticus | reverse complement strand
CTGTCACCTCAGAGATATTCATAGTAGGATAAAACAGAGTAAATTTGGTCCAGTTGCTGTCAGCCACTTCTTACTTTTTTGAGGGAGTGGGGCTGAGGCTGGAGCAGGGGCAAGGGCTGTCCAGCCAGAGTGGCTGCATGCGGGTGGGGGTGGCTCCCCCTGCTGTGCACACCCCAGGAGGGCAAGGAGGGGGGGCGTGTGCCCCGGGATCTGCATGCAGAGTGAGGGCGGGTTGCCTCTGTGGGCTGGTGCCAGGGCAGTGCTAGGCTGTTCCTGGCAAGGGTGTTGCACTCTGGGCAGGCAGCAGTGGCGCTAGGAGTGGGGCTTGGGGGGGCTACGGCGAATTCTGGAGTGGTTGCAGCCCCTCCTGTAAACCCTCCCAGTGCCGCCACTACCCGCCCCAAGCGCAGCCTGAGCCCAACCCCCTCGCCAGGAAAGCCGCTCTGGCCCCAGCCCCCAGCGGCAGCCCACCCCACCTCATTTGTAAATCCAAGGGCACACGTCCTCTATGCCTTCCTGGGGTACGTGCAACAGCAGAAGTCAGCCCTCCACTCTGCACCCCCCAGACGAGCCACTTGCGGCTCCATCCCACACCCTGTCCTGGGTGTGCAGCATCTGGCCCAGCCCCACTCCCTCCCTCACTTGAACTGCCCCCCCCCTTAAAAACCAGACAGAAATATAAAGGAGTACATGAGTTGAAACTCTGAGACAGAAGGGGTATACTTGTTAAAAAAGATAGAAAACCCCTGCTCTAGAGCATTGCCCCAGGAAATGAAAGACCCAGCTGCAGTTCGCCCACGAGTCTGAGGAATTTCAAACCCACATCTTCCACCTTCAAGAGAATATCCTAACCACCAGGTTACAGGTAAGGCTGGGGGATACTCTCCACCCTGCTGCTGAATTTGTGCAGCCAAAACACAAGATTCCCAGATCCAGAAAGAAGGTGAGAGAGATATAGAGCATGACTCTCTAGCCAGGGATTAGAGATTCCCCTGAAGAGAGGCCTAGGTTTTTGGTCCTATTCCCTGTTCAGGTATTTTAGCCAAGGATAATTAAATATATAATACATAAACAGTATCAGGGGCTAAATTTAACCCTTGGTCCTTACCCCCTACATGACATTCCAGGTAAAGCAGCACTATGTACAAGAATTGGGTACGATGATACATCTGTCAACATGAGCTGAATTTCACCTATGAAATTTCTTTGCTTAGCCATCTCCAGAGCCATTCAGCTGCCTGTAACAAATAGCAGGCCTGAGTAAAAGGCATTTCAGAAGACAAATGTAAGTCCTCTGTAAATCACAGGAAAGAACATATAAACATGGAGGTTTGTATGCCATGTGCCTTTTTTTCATGAAACAAATCTCACTTATTTTTAGATAGCCTAACCAGTATAAATAGGAACACTACTGAAAACAATACAGATGTTTAAGATGAAATCCATAAAGCATTTGTCACTAGGAAATCTTGCCAACATTCAGTTTTAATTGTTTCTTTATGGCACATAAATAAGGATTCTTCTATACATAGCCGAAGGTACTAAAACATGCAAAACTGCCAGCATGTCTGATCATTTTCTTAAATGTGTGACAAAAGTCTGGGGGAAATCTGTTCAGGATACAGCAGGTACCATTGCATTTCTTTAAGAAGTACTACTACAGAGGTTTTAAAACTGCCCAAATGTTACTGTTCACTGAAAAGGCTACCGTCTGAAGGCCTGTCAGCACTGTAAGGAACCTAATTTAATCAGAACTGTGCAGAAGACTGTTCCCACTTCCTGATCGCTCTAGCAGAGTTCATACATGGCTCTTTCTTACATGGTTGTAACACACATTAAAATATTTCTAGTGAGGATGAAAACCATGCTTGCCACTTCAAAACCATGCTATGTTTTATGTCCACTTGTCCAAATTAGAGGGTAGAACACACAAAATGGCAAATGTAAAGGAGTACAAAACTCAGTGTAACTTCTATAATTTATTAGCTGACCTAATCAGAGCAAATTCTGTTATCCAGTCAGAAAGTTATTTATTTTTCAATTGGGCACCAACACTCAGCTTTATATGGAACATTAATGTTGACGTTTTTCTCTTTGAACGTTAAAGAACAAAGTGAGCAACCACAAAATAGTTTCTCCTCATTAACCGAGGTAAAAGTTAGATTTTCTACCTAAAGCTTGCATGGTATTTTCATAAAGCAGCAGTGGGAGCTGGGAATAAAACACAATTATCTTTCAACAGTGCCTGTGCTCATCAGTGTATGCATAACAAAGCTGTAGCCTTTTTCAGGTTTTTTAAATTTGAGAAAAGCCTCCTTTTATCATGAATACAAGTGCTTCATGAACAAGATTCTGCATTAAAAATGAGTGACCCTAAGTGATTTTGGAGAGCAAATTAAAATTATAGTGTAGTTTGAACTATGTGGGCAATGACATTGTGTCATAAAGCAGAGAGGTAAACTTTCTATGTATGA
The DNA here is from genome assembly GCF_001723915.1 of Gavialis gangeticus. NCBI lineage: Eukaryota > Metazoa > Chordata > Crocodylia > Gavialidae > Gavialis > Gavialis gangeticus. The sequence goes on along the minus strand of NW_017729026.1, from coordinate 20,105,604 downwards.
TACTGGGCAGACCACAACAAGAATATACAGCCAGAGGCAAAGCAGCTGCAACAACATTGGAGGGAGATAGCTGGCGTGGGCTTTCATCCCCTTCACCTGCCTGCTTTAGGCCAACTCTCCCTATTTGTCTTTCTCTCTCTGATATACACACATACACAAAATAGGCTGCAATCACAAAGGCTTCATCACATGAGGACCCAGAGGTCCTCTGCAGCAGTGGGTAACAGCACCCTCTCAGAGAGCTAGGGAGTTGCATCCTGACTGTACCCTTCTCACTTTGAGTGGAAAGACAGCTGGCAGGGAGTACTGCAAGGTGCTAAGGTGATGTGCAAATGGAGCATAGCTTGGTGTACAGGGTTGATAATGGCCATAGCTTGAGGGTCAGCAACAGCGTACATTATTGAAAAATTAGGTGGTGGTTGAGCAACAGGCATGATTTGAATGTATTTGAGGTTAAAAGAATTAACAGAGCAAGTGCATGTCCTCATTCTGACTCTGTGTTTTACTCTTTCTCCAGTGTCTTTTTTTCTATCTTCTATAGACAGTTTGTCCTCTGAGGCATTGTCCTTTTCTTCATCTGATAGGCGCCTATAACACTGTGGATTTAAGTGCCATGTAGAAATAAATAGTGATGAGACCATCATGAGATAATTATGACTTGAGGTGGAAAGTAAGCAGCAAGGTCTCTGGAACATAGCCTTTTTTCATTCATGTATCCTCCTTAAAAATTAAAATGGAGAGAGAAATACAAAGCATATGAAGGACAGGTGTTTCCTAAGTAAGTGTCTTCCAGGTATTTTCCTAAACACCAGCAGCTTTTTAGCTGTCCATTCAATTTTCATCATGTCAAATACACCCAGAAGGCAGATGGATTCTACTGTTACAAATTCCATGTAGTGAAAACAGAGGTGTACAGTTACAAAATGAAAGCGATGTCGCAACATCTTTGAAATTCAGGAGAGACAATGTGACAGCTAAATGGAGTCACTGATTAATTCTGTCTTAAAATTTGCCTGGGTGTGAGCTTTGTGATTGGCATTTTCCAATAGGCCATAGTGCAGCCAATTAAAGACAGAGTTTTCTAACACCAGGTTATGTTTAAAATATAATGAGGTAAGATTAAGTTCTGTTAGTATGAGAAGCCAAGTGCTCAGCAGTCTTTCACTGTTGAAATAAATGTTCCAGCCTGGAATGCTGCTTTAGGGTCTCAAGTACAAAACAGTAGCAAAAGAATTGAAGAAATAAATGGGAGAGCAAAAGCAGGACAGCTAGGCACCCTAACAGCTGCCACAGAAAAACAGCAGGCAGAGGCAAGCTAAACATTGCCCCAGTCCACCGAATTATAAAACATAAGGGCCCCTTTAGCCATTCAGGTGATCCGATACATGATCTACACAATTGTGCCTCCTGTCATGCCACCACATGTGCATGGCAGGAGGTGTGATTGTAGGATCCAGCATCAGATCCAATCACACCTTATTGCTAGTGTTAGCCCAGGATCATGATCCTGAGTTTCCCCAGCACCAGCAAGTAGCAAGTTCCTGTGACTGCGAGCCCTGCAGCTGACAGGGCTCTCAGCCATGGCAGCACAGGGGGCACTGCCATGGCTAGGAGCTTCGTCAGCTGATGGGGTCCCAGCCACAAGGGAGCCCCTTGCCACATGTTCAGTTAGTGGTATAATAAGAAGGAGCCACTAAGTTATTACACATTTTTTCTGGAATAACTTTGTGATGTATTCCTTGTTTTATCATGCCATTACATGGGCATGTGCCCTTCCAGCAACCAGTCAGTGACTGGGGGGAGGTCCCCCCAAGGCCAATCTCACTGACCAGGCAGTGGCTGCGGCACTGCCAGAAGTAACCGCGGCGCTTCATCCGGCGCTCCCACGCCCTGGCCGGCGCTCTCAGGGGAGGCACTGGCACTCCCACCTGCCATGTACCCGTACGCGTCGCCACTGCACCATTAATTGATTGAACTTGTACCTGGGTCACTACTTAAGACTTGATTAACTAGTTAATCACATTTTAAGTAATAAATATAATGTGTAGATGGTGCCTAACAGACATTACCCTTCGTAACCAGCATTGTGCTTTGGAGACCAAGGGAGCCCTAAGAGCAGGGGTGGGCAAAATGCAGCCCGGGGGCTGGATGTGGCCCGCCAAGCCATTCTATCCAGCCTGCGGGGCCCCAAAAAAATTTAGAAAATTAATATTAATCTGCCCTGGGCTGCCTGTCATGCGGCCCTCAATGGCTTGCCAAAACTCAGTAAGCGGCCCTCTGTCCAAAATAATTGCCCGCCCCTGCCTAAGAGCTTACCACCAACTGAGACTGTTTGGGGCCTAATATGAAGAAGTCACTAAAAGCATAGAGAGAGTAGCATGACTGTGGTTGAAACAACTCTGAGAAACTGTGGTATGAGGATTGGTGTCATTTAGAGCAACAGACTAAATAAGCTGCAGAGCTTTTTCTGGAGCCCATGTCATTATTCAGCCCATAATATTCCATGGTGAACCTCTGTAAGGAGAGTGATGCACTACAGAGTGTGCTTTATGATTGCTTTCCTCCTGGCCTTGTCTGAAAGGATGTCCCAAGTATGCTCTAGAGGGGCTCCACCAGTTTTTCCACCTTCCAGGAGCTGAACTTCCTGATGCAGCAGTTTTGCTCTTCGCATAGAAATCTTCTGTAGTTTTTCTAACTGACTGCAGGCCTTAGGCTAACCCATTGCAGGGACACTGGGTGAGTGCAAGAGGGAAGGAGAAAGAGGGAAATGAAATACAGAGAAGTAGTTCAGTTTATATACACAGAGACACCAAGAAGTTTTCTAGTGTTTGTCCTTTCCCATTACCAAAATTGTTGCCCTGGCCACCCCAGAGTAGGAATCAAAAGGCCAAGTTTGGAGGGGAGGAAGAGAATAGTTGGACCACTATGTCTGAGAGGGAGAAAAGTTAGAGAAAGATAGGAGATTACTTATTTATTTTAATATATGCATTTATGCAGCTACATAAACATGCCTGGCAATTTAAAGACCAATACGATTCCATGAGCTAGACCACCCTGTGTTGAGTGCTTGTTTTGTGCCAAATTGGTAGCGTGTTTTGGTCATAAAAGTGGCTTAACCAGCCCAGGGAGGATCACTTCAGTAGGGCAAAAGCTCTTCCAGAGGCTCAGGCATAACTTGCCCTCTCTCTGATTGGCATAGAAAATGGCACATGGCCAAAATGTCCTTGCATGAGGATTAGTGTAACTTTCTGTAAATTAGAGAAGCCTTCATGTGCCATTAACACAGCCTCAGAGAGCCAAGCTATGGAGTACTGCAACCAGGATTCAGGAAGTGCAAAGGTGAGTATTAAGCAGGCTGCCCTTGATTTGTTCTATACTAACCATGCTTCAAAAAAGGATCTGGCCTTTTCCAAAGGACTTAGCAACCTGAGTTAAGTCATGACTATGAATGGTCACTGCTTTGAAAGGCTTCCACACTAAATAATGGTGTAGCGAAAATAGATACTTTTCTCTATGTTTCTTTGTTCCTTGTTTTAGTATTAACCCCTGCATTCTGTAACTTTCCACCCACATGGTACAGGATGGCCCACTACGTATGCCTTATAGGTTGCTCAGGTTTTGGTTTGAAATGACCAATTAAAATGTAACACGTCAACTGAAAAAAATGCTAGTTCAATAAAAGCCACGTGCGCTCTTTGTTTAGGGTCGACACTGATCTGAGCAACAAGCTCCTCTGTCGGCCTGCTTGCAAGCAATAAAATAGAGTTGGATCCAGCCTGAAAGTGTGACTCTCTTCTAGAGGTGAATTGGACTAGCCTCCAGGGGATAAAATCAGCAA
>NW_017729026.1:20101077-20101549 GCF_001723915.1 Gavialis gangeticus | reverse complement strand
CTCAATAAAAGCCACGTGCGCTCTTTGTTTAGGGTCGACACTGATCTGAGCAACAAGCTCCTCTGTCGGCCTGCTTGCAAGCAATAAAATAGAGTTGGATCCAGCCTGAAAGTGTGACTCTCTTCTAGAGGTGAATTGGACTAGCCTCCAGGGGATAAAATCAGCAATTTATGCAACAATGGCTTTGGTTAATTAAAGAATACCTGGAACGTTTTGTGCCCATCTGTTTTATTCTATTTTATTATATTGTCCAGAACAGGGTTTTGAGGCTCATAGCAAAAGTATACATCAAGCAGAAAGTCAATTCCACGCAGCAAGTACCAGAAGGGGTCCAGGACTGGGAAGGTACTTGGTAGAAGACACAAACATAAAAAGCCTAGTTAGTTGTGAAGGCAGCAGAAACACCTGAAAGGTCCAGAGTTGCAGGGGAATAATCATAGTTTCATAGTTTCATAGATTTAGGGTTGGAAGG
>NW_017729026.1:20098150-20101066 GCF_001723915.1 Gavialis gangeticus | reverse complement strand
AACGGAGGTGAAGAATTGGTTAAAGAGGCCCGCTTTCTCAGCAAAGGCAAACAAATTCTCAGGAAGTATATATTTTTTTCCATGCAGAAATGTTTGGTCATAAAGAAGGAAGGAAGAAAAATACTGGTACAAAAAGCCTCTGACCTATCAGAATTGTTTCTAAATCATGCTTTAAAAATATGCATGAATTACACATGCACAAAAGTACATGGACTTCAGATCCAATGTGAGAATTGCTAGGGCATTTCCCAAGTGCATGCAACATGATGTCCCCTCAGTACCTTGCTGAGCAGGCAATGGGTACTGCAGAACCCACAACTGTGATTTAAAAAACTAGTGGGAATCAACAGTGATGAGAACCAATACACTGAATGTGGAGAGTCCTGCAAGCAGAGGTAGTGCAGTAGACTTTTTTGCTGAAATGAGGAATGCAGCTAGGGTGTTTGCAACAAATGAAATGGAAATACAGAGAGAACTTGGGAGCAGGATACAAGATTCTTGATAATATGGAAGACAGGAAAAGCAATAGAGTTGTGGCAATATTGCATAGTAGCTTTAAAGAGAATGTGACTGAGATTACAAGAGTGAGCAAGAGGTTGATGGCTGTTAAATTAGTGACACCAGATGAACATAACATCAAAGCATGTACAGCAAGTGGGAAAAGAAAGAACAGTTTAGAAATAACCTTGAAAGTCTCATGAAAACAATGCTGGAGAGAAAGCAGGAGTAGACATGAATTAACAGGCTGGAGAAAGAAATGAAATGTTTGAGGCAGTGTATCAGGAGTGAGGACGGAGACAGAGTACTGGAAATGATCAAAGGCTTGGATTGCTAAGGTTGCGTTTCAGAAGAGATAACACCTTGTCACTTACAGAAGTGGTCAGAGGAAAAATCCAAATGATTATATTCTGATTATACAAAGAGATGAGACAAAGCTCATAAACAACAAGGTTATACCAAGGGAAGCACTGATGACTCGGCATAGACTTCTGATTGTAGATATTGCAGTAGGGAAAGAAGGAAAGACAGCAGAAGAAAAGAGAGAGAGAAATTAAAGTGTGGAATCTGAAAGGAGAGAACATGATAGAGAAAGGATAAGAGAGCATAGTGAAACTATGCAAAATAAAGTGTTAGAGCATGAAAGGAATAGCATGAAAAGGAAGGGACCTGTAGAAAGACAAGGAAAGGAAAGTTGAAGAGGAAAGAGTCATGGTGGTGGAATTCAGAAAAGCATAGTATAAAAAAGAAAAAAGGTGATTCAAGAATGGCAGAAGACTAGAAAGAAAAACAGTTGACAAAGATACCAGACTCGTAAAACAGAAGCCCAAAAAGTTATTGCAAAATCTAAGGAAAATATCCTAAACTGTGGAAACTGTAGAAGAATAAAGATTGTAGAATATATGATGAAAGCCATTGAAAGGATTATGGATCAGCAACCAACAGAAAGAATAAAGACACGTATAATAGTTTATAATACAAGGTGACGGAATCACAGGTGTTATATTCATGATGAGATAAATGCAAGAACAGTTCCTCAAGGGGGATAAGAAACTGCCTCATGCATTTGTGGATTTGGAGAATATATTCATCGGCGTCCCCCATGAGGTAGCATATTTGTGTTTGTATAAGACAAGACGGATTGGAAAAGACTGAGCATTGTAGAAGTAGTGCATAGAGACCAAAGCAGGAGTTAGAACTGCATAGGAAATGATAGAAGAGTTTGACGTCAAGGTCATCTGACCCTACAGCTGAGCAGGACTAAGGACTGAAACAATAGAGCATGTGTTATTGCCAGATCAGTCTCTGGCAGCTATCTTCTTCTTACCCCTCCACTCTCTTTGTACATTGGGACAGATGCCAGTATGGCTGATCTAAAAATGTTTAACTTTCCAGGTGTGAAGAAAGATATTTTCAAGTTATGGTAGAGTAAGGCTGGAACCATCCAATCCCAGGGAGTTCAAACCCCATCCCAAGGAGTTCAAAAAGCCCTGATGATGTTTGCATTTTAAAGAAGCCTACTGTACAAGTTTTTACCAATCGCTTCCATGTATACTTTGATAGTATTGTGAAACGACTGCACTTCCTAAGAAGACATGGCTTAATCACAATTAATTGAGTCTGCTGGAGCATGGTAATTACTGCACTCCGGCATACTCCAGCATCACATGTATCAGCATCCCCATGCTGAAAAATGACAGTGGGGAGCTTTAACTAAAGCTTGTTCGGAGAGCTTTAGTTAAAGCACCCCACCACCATTTTTCAGCACGGGGACGCTGATACACGTGACACCAGTGGTGATGCATACGGGTGCACGGGGGTTCATATGCACCTGCTGAGAGTGCTGGTGTATCCCCAATGGCAGCACTGTCCGCTTAAGCAATGAGCAGGTGGGGCAGGCAGGAATGCCGGTGCCCCCTGCAAGTGCTCGCTGGGGAGCAGGGCCACCAGCACCAGATGAAGGAGCCACGCTCTCAGGTGGTGCATGAGCGCCAGCTGGGGAGTGGGACCACCAGCAGAAGCAGCCTCAGCCATTTCCAGAAGTCCTGTGGCTGCTTTTTGGTAAATCAGATCAGCCACGAGGGGACGCCCCCCCCGTAAGCATGATCAGCTGCGGGGAGACCCCTCTGCTCAGTGTGAAAGGCCACAGGGGGACCCCCCCAGCCACTGAGGGGTTTCGGGGGGGGCATGTGCCCCCCCCCAACTCAAGGCACCAGTCACCCACGCGTGACAGTTCATGCACTTTAATTAGCATGACTCTTGGAGCCACTCTAATTAAAGCACTCCCCTCTCCCCTCCTCCCCCCTCCCCACCCCCCAGAGCACATGTATAAACGCCCTTTACTTCTGAGGTGCAGCCAAAGAGAGTGGGGAGGGAGGGGGAAGCCTGTGAGCCAACTTTGTGCTTCTCAGATTCTGG
>NW_017729026.1:20092476-20093150 GCF_001723915.1 Gavialis gangeticus | reverse complement strand
GCCACCAGCACCAGATGAAGGAGCCACGCTCTCAGGTGGTGCATGAGCGCCAGCTGGGGAGTGGGACCACCAGCAGAAGCAGCCTCAGCCATTTCCAGAAGTCCTGTGGCTGCTTTTTGGTAAATCAGATCAGCCACGAGGGGACGCCCCCCCCGTAAGCATGATCAGCTGCGGGGAGACCCCTCTGCTCAGTGTGAAAGGCCACAGGGGGACCCCCCCAGCCACTGAGGGGTTTCGGGGGGGGCATGTGCCCCCCCCCAACTCAAGGCACCAGTCACCCACGCGTGACAGTTCATGCACTTTAATTAGCATGACTCTTGGAGCCACTCTAATTAAAGCACTCCCCTCTCCCCTCCTCCCCCCTCCCCACCCCCCAGAGCACATGTATAAACGCCCTTTACTTCTGAGGTGCAGCCAAAGAGAGTGGGGAGGGAGGGGGAAGCCTGTGAGCCAACTTTGTGCTTCTCAGATTCTGGAGACAGCTGGGGACCAGAGCGTTCCTTGTGAAGAATAGCTCTAGTGGCTGCTCTAATTTCCTCTGCTTCCACAACAGTTCATCAACCATCCTACAGCTCAGAGTTCAGTAGGTGGAATGCACTGATTGGCAACACCTCCACCACGCTGCACCTCCCCACCATGCTCTTATACCAGAGGTTGCAATAGGGGATGGTGGA
>NW_017729026.1:20087488-20092141 GCF_001723915.1 Gavialis gangeticus | reverse complement strand
CAATAGGGGATGGTGGTACAATACAGACCACAGAAATGCTGGAATTGTATCCATTCAGGATGTAAAAAAACAAGAAGAGCACTGTAAACCTAATCATAAAATTAACCCAAAACTCAGGAGGGTGTTTAAGGACTTGAATGTCCTAGCTGCTCCCTTCTTGTTTGCATAATCCAGACCTGATCACCTGACAGCCTGCTGGCCATGTGTGGCCTCCAAGCTCCCACCAAGCTGTGGCCGGGGTCTCTGGGCTCTCCTTCCATCCTCTAGGTCCCTGCTCCCTTCCCAGGTGGCAGCACAGCACAGCGCAGACTGCAGCCCAGGGCACCTGCATAATGCAATACAACAGGGGAGCCTCTCACCAAAAAGCTGGGAGTGAAGCTGGGATGTGCATACATGCAATGTAGTTGGACAGAGGCAGAGGGGGTGCATACATGAAGTGTGCAGGATGTGGGACCTGTGGTTCACACTGGTGTGGCCCACACAGTGTATAGTCCTTGCTTTTGCAGCCTCCAGAACATGGAGCCCCTAGCTGCTTAAAAGCTGGACAGCCCTGAAATAAATGTTCACATACTGAAATGAAACCCTCAGGCTACAAATAGTTGTAGCATTTGTCCCAGGATAAACCATTTTACTGCAGGACAAATTTCAACTGTTTAACCATTTCTATCTATTGTCTAGGGATAAATCCTAAAAAGGCTTACAGGATAAAAAGTACTAATTGTTTATGCCAGGACATTGCAAAGTGCATTTGAATGGTTTTCCCAGGATTAGAAAGGCAATGTGTGTACATGCCAATCCTGGGATATTTCTGTTCTGGTTCAAACACAGGCACAATTTAGCCAGGGAGAAATGCAGTCTTCCTCAGCTCAGAGATCAAAGAACAAGAAAACAGGCTAACCTAGAAGGGACAAAGGCATGTAAGAGGATTTCAAAAAACTGGTGGACAATACAAGTAAACCTTGGATGTCTTGGGTTAAAAGTGAAGTAATGAGTAATTTTTTCCATTGGAAGATATGAGGGGAAAAGGAAGTTTCAAAGCTAAAGATCACGTCAAAATTACAGATGCCAATTCTGACATTCAAGAAAGTGCTGACTGTTCTTAAATTGTACTAAAGGCTCCCCCCTCCACCCCCGCTCCCCTGGCCCTGCTGGTGCCCCTCGCTCCCACCCGCAGTCCCCACAGCCCTGCTTGTGCCCCTCACTCCCCACCACAGCCCCACCAGCCATGCTTGTGCCCCTTGCCCCTCACTCACAGCCCCTGTCCCACAGCTCTGCTGGAGGGGGCCCCAGCTGCCAGGGCTATGGGGCCAGGGACCCAGGTCCACAGCCCCCTGCCCCCAACAGAAGGCAGTGGCTGCTACAGCAGAAGGAGCATGGAGCCAGCTCCCCCACTGCTGCTGCCTGCTGCAGGCTTGGGTGGGGGCAGAGCGCACTCCCAGGGAGCAAGGGGACCTGTTGCCCCCAGATCTGGGGGTGGGAGGCAGGGGCAGGGTGGGTGTGCACTGCAGGCTCGGGTTCCTGGCCCTGCTGCTCTCCTCTGGGCCCTCCGAGCACAGCGTGTGCAACCCAGAGCGGCAAAGCACAGCTGGGACATGCAAAAAAGCTGCCTGTTGCTGGAAACTCTGAGCTCCCCTAGCCACACTTCCCCTGTGTGCAAAGGGGCAGCACAGGCAGCAGCACTGGGTTGTGCCCCTCACTGCTGCCTCTGCCTGCAGGGGAAGTGTGGCCAGGGCAGCGTGGAGCTTGCAGCAGCAGGCAGCTTTCATGCACATCCCAGCCGTGCTTTGCCTCTCCAGGTTGCACACGCTGTGCTCCAGAGGGCCCAAAGGAGGGCAGCAGGGCCAAGAGCATGAGCCTGCAGTGTGCACCTATCATGCTCCCACCGCCCGGGAGCCAGCCCCACCTCCTGCCCCTGCACAAGCCCAACCAACAATGTGTGGACCATGAGTGGCTCACTACTGGCCCAACCGGGCTCCGTGCCTCCATATGCAGCTTCCCTGAAGGGCTGATAGTGCTGCTCTGGGTGCACCTCCGGCCAGGTGGGCACTCCTGCGGGGAACTGGCAGGGGGCTGAAGGAGCCAGGAGATGTTGGGGGAGTGCCCACCCACCCAGCAGCATGTGGAACCGAGCGGTGCTGTCAGCCCTTCAGGGAAGCTGCCCATGGAAGCGCGGAGCCAATAGTGCCATTCACGGTCCATGTATCGCCAGGCAGGCACTCCATGTCTTTCACCAGCACCTCCTTGCTCCCTTAGCCCCCAGGCAGCTCCCCAGAGCCAACCTCTCCCCCCCCTCTCCCCAGCCCTGCCCCACAACCCCTCAGCCCCCTGCAAGCCCCACTTACCACCCCACAGGCTTCGGGAAGGAAAGTGAGCCTGAGCCGAACCTCGGGTGAGTGAGAGCCTCAGGCTCTCTGGGCAGAGCTGGGGTTTCCCTGCCCTTTTTGCAGTCAGCTCTTGCAGGCTGGAACTGTGTGTGCCTGCAGAGTTCTTTGCAAAAGCAGGAAATCCACAGGTCTCTCTGCTAAAAGGTAAAATCTGCTTTTTCTCTGATAGAAAGGGGAAATCTGTGGTTTTCTCTGTTCTTGCTTGGGAAGTGGAAAACCCAGATCCCTGATGGTAAGTCTGCTGCTTGCATGAATATAACTAGTTCTTTGGGCAAGAGTGAAATTGGGGTGATGTGGGTTGACATTGCCAAGACCAGGTACTGGGCTTTTGTGAGGCTCATGCTCCAGGATCCAACCAGACACTGGTGCACTTGAACTCCTTTTTGATTTCTGCTCCACCCAAAGTTTAAAACCAACTGCCTGGCAGTAGCAGTGGCATGTCTACCTGTGTTGAGGGAGTCAGTTGACTTTGGGCTCATTGTAACCTACCAGATCCCTTCTAAACTTTTCATTCCACAGGTGTTAGTGACCCGCTCTCCTTTTTAATTGTCTTGCTGTTCCATCAGTCAAACTAACCTTTGTCCTACCATTCTGCTGCCTGAGAGCTGCTCCTGGTAAGGAAGCTCCTGTTTCACATCCCTTCAGATTGTTTTAGACTCACCCCAATTAAGTTATATTTGGTCTGTCCTCAATCTTAAATGGAATAAACCAGCCCTAGGCCCCTAGCATATTAGTTTCTTTTTAACTGTGTTGTTTCACATGGGAGGGTGCACCTCACCATCTACACCTGCCTTTTCAAAATCCAGGATTTGCCCGTGCATCCAAGTTTTGGATTGCATGGTGTAGCATTACCCCAGGGCCATGGGATTTGCAAGCAGGAGGCAAAAGTTAGATCCATCCCACTGGGTCTGCATGATGGCACCAGGGGGAGGTGGTAGCACTTGTGTGGAAGGTGCAGGAGGTTGGGTAAACTAGAATCCTAGAAAATTAGGGGTGGAAAGGACCTCTGGAGGTTGTATCTAGTCCAACCCTCTGCTTCAAAGCAGGACCATCCCCAGATCATCCCAGCCAAAGCTCTGTGTACCTGGGTCTTAAAAACCTCCAAGGGTGGAGCTTCCACCACCTCTCTGGGTAACCTGTTCCAGGGCTTTACCACCCTCCTGGTGAGACAATTCTTCTTAGTAGCTAACCTAAACTTCCATTGCTTCAGCTTGAGACCACTGCTTCTTGTTCTGTCATCTGCCACCCCTGAGATCAGTTTAGCTCCATCCTCTTTCAAACCCCATTTCAGGTAGCTGAAGACTGCTATAAAAATCCCCTCAGTCTTCTCTAAACTAAATAACCTCAGTTCCCTCAGTCTTTCCTCATAAGTCATGTTCCCCAGCTCCCTCATCATTTTTGTTTCCCTCCACTGAACTGTCTCACATCCTTTCTGTAGTCAGGGGCCCAAAACTGAACACAGTTCTTCAGATGTGACCTCACCAGTGTTGAATAGACAGGGATAATCACTTCCCTTGACCTACTAGAAGCACACCTACCAATGCAACCCAGTAGCTGTTAGCTTTCTTGGCAACAAGGGCACACTGCTGGCTCATATGCAGCTTATTGTCCACTGCAACCCCCAGGTCCTTTTCTGCAGAGCTGCTGCCCAGCCAGTCAGCCCCAACCTATACTGGTGCATGGGATTGAAGGACTTGGCACTAGTCTTTGTTGAACCTCATGAGATTTCTTTTGGCCCAATCCTCCAATTTGTCTAAGTCACTCTGAATCCTAGCCCTACCCTCCAGCGTACTGTACTACTCCCCCCGCAGCTTGGTGCCATCCGCAGACTTGCTGAGGGTGCACTCTACGGCTGGCTGATTGCCAGTGCTTGGTGCTAAGTGGGGAGGGCTTAAGTCCTAAGGAGCTGCCCAGGCCAGTTGCACTAGGTGTGGTCACAGGCTCAGGGCCAAGGGCGGGCAGGACCAAGCAGGGCACCCAAGGGCCATGCTCGCCCTCTGTGGGGCCGGTGCCATCAGGGCACTGGGCTCCAGTGAGCGGGAGCCAGGAGGGTGCAGCTTCCAGCTCCAGGGGCGGGTGGCTGTCCTGGCCCGGGAGCTGAGTGGAGGGGGGAGCCGGAGGGGAGGGCTGGGGGCTCCCCTGGCCAGTCCCTCGCCTCCCAGCCCCAGCTGCCCGCGGTGACGTTGCGTTTCCTCCCTCTAGCGGAGCCGGGAGTGCCGGCGCCAGAGCCCCTCGCTCCGCTCCGCGCGGTCCGCCCGGCCCCAGGCTG
>NW_017729026.1:20085667-20086989 GCF_001723915.1 Gavialis gangeticus | reverse complement strand
AGAGGCGATGTCCGAGCTCCCGGCGGCGCTGGGAAGTTGCTCAGTCAGGGCCCCGAGCCGCGGCGCGGTCTCCCCGGGCTGCCTTCCCGCCCAGCCTGACACTGGGGGGGCTGCCCTGAAGGGAGACCCCCCCCCAGGGGTGCCGGCTTCTCCGTCAGCAGGGCTGCACGGGACCCTCTGAGGCCACCCGGCCCAGCCCCGCTGCCCTAGCCGGACCCTCCCACACAACCAGCTCCTAGCACAACTGCCCAGCTCGGGGAGCCTCTCCCCTTGTTTCAAGCTATGTGGGGGCATTTTAGGAAATGGCTGGACCTCCCTCTTCAGAAGCAGGCGGTGCTTTGTTATGGAGTGAGCCGGTCCAGCTGTTCCCGCCTGTAGGCTGCCGGGAATTCAAGCCCCGGTGCCACTTGGATTCCTGCGGTGCTGGGAAGTAGCCATCCCCAGCCAGGCAAACATCCCAGACCCCTGGCTTTTTTCCCCTCCTTCCTCAACCTGAGCAGTCCCCGCCTGCGTGGGCAGAGATTCTGCTGCCAAAGCTCTTGGCACACACAGCTGCTTCCTACATAGGGACAGTGACCTGTAAGTGGTGGCCCTGGGTCAAGGGATCGCTGTATAAAGAGATGCATTATTTTAAAGTATTAAAATGCTATCGTACGAATTGTCACATGGGCAAGCCTATCGTTTGGTGTTATGTATCATGCCATACATACTCAACTTGCAGCAAGGGGAGTTTAGGTTAGTTATTAGGGAAAACTTCCTCACTAGGAAGGTATTAAAACACTGGAACAGGTTACCCAGAGCGGTGGTGGCATCTCCATCCTTGGAGGTTTTTAAGACCCAGGTCGATAAAGCCTTGAGATGATCTAGTCCTGCTTTGAGCAGCAAGGTGGACTAGATGATCTCCTGAGGTCTCATCCAACCCTCATTTGTTATGATTCTGTGATTGTATGATTTACTGACAAATGCCTGTAGGGTTTGTAAAGCTATTAAAAATCAACTTTACTTATCCAATTCAGTAGGCAAATCCAACTTTGCTGTGATGGGGAAAGATGCCCATGGTTTGGTTTAGGAGTGGCCAATGTGGGGCACAAGTGCTGTAAGTGGCACAAGCAGCCTCTGTGTGTGGCACATGGCAAATCAGGGAGGGCTGGCAGCACAGCAGCAAATAGGGAAGGAATCAGGCAGGGAGCAGAAGGCAGGAAGCAGAAGGCAGAGCAGGAGATCAGGCAGGGAGAGGAGTGTGGAGCATTAAGCAGAGCAGCAGATCAGGAAGAGAAAAGGGATTGGACTAGCACTAAGGGAGGGTGCAGGGCTAATTTGTG
>NW_017729026.1:20080315-20080667 GCF_001723915.1 Gavialis gangeticus | reverse complement strand
AGCCAGGCGGGCCGGCCCGGCCGGGGCAGCGCGGGAGCCCGGGGCTGCCCACGGGACCGCGGAGAGGTAAGGGGCGCGGGCTGCGGCGGTGTACGTGTGCGCATATGTGCGTGGGTGGGTGTGCATGTGCGCGCAAGTGTATGCAAGTGTGTGTGCGTGCACATGAGTGTGCGTGCACGAGTGTCTGTGGTTATGTGCGCAAGTGCGTACGCAAGTGTGTGTGTGTGTGTGTGTTTGCGCACATGTGTGTGTACGTGGTCGGACGTGTGTGCGTGTGGGGGCCGATCCCGGAGGAGGGTCTCGCTGCCCGCCCAGCCCCGCGCATCCCGGCGCAGAGCCGGCCCGGGGGCAG
>NW_017729026.1:20068815-20079603 GCF_001723915.1 Gavialis gangeticus | reverse complement strand
GGGAAGTAGCCATCCCCAGCCAGGCAAACATCCCAGACCCCTGGCTTTTTTCCCCTCCTTCCTCAACCTGAGCAGTCCCCGCCTGCGTGGGCAGAGATTCTGCTGCCAAAGCTCTTGGCACACACAGCTGCTTCCTACATAGGGACAGTGACCTGTAAGTGGTGGCCCTGGGTCAAGGGATCGCTGTATAAAGAGATGCATTATTTTAAAGTATTAAAATGCTATCGTACGAATTGTCACATGGGCAAGCCTATCGTTTGGTGTTATGTATCATGCCATACATACTCAACTTGCAGCAAGGGGAGTTTAGGTTAGTTATTAGGGAAAACTTCCTCACTAGGAAGGTATTAAAACACTGGAACAGGTTACCCAGAGCGGTGGTGGCATCTCCATCCTTGGAGGTTTTTAAGACCCAGGTCGATAAAGCCTTGAGATGATCTAGTCCTGCTTTGAGCAGCAAGGTGGACTAGATGATCTCCTGAGGTCTCATCCAACCCTCATTTGTTATGATTCTGTGATTGTATGATTTACTGACAAATGCCTGTAGGGTTTGTAAAGCTATTAAAAATCAACTTTACTTATCCAATTCAGTAGGCAAATCCAACTTTGCTGTGATGGGGAAAGATGCCCATGGTTTGGTTTAGGAGTGGCCAATGTGGGGCACAAGTGCTGTAAGTGGCACAAGCAGCCTCTGTGTGTGGCACATGGCAAATCAGGGAGGGCTGGCAGCACAGCAGCAAATAGGGAAGGAATCAGGCAGGGAGCAGAAGGCAGGAAGCAGAAGGCAGAGCAGGAGATCAGGCAGGGAGAGGAGTGTGGAGCATTAAGCAGAGCAGCAGATCAGGAAGAGAAAAGGGATTGGACTAGCACTAAGGGAGGGTGCAGGGCTAATTTGTGACACACCTCCCAAAAAAGATGCTCCCCTGCCAACTAATCAACGGGAGCTCAACAGACTCAGGAGACATTCAGCACCTCACAAGATTGGGCCCAATTAGAGAACTGTTTGTGGGGGAGCAACTACTTAGGGATAAAAATAAGTCTCACTTTTGGTGCTACAAAAAGCCTTAAAATTCTGTATCGCTGTACAAGAGCGTTTTGCTGTTCTATGGCATCACTAGTCCAACAACTTCCAAGCCTTTTGCAAACGCTATTGAAGTAAGCTTCAGAACATGCCTTTGTGAAAGGTAAGCAGTTCGTACTTACTTAGCATCTAGGAAAACTGAGGCAGAGACATAGAGAATGATTTGCCTAACTTAACCTCTTTGCCACTTTTATTAAAACAGTTTAAATGCTTGAGGATCACAGTTATTAGACATCCTCCCCCTCCCCTGCCCTTGTGACTGCATGTTATATTTGCTCTTGCAGAATATACTGTACTAAACTGACAGGAAGACAGCAGGGTAAGGTGGCACCTTAGAGACTAACTTGTTCAGAAATGCTTCCTTTTTTCCCTGGTAAGCAGTGTACTTCATCAGATGCTGTGAATGGTTTTGGAGAGATCGGGGTATTAAATAAAAATGAATTACTTTATTCATTTTTATTTAGTACCCTTGGCTAAACTGTAGCCTACTTTGTTACTTTCTATTTAGAACCCCATCTCTCTGCAAGTCCACTTAATAACATCTGACAAAGTAGGCTGTCGCCCGTGAAATTTGATGTGTTTCTAAAGGAGTTAGATGCCACCCTGCCCTGCCTTCTGCCTGACTTCAGACCAGAGGCATAGTGAGCTCTTTTGTCATCCCAGGTAAAGTGGGTGGGGGATGTGAGGGGATTGTGAGGCTCTTGGGGGTGTCCAGGACCAGAGGGATGAAGGCAGGGAGGCATTTGGTTCATGGAAGCTGGAAAGTATAGTCTCTAGCTTGTAAGAGTGGGGAAGGGGATATGGAGTGGAGCCTGTGCAGCTCTAGAGTCCTGGCAGTTCTGGGTGACAGTGCCACCGGGAACTAAACCTCTTGCCCGCCCCCAAACATGCTACTGAACGCCATGCTGAGCAAAGAAATAATATCCCTAAACCAAGGGGGTGAAGGGGTTCCCCTCCTTTCTTCACCACCTGCTTTTTTTCCTCTAGGCACTGCAGGGACCTGAAAGCCTCCCTGCTATCACAGGTTGGCTTCTGACCCCTCTTAACAGAGCCGGAGTCTGTAGCTGCCAGGCTAGCAGCATAGCTACATTCATCTCAGTTTCCCCTCCATCTTGGCTTTAGCACCGCCTACCCGTAATCAGCACCAAGGGTTTGTGTGCCCCTTGCTCACAACTAGTTGCACTACTCCATCAGAATAACATGGCTAACTAGCTCTCTAAACTGATAGCATCCTAAAGCTGTGTGGTGGTCCAAAATGATGAAGTAGCAAAATAGTCAGAATCTTAACTCTTAAAGCACCATACACATTCCTATGTCAAAACAGTGTGAGAGCATAAAAACTCAGTGTTGCTAGTTCACTGTACTGAAGAATTTGCTTTCTAAGCTCTTCTTTCAGGCGTACACAGTAACTGCTGGTAAGGAGAGAAAATGAATAACCAACCAAGTGAATTGCTTTTGATATCAATTCTTGATTATTTTTGGTCACCTCAGGAAGGTCAGTCCTTATTTAGGTAACAAACTCAAAATCACTCAGTCATGGGCAGCTGGTGCCTCCCGAGTCTGGGGGGTGCACCAGATCGGGGTGGAGGGTGGTCCCCCAGCAACTGATCGCTAAGCCTGGAACCACCAGTGGTGAAACCAGCAAAACAGGAAGTGAACTTCTGCTGGCACTTCCGGTTTCGCGGCTGGTGCTTCCAGGGTACACGGCCAATTTCAGGGGGTTCCTGTGCACCCCCTACACATCGCCAATACACTCAATACTCTAGGCCAGGTCTGGACCACAGAGTTGCTTGAGGGCCAGATCTGGATGCAGTGGCAGGGGTCAACACAACCTTCACTTGTCCCCTGCCACTGACATGCATGCCTAACCAGGGTCCATGCTCTGGATTTAGGCAGCAAGCCCTGCCCCAGTTTGCTCCACCCCTAGATTGTTGGCCCCTCTGCCAACACCATGGGGCACACAATATGGTTCTGGGGGCTGGATCCAGCCTATGGACCTTAAGTTAGATACTGCTGGCCTAGTGGCTACAGTTTTGCTTGGGAACCTTGGGCAAGTCACTTCACCTCTCCAGGCCTGTTTTCTTCATCATAAAATGGTTCCATCTGCTTCCCCACCTCTCATCAAGGTTGGCAAAGCTTAACTAATGTTTGTATATCTGCTTGGAAATCCTTGAATGTACAGGTGGGTAGACAGTAATGCAGTTAGAGGTGGGCAGCCAGGCCAGCAACCCTGGGGCTAACTTAGAGATGATGCAAGAATGGCAGCCATTGCCACTGCTGACCTAGCTGTTGCAGCCCTCAGCCAGTCCAGCCTCTCCTACCACTGTCCACCAGGCCTCAGGCCCTGGCTGCAATGCTTGTAGTTGTGTGAAATATCATTCCAACTTTTCATTCTCCTACAGTAATAAACTGCTTCCTTACCTTTATTTTGTTGACAAAGGGTACATCTACACAAGACACTACATTGCCACAGCAACAAGCTATGTCATCATAGTGATGAGCTGCGTCACTGTAGCTCACTGTTGTGGTGACATAGTGTCAGCGGGCACAAAATGTGACACCAACACTACTGTGCAGTAGCGTCGGAAACAACCCGTGCGGTGTCGGGATGGCGCAGAAATGTTGCTTACTGCACGGTCATTTACTGCTTGCTTAAGCAAATACTAAATGAGCGTGCTGTAACAACTGTGCAGTCTGGCACATGTGTAGACGCGCCCAAAGTGTTATAAAGTTTATAGCACAAGCCACAAGAACAAGTAAAGCCCAAACCAAAGCTCTTTCTGTTAACTGTCATAGGAAGTGAAACAAAGTTATATAAAAAGAAAGCTCTTTAGGCTTTTTATTAGTGCAAATGTCTAGAACTAAGTATTTAACCAAAAAGTTGTTTTAATTCCTGAGGGTTGCATGCACTATTCTTGCTATTTAAGATGAGATTAGAGCTTGCTTGCTTATCACCTGGCTGCAAGGTTTGAATTTTCGATGGATCATATTGCTTGGTATCACTTTGCATTGCCATGAAAATAGTATTACTTTATAAACTGAACATTCTTATTTAATGCAAGATCATGAAAGAAGAATGAATAGTTTATAAACTAAATCAGACTATAGAGCCTTATGCTTTGGCTACTGACCGTGAAAGACACTCAATACTATTATTTTGCTGTACTTTAAAGCTGTTTTAGAAGCTGCTTTATAACTTCCTCTTCAATCAAACAGAATAAAAATATGATAAACCAGTGAAATTTACTAAAAAATAAGCTTATTTTTATTATGGACATTTTGGTTGCCAGTCTAAATATAAGTAGCATTTTAGTCTTTTGACACAATCCACCAAAATTTACTTGCAAGGATGTGTACAAATACACCATCGATTCAGTGAGTACAATTAGAAAAGCATTAAGTTGATTTCATACACCTGAAAGGGAAATATGTTGGCTTCAGTTAGCTGTGGGCAAAGCTCAAAAGCTTGGTGCCCTAACATACTTTGATGCAATACAAATAGAAGCAATCAGCAGCAATTATAATTGTGGTCGTTGATATTAACCCAACTTCAGGTTCTTTTTAAAAGCTTTTCTAGATCTATAGACCTAAGTCATATTCATGAGCAGACTAAAAAGAAAAGTTAGTTCCAAATGCTGTCATTCTGGCATCTTTTGCTGGTGATAGATCCTTCTTTTAAGACACCTCAAAAGAAAAAACACCTTCCCCAGACTTTTTCATTTGTTTTGACTAGATAGTATAACAAAGTCTACGAGGAGGATACTGATAGAAGACCTTTGCTATGATTCCCTTTAAAGGTCATTTAAGTAGAAATTGCAGTAAAATCTCAGGAATAAATGTGTCCTACCTTGGTAAAAAAAATTCCAGTCTACATCATACTCAGAGCCATATCAACAACTTACTTCTTGGCTGCATTTTTCCTTACTCTCCTTTACACATGATATTTTGTGTTCTATATCTTAACTGCTTTTTAAAACTAAACTTAACCCTTGATTTTTTTAACTAGTATTTAAAAAGCAAACCCAGACTCTGTATGGTTGGAAAAGGTTCTTAATGTCTCACCAAAAGCAGGGCTAGAACTGTATGCAGGAATAAATAAATAGTCTAAAGTCAATAGTAACAAACTGCAGTGGGACCATGCTTCCTTAATCATAATATATATTACAGAACATGTCCTCTTATCCTTTCTAAAGCTGGGTTTATCTTTTGCTGCCCTAGTTGTCTCCATCAGGGTGTGATAAAGTGTGATTTGTAGCCAGCATAGCTGTGATGGAAAAAGGCCCTAGTGTAGACTCAATTATAGTGATAAAACTGTTTTTTCTCATTTAATTTATTTTGCTTGGGGGAGGAGGGCAAGGGATGAAGGGAGCATGAGCTATGCTGGCCAAAGTACATTTTTGCCAGTATAAACTGTGTCCTCACTGAAAGCATTTCATTGGCCTAGAATACTGGCAAAGCCTTCCAGCATTGACCTGGCATAAGGAGATATGGTTTAATTTTTGCTATGACACTGAAATTGCATTAAGTACTCAGAACCTAGTCTCTGATCCCAGGCACTGATACCTCCTGTACCTTTGCTTTTCTAGTGGATTATAGTCTGATATAAACTCCCCGAGCACAACTGGGCTATTATAAGTGGAATGAAGTTCTTTCGCTGTTTTTTTGCTTTCCACAACTCATGGAAGTGTACAGTAGAAAGCAGTGGTAGTCTTATTTATAGCAAAAAGGGGATTATAAAGATCTTGGTCTTTTCTTATACCTCTAACTACAGGCATTGTAGTGCAGCACCAGATATAGAAGTTTCATTAAAAATATTTAAACTAGGCTCCCTTCAGTGCTCCTGTGGTCCTTGCTTCATTCTTAAAATGGTTCTATGGCTAGTGAATGTATTGAATGTTTGATTAAATGTTTTTTGCCAGGTTTCTAATCAAATAACTGAGTACAGCTGTTGAAGTATTTTTTCAACTGTTTAACTTCAGCTTAGACATTATGTCACTCGGTGTAGAATCTGACCTTTATAATTATGGCACATCACATTTTAGCTAAAATCATAGGTGATTTGAATGATACTTAGATTTAAGGCCCAATCTTGCTTTGAAAACCAGGCACTCACCATGCAAGACCATGTCCTAAAACATAACATAGCTGTATTTGAATAATAAATATTAATTGGAATCAAAAGTGACTCGTGTCACCTACCTGTATCTACATTTTTTGTTTTTTCTGTGAAAATACAAGTAGCACTTTCTTTCTGCATATAAAGGGATTTTTAACAGCATTGAGGGCAGAGGACTAATACAGAAAGAGCCCTAAGATACTAGAAACTTGGACAGAAATAAAATACGATTTTGATGGGAAAAAATAGCTACATCTGGGGAGAAAATAATCCAAAATACAGATAGAAACTTGGAGAACAGAAATGTTGAAATATACTTTGGAATGGTAACAAACAGCAAATTATTTTATATTGTGACATGACAGCAAGCAAGCCCAATGCAATTTTGTGCTACATACACAGAGACTACATATCACAGAAGAAGAGAGGGAGTACTCCTTCTGTATTTAAATCTAGATAGGTAGATATGCACACATGCAGAAAGGATATTCTTTCTTTTGCTCCATTATATGCATTTTGGGAGAGAGATAAATCAGAGACAGATTAAACAATTAATTGCAGATAGCATGGTTAAGCACCAATTGCAGGGGACATAGTATATAGTGCTTATAGATACATTGGAAGGCCAGTGTGGAAATATTAGCTGTGAAGGGAAGTATAAGAAGAAATCATTTAATGGAAGTAAGAAAAGAAAAGTTAGGCTGTATGTTGAAGTTATCTGATACTGAACTGTGTTAGGGTGTGGAATAGTTTTCCAGTGGAGGTAAGGATAGGCCAGTTACATGGGATACTTAAAATCAGATTGTACCAAGTGCTGGGAGGACTTGGGTTTTTAGTGCGAGTGGACTAATCTTGTTTGTCTTTATCATCCCCCTATTTCTGTTTTTATGTCCCCTATGTTTTGAGAGTTTTGCAGCTTTTCCTCTTCTACTCACATTACTTATCTCCAAGGCTGATCTATTCATTCCTCATTTGCTTGGTAACCTCAAGTGCTCTCTGCTGCATGCTGCCTGGTACTTTCTCAAGGTGAGGTTTAATTTTTAGGCTACACCCTACTACTTGTTCAAACAGAATTGCAGCCTTGGCCTTGATCCTGCAATTATTTTTGCATGTAAATCATCCCACTGAGCCCTAGACGTTTGTTCATGGATATAAGATTATGGTGGTACTTTGACTGTAAACTCTTCCGAGCTGAGGTGTCTCTGTGTTTGTAGAGTGACGAGAACAATTGGAATCTAGTTGATAACTTGGGCTTCTTGTCATTACTTCTGTTTAATTATAATAGGTATATAAATGTTTGGAGAATTAGGGCTGTTTGCATAAGCAAGGTGCAGGAGTGTTTTGGGCCCATCTTAACTGAAGGACTTTTTTCTTTTAATAATAGTATTAGCTTCTGTGTAAACTTTTTACAAATAAACTTTACAAATGAAACTTATAAATAAAAATATTTTGTAGGTTGCACTCCCCACGTGCCTTTTAAAATGACTTCAGGGAGAAATAGAAAATACTAAAGCTCTAAAGGGGATTTTTCTCTGTGGGAGTATATTTTTACATTTTTTAATGGTAAAAACCTGACTGAAGAGTCATTCAATGAATGCAAATGTTTAAACAGACAAGTCTGCACTAGTTGGGAATGGATTCCTTTAGAAGAGAATCTGTATATGAAGATGACTTTCTTATTCACTCTGTGGAACTAGCATATGGGATAAAGAGGCCTGAAAGCAGTTAAGTATATTACTGTTAGCACAGAAGATTACTAAGGAAGCATTGACTGGTAAGTAAATGTTAAAGGAAGAGAAAGAAAATCATTTTAGAATGTGGTTTGGAAACTTAAAACTCATTTTTCTTTTCAAATCGAGAAATAAATTGTTTACATTTTTAATGTATATAGTGCACATTAATTTTTAGAAACGGTAGTAAACAAGATGAATTATAAATGGAAAAATGCAAGAAGTTCATGTAGTGTTAGGCTGGGCATAGTAAACATACCAAACATAAACCAATGAAATAACTGCTGTAGCATGCTGCAACTGTATATAACAACAGCTGTAAGCTACACAATGTAATGCAGTGCCCTGTAGAGATGCAGGGTAGTTTAGGAACTTGAAACATTTTAGATTGCATGAGTATGGTGCTTTGCCTAGACTAATTAACGCTACTGAGAAGCTGTGAATATTAATCTGAACAGATTGCCACATTAAAGCAGCTCTGCTGTTTTTGCTATCCTGGGGTTACTCTGAAAGGGGCACTGGATGTACAGCATTGTACTGTGTCATTCATACCCTTATTTCAGTTAATATAGGGCCATATTCCTCCAGTGCCGTAAATTACTTTACAGATGTACATATACGCTGTACATGTTTAAAGGCACAAATAAATCTAAATTTCATTAGCTTGTGAAATTAGATTGTATATTTTTTATTTATTGTTGGAAAAGTCTGTCTTTGATACCTTTGTGTAAGTCTTACTGGGCTGTAAATAGCGACAAAGACTTTTTTTCATTTTTCATTAACTGTAGTTGAGATTTATTTAGATAAATTAAAAACCAAGTTCATAATGCTTACATATATATGAAAAGTTTATAGTGATCTCAAGTTTTTGGTAGATTGCTAATCGTAGAATATTAATGCCTGTGAAACTTCTATACCTGTTTGATTTTCTGTTTCAAAACTGTGTGTGTGTACCCTGTGTATATTAGGACAGAGTCCAATAGTCTCCTTATAGTAAACTCTTATAGTAAACTCTTACAGTCCTTATAGTAAACTCTGGGTCTCTTATAGGACCCAGAGAAAAGCTCATTAAAAAACAGGGTTTGTTATTTCTTTGAAGTCTTTTTGGTTTTATTCAGAATTTTCAGGAATAAGTTCAGTACCATGAATGTGTATTGAAGTGTATCTATCCCAACCTCCTTAATCCTGAGAGTTTTCTTCTTTTTTTTTTGATGTTGGTAGCATTTTATATATTGCTGCATAACATATTTCCTTTCCAGTGGACTCTACAGTAAAATAAGTGAATTAGTTGGTGCTTGATGCTAGATGAGGGTTTTTTCTGGAGGGGGAGTTAATTAGGAAGTGCTGGTTTTGCAGCCTACCCAGAATGTTATTCTCACTCATAGCAATGAATCAAAATTAGATTTTGCATGGTGGAAGCTTGAAAAGAGCGCTGGTGACACATTAATTTTGGGCATATGAATTGCCTGCTTCACTGTTCCTTCTTGAACTTTTTAAAAGGACAGAAAATATTGTTTTTAGTTTTGTTTCAACTGAATCTCCTGAGAGTCCAGATAATATTTTTACTATAATTTGTAAGTATTAAGATAATGTAATACTTTTCTTAGGTTTACTCTATGCCCCTCTGCTTACTTTTTCTATCAAATGTATGCATGTACATAAATCAATGATAGCTGTATTCCCATATGTAGAATGTAGACCTACAAAATTTTCCTCACCTGTATTATTGAGTGCCACTGAACTTACATTAGGTGGCCTAACTGCTCTTCCACATTTAAACCTGTATTCCTGAAATATTTAAGCTAACACTAAAATCATTTGACGAGTTGGACAATAATGTGGGGCTCCCTACAATGGCAACCTATTCTTCAGTCAATAAATGGAGGTCTACCAATGTTATTTCCAATATTTTCAATGAACATTAACTACAAACTGTATGTACAAAATCATTGGTTTAATTTTTTGAAGAGCATGGGCAATATGTCAAAAAGAAGTTTAGCAGGAAATTTCCTTCACTCCCTCTGACTGAGCCTACCACTGCTTGTGAGAAGTAATTACATTTTTGGCAGCTGTCATCACCGATGCAAAAAAGATATTTATGCATCCGTGTTTAATAGAACATGATACAATGTGCAGTTTAGCCCAATGTTATTGCATTAGCCCTGTAGCAGAGATAAGAAATCAGCTGTTACTGGTATTAGGTCGCTTCTTATTAAAACTTGCAGAACTTTCTTATCTGATTGACAGCAGGTGCTTGTTTCAAAAATTCATACTTTGACGTTGTTGCTCTAGCAAAAAAGATATTAAGCAGTTTGAATTGTGACATGATAAGTATAGTCACAGTGTAATTCAAGATGAGATTGAGAAAGGACTAAAGGATTATATTAAATATAGTAGCACAAGGTTTCACTATGAATAATTCCTTAAGAAATTGTGGTTTTATTTCCATTGACAGACTAGAATAAGTAAAATAATATTCAGGAAATTCAGGAACCATTTTATAAAGAACAGACTTTCTTGCCAAACTCGATTTTTTTCCCATTAATATGGAAAAAAATTCCTTTTTACCTGTCTTGATCAGGATTTTTAACAGTCTTGATCAGGAATCCTCTTTGAACTATAATTAGGGTGACCAGACTTCCTGGTTTAGCCAGGACAGTCCTGAATTTTGGAGGTCAGTCATGATCGGCTGGTGAGACTCAAAATGAGCATCCTGGTAATGCAGAGGTGCAGGGTGCAGTACAGCAGGGAGGCAGAGTGGTGCAGAGTGGCAGAGCTGGCCAGGCAGACACCACTGCTGCCCAGTGCACCATGCTGCAATGCTCCTGCCTCTGCCTGCAGCTGACTTGGGAGAGTAGGGG
>NW_017729026.1:20062757-20063815 GCF_001723915.1 Gavialis gangeticus | reverse complement strand
CTGGTGAGACTCAAAATGAGCATCCTGGTAATGCAGAGGTGCAGGGTGCAGTACAGCAGGGAGGCAGAGTGGTGCAGAGTGGCAGAGCTGGCCAGGCAGACACCACTGCTGCCCAGTGCACCATGCTGCAATGCTCCTGCCTCTGCCTGCAGCTGACTTGGGAGAGTAGGGGAATGGAGGGGAGTGTCCTGGATTTCCCATTCACTCATATGGTCACCCTAACTTTTAAGAGCTCATTTTGGTAGCAACAACATGAGCTGCATCCTTCAGAGAATATGTCACATATCAACTAATTTTAAAATGGTGGAACCTCATCTAAGATTTATCCCCTACCCCTTCTCCCCTCACTCAAAAGGCGAATGTATGTTCTGTTCACTACTGATTTAAACTACACCACTTACAGAAAATCATGTAACTTAGATTGATTCCTCCTTGAGCTTTTTGAATGTCTGTACCTATCCTTTGGATTTTCCATTTGTTCCTCACAGCAGAACAGAGTGGCAAAAACTACAGTGCACTATCAGTGCTATTGCATATTTGGAACTGTATCCTACCTTGGACTTAGGTACTGGTAAATGAGGTACTGCATCTTTTAGGTGCCTGGCACCCCATACTGGAATCTAGACCCCTGTGTTAGGCACCTTGGCTTCCTAGGCTTAATCTCTATAGAGGCTAGGACAGACATGCAAAAAGCCGGAATTGATTCAATCTTTGCAGGTTAGTCTAATCTACCTAGATTGAACCAATTTGTAAGTGAACAAACATTCTCTCTGGACTAAAGAAATGCTGACACATGCCTGCAGTGCCAGGGAGCACTAGAGCACACCCTTGGCTGCAGGGAAGCTGTGCTGGAGGAGATCTGACCAGCCCGGGTAGTAGCATGAAGTGAACTGGCCAGGGAGGGGGTTTAATTCCCCGCTCCCGTTCCCACCAGCATGGACCCAAGCCGGGGTCCACCTTGTGCTCCCCTCTCACTGAAGCAGTGGCGGGGTAGGGGTGCGGCCAGACGCGTACACTGGCCTCTCAGCTAGGGACAGGAGTTACACATAAACTAGTTT
>NW_017729026.1:20052972-20057757 GCF_001723915.1 Gavialis gangeticus | reverse complement strand
TCCCACCAGCATGGACCCAAGCCGGGGTCCACCTTGTGCTCCCCTCTCACTGAAGCAGTGGCGGGGGAGGGGGGCGGCCAGACGCGTACACTGGCCTCTCAGCTAGGGACAGGAGTTACACATAAACTAGTTTAAGTGAGCTGAAACCTGTAACCTGTTTAAACCTGTAACAGAACATCAGTTCAGCACACATAAACCTCTTTCAAAATGGGTTAAACCAGTTTGAGATAAACCTGGTTGAATGTAGTATCAGACTTAACTGATTGAGCTCAAACTGGTTTATGGAATGTTTGTCCCAGACCCCTTCCTGGTTTAGTTAAACCAGAGTCCCCCAGCATCTGTGCTGTCTGCTCCGGAGTGTGGGGCTGGCTTTGCCCCTCTGCTCCCTAGCTGGTACATTGAGGGCTGGCTCACTGGCCTTACTGACAAGCTTACTGAGCCATCCCCCCGCCCTTCCCTCCCAGCCCCCCCGGCAAACCCTGGCTGGGGTCTGGGGCCAGGAAGCAGGAGTAAACTCACCTTCCTCCGAGTACAGAGCTACCCTGCCCTGCTGGCTTATTTAGTGCTGGCTGAGACTGTGGACTACAAATCCCAGAGGCACCCAGAAACAGGAAGTGATGAGCAACCCTGCAGAGTCCTGCTGCTGTAATTATGGACTGGAAATCCTTGCGACTTTGGGGGCAGCAGAAAGCATGGGTGACTGGTGCCTCCTGAGTCTGAGGGAGCACCAGATTGCTGACAGAGGGAGGATGTCCCCCAGTGGCCAATCATCAACTGGGGCAGTCCCCCAGCGGCTGATCACTGACTGAGGGGGTGTGGGGGTGGGCAGCAACCGATCACCAAGCCAGCTACACATTGCCAATGGCAGGAAGAGAAAGTGAACACACAGCCCATGCTGGCTATGTGCCAGAGAGTCATGTTCTAGTACCCTTTGGCTTCTGGCTCGAGCCACTGCAGGCATGCAGCTGCATTTCCTGAATCAAAAGTGAATATCTGTTCATTTTCTTATCAGTTTAATCTTGGTAGCTTAGACTAACCTGTGAAGACTGAATCAATTCAGCCTCAGGCTTTTTGACTATCTGTTCTTAGCCACAAACACCTATGCATAATTCACAAGATAAACCCAGAGATTTCAAATAGAATCCACAGTATCAAAAATATTCTGACCTGTTATGCTCTTTCTGAAAAATTACTCTTTTATTTTTTCATAGCCAAAAAAACCCAAGTGAAAGCTAAGACTTGGCATTTTTTAAGGGGTGTAATGAGTGTACCATAGTGTAATGAGGTATATCTTGGCTCTAAGGATTGAGAAACACAGTTATAGGCAAACAGGAAGGAACCTATGGAGTTCTGTCATGTCCATAGTTAGCCAAAAGCTACATATAGGTTTTCAGAATTGCAGATGTGGAATCCTGAACCAAATTCTATCTAATTCTCACATTAGTTGCATAAGTATATGCTCATCCAGCATATATTCCATATGCCTCTATCCATGGCAGAGTTGAGTCTCACTGGAGTTGACGATGCCAGTACAATCTTCAGTAACTTCTGCTTTTTGATATTTCTGCCTCTATGATGCAGTAATTGAAGTCCAGTATCTTTTTAAAATCCACCAGTAAGCTACAGGATATTCCAAAAATTATATTTATTTTGTAAAAACCTGTCAAAGGGATCCAGCAGATCACAGTGTTTCGAACGATTCTACTGTAACTGAAGTGCAATTGTATCAACAGGGAGCCCCACAGGTCTCCATCCATATCTTGTGGACATTGGTGCTGGAGTAAAGGGCTAGGGACAGACATTCAAAAAGCCTGAGCCTGAATTGATTCAGTCTTTGCAGGTTAAACTAACCTGACTAGGCTAAATCAGTTTTGTAACTGGACAAACATCCCAGAAATACAGGCACATGCCTGCAGGGGCTCAGGCTAGAAGCTGGGGGGCACTAGAGCAGCCCTCCCTTTGCTTCCACAAGACTGAGTTTAGGGGGATGTGGCCAGGCCAGGGCAGAATGCTCTGATTATTCTCTCTCCCCACACCCAGGCTCTTCTAAGCAGCCCAGCAGGGAATGTTTATCACCCCTAACTCAGTGTTTATCAACCCATTAAGAAAGCAAAGCCTCTCTCCATTAACAAATGGAGCTTTTCTTAAACAGCTCTTCCAAGGAAGGACATTAAGCTACCTGTTGATTAGCTCCAAAAAACCTGTCTGCCTGTCATCTCCCACAGCACAGACCACAGCCAGCATGTGGTTGTTCCTTCTCTTTACCCTAAGATGTGCATCAAACTAACTTTATTTCATAATGTCAAAATTTGCATATGACAGATTGTTCTGGTCAGTTAGTTCTAACAATCTTATGATATATCTTGTCTTCAATTCAACATCCACTTCTCATTCATAGAGTTTAGCACCTTCACTCCTCCCCCCCCCCCCCCCCCCGGCAAAAAAAGGATTGTCCTGTTTTTTTCCCCCCAAAATTAATGGTTCTTTTTCTTAAGATTAATTTATTTGTTTCTTTGCTTACGTTGTCAAGTAGCTGAATAAATAAGTGGACTGAAAAACATCAGTGTTAAGTTTTCAGGAGGTTTTCCAGCCAAAACTGGCCTTTTAACCCAAAGGACTATGACAGATTTTTCAATACACTTGGTATATTAATCTCTTCTTGCCTGGGATGGTTTGTAGCATACTTGCCTTCTTTTTATGTTTGACACTGTGTCAGGTAATCATTTACAACTAATTAGGGAAAGAAAATTATTTCTCAAAAATGTTGAGTTCCTGGTAAAACTTGGTCTGCAGATGCTAAATGGTGATGCTGGGGTCTGAGGCAAGAGAAAGGGGTTGGGTTTTTTTACTGTAAATAGTGCAATAGTATCCCAGTTATTTAATACTGGGAGCTCCACATGTGTTGAGAATTCTATGAACACACCAGTTGGTCTGCCCAGAGTCCCTGTTTTCAAGCAGCTCCAGAGCCTGCTGTTGTTTGCTCTTCCTCTCCCTCCCTCCACCACTCCTGCCTTTCCTCCCCCCACCTCTGAATTCAGCAGCAGTGGGGAGGAGAGGATGAGTGGCAGCAGCAGTGATCCTCAACCCTTGCTTTCCTCTGCTGCTGAATTGGCCCCAAGTGGTGGGAAGGAGAAGGGGAAGAGCTCCATCAGGAGCTATGCAGATATGCCAGTGAGTTCTTGGAGCTCATGGGCATCTAGGATCACATCAAAGGTTTGAAGCCACATAGGCTGTGTCCAGACAAGCACGGCCGTGTGGTATGTGGCACTGCAGACACATCTGTAGTGCCACATACCACATGTTCAGTTGTTCTCTGCACTGCAAGGGAGCAGCTTGGAGGGTTTTTTTGACCCCTGGGGTCAGAAAAACACACAGAAAAAAAAGTGGAGTGGCACATATGGGGGCAGCGTGCACCACCCAAAGCCAGAGCCTGGCCAGCCGGAGCTGCACTCCACTGCCAGTCAGGCTCCACACGGCAGACTCACCACTGCTGAACCCCCAGGAGGCTCCCAGGACCCCAGGAAAGGCTGCTGAGGCCAGCCTGGTGCTGGTCCCAACCTCTCCTACACCACCTGGGGTAACTCGCCGTGCTCCAGAGTGCACATGGCACAGGCGTTCCCCAATGACAACTAGCAGCGGCACAAGGTACGCTGCCACTAGATTTCCTCGAGGAACCAAACATCCATGCACGTCTGAATGCACATGCACAATGAGTTCTCTTCACTGTGAATACTCCACACAGCAGAAGGGGATGTGGCCACACCCTCATTGCTACCATCCTAGATGGTGGGGTTAGATCATAGGTCCATCTAGCTCAGTATCAGAGTATGGATGCGGAGAGGGATGGTGAACAGGGCTTGTCCAGAATTTCCCACCTCTTGCACGATGGGTCTATTCAGAGCTGTCCCTTGGTGGGGGGTTAATTGGGGTGACTTCCCCAGGCCCCATGCTTTGGGAGGGCCCTGTGGAGACAGGCAGAATGGCCACGGCCCTTCCCGGTCCCACTCTGCGCCACCACTGCACATCGCTGCTGGCTTCGCATCCAGCTGCTCACCACTCCCCCCACCACTGCTCCCACTGAAGATTGTGTGGCATCTGGGGCGCATGGGGCAGTGCTACAGCACTGGATATGCCCCAGGTCCCACACCCCCCTAGGGTCAATTTTGGGTCTATTCATGCTGTAGGAACAATTAATTGCCACCTAAAAGACAGAGTATTCCCTGTTACCAGCATAGCACTTTGCCAGATAATTCCAGGGGAAAGGGAGAAAAGGCTAGTCCTATCTACTACCCAATATAAAGGTTCACTGAACATTTATGTTTCAGTTCCATAATTGACAAATGTAGAGAGGGAGCAAATTAGATCTTTCATTTCAAATGTGACGTGCGTTTGGTAAATTACTTGTATTGTTTGATATTTATGAAATTGTAGAGCACAAAGACAGGGACTTCAGTTTCAAAGGGAAAGGCTATTCTAATGTCTGCGTTATCCGTACTGAGAGGCCCTGATTCAGGGAAGCACTTAAGTGCATACTTAAATTAAAGCAAATGTAATTATTGGTGCAATTAAATGCTCTCCTGAATCCAAGCCAGAGAAGGGGATACAAGAATACATCTGTCAAAATGTGTATTTATTGCTTCTCCTATACCAGTTTTTTCTAAGATATTTGTTGCCCTGTACAATCATATAAAAAGCATTTCTTGTTCTTGTTCTTCTTCTTAGTTGAAGAACAAGGTTTTTTTTTCTTACTGTGCAGAAAATCTTTTAGTTTGTTTTTGTTTTTTT
>NW_017729026.1:20038765-20052786 GCF_001723915.1 Gavialis gangeticus | reverse complement strand
CCCCCCACCCCCCGATTTTAAAGGATTAAAAAGACTTCTGAAGAACTGTGGTTTTCATTATGAAAACACAATTCTTCACAAATGTTGGAAAACCCACATCATGTTTCAAACATGATATACTGGTTTGGTTGGTTCTTAACCTTTTCCTTTCAGAATTTTCTGTTGCATGATTTCATTCTATATGGGTGGTTGACATAATTAATCCTACGTGTAATTGGCTAGATGTGTGTTTGTGCAAGTGTGTGTGTGAGAGAGAGAAAGAGAAGAGATATAATAAAAGTGGATTCAGAAAAAAATATTTCAACTGACACAGCGTGTCTTATCACAGCTGTTTTGCAGCCAACAAAGACAAACTTACCTGTGCTGTGCTGTAATCAAAAACACTCTATTCTAGGTTCTCCTCCCCTTACTTAGTGTTCAAAAAGTTACCATGCTGAAAACAGTGTTATCAGAATGAGTAGGCACACGAAAGGAAGACATACAAATTGGGCACAGGTTTTTTGAAAATGTCTGAAGTTAGGCTCCTAAATTCATATTTAGATGCCTGAATTACTGGCTGCATTTCAAAAGTGCTGCATATCCAGCAGCTCCCACTAGCTTAGGGCTGCAGTCCAAGAAGATACTTAACTCTGTGAGGATACAACAAGATACTTATCTAAGCATGTGAGTAGTTCAGTTGACTTTGAATGTCCTTAACTACTTTGTTATATTGGGATCCAGATATCTAAATATGGATTTAGCAGCATAAATTAAGTTGTTCTTCCATGTGTAGGGAGTGCAGGAAGCGTAAGCGATTACTCTGTATTTTAGCTTAAGATTTTTCTTTCTGAATCCTCTGAAACAGGTTTTCCTTGAAATTATATATATATTTGTTTTCTTTTGGCTGCTGCTTTCCTTCAGTCTATTTCTCTTTCTAATAATTTAAAACTACTGTTCATTATTTACATTAAACTGTCTCTCCTGGGTCTGCTTTCTGTAACCTTTCCCCTCTTAAGAATTCCAAGAATTCCCTGACTTTCCTCAGGGGGATTTTAGACATGTTTTATCTGAGACTTGGGGCTACGTTGTTAGTAATTTTTAAAAGTAACTATATTTAAACATTTACATTTAACCTCTGTATAGATTTGCCATTGAAACACGTTTTAACACAGCCACGTATGTAGGAAAATATGTAATTTTTATTTCACTTTCAGCCTTTTTTAGTAACTGGCTGTAAATCTCCACATGTATAATGAAGGAACCTTTACAATAATAATAATAAAAAAGGCTGACACACACCCTAAGGGCCAGTTATTTCAACTGCTTTTCCTGATTCTGTTGCATTCTTTTTCTTTTTTCTTTTTTTAAATGAAGACGTGTCAGAACCAGAGGCCTTGTACACAGTATAAAATGACCCCAGCACAAACCTCCGGCATTCCAAATCCTTTACTCCACAGCTGTTAACATCAGCCAATCCAGCACACAGTCTTGGCTGCTGTTAACACAATCTTTCTGTCTCCCTCCCCTTCCTTCTCCTCCATTTGCTAGAATGCTTAGTGATGTTTTACATTAGGCAAAGGCAATTATTCTAAATCTTGGTGAGTCAAGAGTTTAAGGCTTATGTATTTTGTTGTAAGTCGTTGTATATTAATACCATCCTTATCACTCCATCATCTGAGTAAAGATATTTTTGTGGAAAAGGGGCATTCTTTCCAAAGCACAGATTTCCTTAATTTTAAAGGCAGTTGCTCAGAAGGGATTTTGTCTGACGTACCCAAATAAAATTACTTAAAGCACACCAGTTTACTTACAGTTCTGGACTGAATCATATTTTTTCTAAAACACGCCTGAGGGATTAATATTGTCCCAAAAATTGTCTAACATTTTATTTTTATATTTGTCTACTCTAGGATATTTCAAAGATGGTTTGGCTTCCATTGCGACTTGGAGATCTGATGCCACAATGAGGACTCACACACGGGGGGCCCCGAGTGTGTTTTTCATAAACGTGGTTTATTTCGCATTGGCCTATAGTACTGATGAGAACCCAAGAACTGTGATTCCTTTCATCAATGCCAACTACGACAGCTACCCCATGCTTTACTTTTCTAAAGGAGAGGTGGGAGATTTGCGGCTCAAGGCGGTCACTACACATCAGCACATCACAGATCGGTTGACTGAGGCAGTGCAGACCATGCTATCCAATCCACTGGAGTACCTTCCTCCCTGGGACCCCAAGGAATTCAGCGCTCGGTGGAATGAAATATATGGAAACAACCTAGGTGCCCTGGCAATGTTCTGTGTGCTCTACCCTGAGAACCTCGAAGCCATAAACATGGCCAAGGACTACATGGAAAGGATGGCGGCTCAGCCTAGTTGGTAGATTTTTGTCTTTTTGTTCTTACTGCGTAAATTCTCTTGTAGTGGAATGAATGAATGTGTGAATGCATGAATGACGTTCTTGAGTGCATTACTATGCAGTTATAGGCTTTTATATTTGGTAGATATATCCCAGATTGCGTTTCAGTTGCCATGACATTCATCTTACTAGCAATTGATTTTGAGAATTAGTAAGTCCCTCTTATATAAAAAAGATATACAAATGACCTTTCATCTGAATTGGACATTAGCAGTTATAAATTACTCTAATGCTGAGAGAAACTACTTGAGGGTAAGATTAAATGCAACATAGGGAAGGTGGCAAAGTTTGGGGACTAGAAAATACTAATAGAGGTCTAATCTAAGGTGTTACCTTGTATCTCTCTTGTAAATAGATAGAATGACTGACCTGCTTAGATGGATTTCGCTAAAAAAAAAAGCAAATGGAGATAGTCTTCATTTGTAAGACACCAGTGTATCTCAAATGTTTAATTTCAAATTACATAAGATTGATACTTATTGGGGGTTTCTACACGTGCATTTACGCCAGCTTAAATTTACTGTGCAGTAATTTACAGTGAGAATAGGCTGGCATCTACACATGCAGGTGACCTAGGACTCAATTTAGGACTAAAGCAGCCTGCCATGTGCCCCTTTGGCCACCAGAGGGAGCTCCAGCTTCCGGCCAGATGGCTGCCAGCCCTTGGGACTAACTTTAGTTCCAAACTGAAGTCAGCAGAGGCCCCCTGTGTTACTGTACAGTAACTAATTGGGCATAAAATTGATACCTGCATGATGCAAGTATCAAATTTACACTCAAGTCAGCGTATGTTGCCATATTTATGCACAGTATGGGTGTGCTTGTGTAGACATGTACCTGTACTGTACAATATTTTCGGTTACATGTAAGTGCACCCACTGTCCCTCACAATGACAATACAGAATGTGTTTTCTTGATTAAATACAGTATGAAATATCTTATACCTGTTGAAGTTCAGTGTGCCACCAGTTACTGTTCTGAACCCTCTCTTGAAGATTTAAAAATTTGGATTAACAGGTAGTCTTTTTCTTGCTTACTCTCCTTGATTTTTTTTAAATATCAGCTGCTCAGTAACCCAACTTCAACCAGAGGATTGGACGGTACCATTGCCCAAACCATTCTAAAGCTTGCTGGTTAGGGCACTCTCTGGAAAGTGGGAGATTTGTATTGGAATGCCCTCAGGCTGAGAAGGGCCTAGCACTCAGGTCTCCCAAAAGTTAGGTGAGTGCTCAAAATCACTGGACTATTGTACAGAAGATGGCCACTACCACCAGCCAGTTCGGTGTAGGAGTTGTTGAAGTGTTCTGAATCACAAGTGAATGGAAGAAACTAATGGAGACCCTGAGTCAGGCATCTGAGTTCTTAAAAAGAACAGGAATTCAGACATACCCCTGCGTTTAGCATTTCCTCTAGGCACTTTTGCTATTTCTGGATTGCTTTTAGGTGGTCCACTGACTGTGTAGTAATTCTGGATGCATAAACCCAATCAAATTATATCAGCCTGATGAGACAGGGCACCTAAGGTATAGAGGTTCCAATAATTAAGTGAAGTACAATATAGTGCTTGATGGTGGTGTTTATTGTAGTACTTCTTGTTTCTATCCCTGAAGTATGGGAAGATACATTCATTCTATTTACTTTTACTGTATAAGCCCTGGATCACCTTTTTTCTTTATAAGCCAACCTTGTTTGGCATCTTACATTTCTAATACGAACCCTATATTTAGTGTGCAACCATTGTTGATTTTCATATATTTAGTAGTAAATGTCACGTCAGACCTGTAGTTTAACTTTTAAGGGGAAAATGTTACAAACCCAGTTCAAGTATGTTATTGAGTGATTTGTCTCTCTGTGCTTTAGACAGTGGCTTATTTTGAGGTCAGTGCTTTCCTCCTTATTTGTTCCCTGTAATGAAATATAATTGGAAAATACAGCATAAGAGCAAATGACAAGATTATTCAAGATTAACATCAAAACTCCACCTTAATGTCCCTGAACATACAAGAAGCAGCTTAAAGAATTAGGGTTTTAATATAAAAAAAAAGCACAGGAGAGATGAAAGTTAGAGGAAAAGAGGAATTGAATGCAGATTTTAAAAAAGGAACTTGTATGTATTCTTCATAAATAGTTTCTAAAAAGTAAAAGCAGTGATTGATCTTTTGCAAAATCTGCTTTCAGCTTGTCCTTTCCTAAATCTTTTTAATATGCTATTTCCTGTCAGGTTCTCTTTATAAATAGCCATAATAATTAAAAAGAACTCATAAGAAGACTTATCAAGCCTTGTCACTAGGGAAGTATTCTCTGTATGTCTTTTCATACTCAAGGAAATTCCCAGTACCCTCTGCTGGTATTTTTGGTTGTCACAAAATTGTTTTAAGTGTGAGGTAAACATTCCACAAAGGTGTCTCAGGATTTGAAAGACATCAGTGCTGTGAGTGTCACCACACCTTGAACTGAGTTGTTGAATAATCATGGTGATTCAGGAGCTAGAATTAGAACAGATGGTAGAAGGGAGTGGGCAGAGGATGCAAAAAACTAAACTGGGAATGCCACAGAATAGTAGCTTTATCCAGGGCTATGAACAGACATTCAAAAAGCTGGAGCCTGAATTGATTCAATCTTTGCTGGTTAGTCTAACCTGTGAAGATTGAACCAATTTGCTAGTGAATAGACATGCACTTTTGACTCCGGAAATGCTGGGATGTTGGAGGACTCTGATTTAACTTGAACCAGGAAGGGGTCTAGGACACAAGTTCCATAAACCAGTTTGACCTCAATTGGCTAAGTCTTATACTACATTCAACCAGGTTTATCTCAAACTGGTTTTGGCCATTTTGAAACTGGTTTATGTGCACTGAACTTATGTTCTGTTACAGGTTTAAGCCAGTTTCTGATCACTTAATAGTGCTTTATGTGTAACTTCTGTCCCTGGCCCAGGTGCCCATACAGGGAATTTTGAGCAAGAGATAGTGGTGTGACAATTGCATTCATACTTCTGACAATCAATAAGAATCATCCAGGACTGCTCTGTAAGCTTGGAAGAAGTTTCTGTCCTTTGACTTCTATCAAAATCCCCTGTACAGAGTGGGGTTTTTTTCCTCAGTATTAGTATCTAGGTTGAGAGAATTTAGCTCTTGGGCTTTTTGAGATGTCCCACCTTTCACTTTTTCCTGCTTTGCAAAGGCTCTGTAGTGCCAATCCATGGCATTATGGTGGAATTTATGGTCCAAAGTTTTTCATCAAGGTCTCAGTCCTAATCTTTCAGGCACTTGGGGACTTTCAATCCTAAAATATCTTGGAATATCTGATAAAAGATCACCTAAAGATAAAAATGGTGGTTACCAACTTTACTTCTCTGGCACCAAGCTACTTTATACAATATGGGTAAAAAACAGAGCTTAGACAGCAACTGCAGACTGTGAAATTAATTCCCTCAGGAAGTAACAGCAACCATCACAAACCTCAACACCTCCTTCTCTAAATAGAAAGAATATTTATTTGACTTCCGTAGTCCAATAAGCAGGTTAGAGTGGGTATATGTGTGCGTATTTGTATTTAATGTATGGGGGGCGTTTCTCAAAAATTTCTAAATGAAACACTTCAATGCATACTATTCTTACCCTGAAAAGAACAAATGTGTGACAGATGTTAGTTGCATTGGTTAGTAAACTTATGGAAGGCACAGGGACAGTACTGTGATGAGTTTGGTGTATGAATCTGTATGCAGTAGTGCATGAAATATCACAGTAATGGAGCTTTAGAA
Source organism: Gavialis gangeticus (assembly GCF_001723915.1). Taxonomy (NCBI): domain Eukaryota; kingdom Metazoa; phylum Chordata; order Crocodylia; family Gavialidae; genus Gavialis; species Gavialis gangeticus. The sequence goes on along the minus strand of NW_017729026.1, from coordinate 20,046,625 downwards.
GACTTTTGCTATAGGGCACATCCAGACGAGCTCAGCCGTGTGGTATGTGGTGCTGCAAATACATTTGCAGCACCACATACTGCACAGTCTGGTATTCTCTGCATTGCAATGGTGTGCTGCCCAAGCATATGCTGTGCCGGGGTTTCTTTCTGAATGTTTTCTTGACCCATGGATATCCAGGGGTCAAAAAAAACTATGGGGAAAGAACCTGGAGCAACACATGCTCAGCCAGCACGTGCTGCTGAAAAGTGGAGCTAGGCTGCCTGTTGTCTTGCTGTGCTGCCAGGCAGACTCTACACAGCTGAATTACCACGGCTGCAGCCTTAGGAAGCCCCTGGGACCCCAGGTAAGGCTGCTGGGGCCAGCCCAGTGCTAGCCTGCCTCCCCTACCTCACAAGGGGCAACTTGCCACGCACCAAAGCCGTTGTGGCACAGGCATTCCCCGGGTACACCTCTGCTCCTTGTCCCCAGTGAAGGTACACCACTGCTGCTTGTCCCCAGTGAACCAAATGTCCATGTGCATCTGGACGCACCCATGGAGTGCAGTTTCTTATGCCTAATTTGCCTGGAATTTTGGAAAAAGGAATTCCTTCTATATTGCTATATGACTGCAGCCCCACTAATTTAATAGTTTTGATGCTGGTACATAGTTTCATATGGAAGCCCATTTTACCCCAGAGGTGTTTATCTGATTAGAAGGAATGTTTCAAATCTGGTCTGTTGCTGTTCTTTAAAGTTTTGCTGTTAGAACTTGATCCCTTTGGCAGTCCTACCTGGATTTTCTCTGTGATCTCTGCTAAAATTACACTGAATCTAAAAGTAACGGCCATAATTTTAAAAACCCCAAGTGCAAATCACTTCATTTAAGAAATATTTTAAATGATCTTAAATAAGTTTTGAGATCTGTAATAAAACCAAAATGAAAGGCATATTGGTGATGTTTGCAAAACTAAATAAAATAAATGTGGTTCAGCGTGTCACAAATCATTGTTCTAGGGCAGGTGTTAGCAAAGCTTTCTAACAGAGAGGCTGAAATGGCCCAGCTAGGGTCAGAGGAAGGTGGGCCTGGTCCCCTCTACTGCTTCTGCCTGCTGCATGCCTGCAGCATGGTGTGGGCACAACCCCTACTGCCAGTGCCCATGCCACCTGACTACAGTGCAATATGGGCAGACCACCATCTCCACTGGAGTCTTGGGTGCCTGGCAGTGGTATGGTACAGGGAGAACTCCCCAGAGCCCCTCACAATCAAATGCTGTCAAAGCCATGGCTCTGCTAGCTTGATCCAAAGGTCCAGAGACCAGATTTGGCTCTGGCCATATCTTGCCAACCTCTGTTTTAAGGCAGGAGTGGCCAACCTGTTGCATCTGTGCCACAAGTAACAGAGACAGCCTCTGTGTGTAGCATGGGACAGACCAGTGACAGGACAGTCAGCATAGTGACAAACAGGGCAGAAACAGCAGATGGGGCAGGAAGCAGAAAGCAGAGCAGCAAATTGGGCAGGGGAAGGGGATCAGCTTGGTATGAGGTTAATTTGTGGCACACCTGCCAAAAAGATTGATCCTTACTGCTCTAGGGCAGTGCAGGATATATAGAAATTAAAAAGTCATTCTTCATTTTTAAATTTAATTTTTATGCTAATGGGAATCTTTTCATTTCCTGAGTCTACTTTCATCTTTACTGTAATTATGAAAAGATGGAAGTCTAATACTATTATGTGAAACCTTAATTCAATTCCTGTTCATGTGGTCTAACAGAAAATTGAGCTGTTTGTTACAACAGAAAAATTTGATAGCATATTACTGATAACAGATGGGCATGTGTAGATGAAATGTCAGCCCTAAATTGAAGTGGTGGGTTTTAAAAAATACTGCTTCCATTTAGGAATGATTAGACCTCCGTGTTGTGCACACACCCCACTGACTTACCTACCTCTCCAGCAGGGAGGGGAGGGCAAGCTGCCAGTGGGCAGAGCAGTCCTTGGGCTATAGGGAACGGGGGAGCCAGTGCTTCCTTCTGCAGCAGTGTCACCTCCCACCCCCAGGCAGCACCTGCCCATAGGCACCCGGCTCAGGCGGTCCCAGGGACACCACGGTCATGGAGGGGAGCACCAGGCCGCCGCACAGCTCAGGCAAGTAGGCAGGCTCCGGGGGGGGAAAAAAGATCAGGCTCGCCGTTTCTCTTGGGTGGAGCCTGTTTTCCTGGGCTGCTGCCAGGCTGCCTGCAGGGCTTCCTGCAGAGCCACAGAGCTGCACGGAGCCCAGTGCTTCGCTCCGCAGCTGTAGGGGCAACAAACTAAAACTCCTTGAACTCCTCAAAAGAGTTTTAGTTTGCAGTGCCCCAAGTCATTTAAGGTGCATTACACCACCGAATTTCCTACAGTGCCTGGAAATAATGCGCAATACACCACTGAGGCATGCAAACACCAACACCATTAAAGTGGTGCAAAAGCATTTAGCCCACTTTAAAGTATCATGCCCACATGCCTCTCATTTTGTCTACACACAGCTGATATCTTTGTCAATGATTTATTATTAGATTAAACAAAAGACAACAGGCTATGGGTAAGCATAGTCAATCATTAAAGTAATGATATGTAAGCAGACCATACTTTTGGACTCCAGAAAGATGGAAAAAGCACTTCAGAATATCAGTCTTATTTGAAAATTTTTGCACTGGACCTTAAAGGGAGACAAAGGGACCCTTTTTAGACAGCATCAATGAATTCGTTTCATTTTCCTGGGATTTGATATGTTAAATTGTTTGGGATTTCAGGGAAAGTTTGTAGCAAATTATATTAGCACCGTAGTATGTTATCTGAGCAGCTTCTTACAAAAAACAGAGGATATTTATGAAGGTTAAAGCTCCATGGCATTTTATCTGTCACTGGCCCCTAGAATACTCCCTTGCTAGAATGCATTTTTGGCTGATGGGATGTATAATAGTGATTCTTTCCATATGCCTTCTCAACCTCTTCCAGAATTGAGTGATGTAATTAGAGTCCCCCAACATGTAGAAAGATTTTAGTCAGATTTTATATTTTGGACAAAAAAAGCTTGCCTTACAGATGGAAACACCGATGCTCTGCAAAATGGCAAATTTTGCATCCTTGTTACATTGAGAGATTTTGTCAGTCAGTGTACTAGAATTTAATATTATTTGCACAGTCCATGGACCATTTTTAATACAAACATTTTGCCAGCATATAACAAGGAGAATATGAAATAAATCCTCCTTCATGGGCTTGTTATATAAAAAAAATATAGTTTCCAAAAAAATATACTTTCCTCAAAAATAGAAGTGAATGAAGCAGTGATTTACAGGGGACTTTGGCATAACAGTCTTGATTTTTCCTCACTAACTAGAAGCCTTCTGTTATTTTTTGCTTGTTAAAACATATGGAGCTCACATTATCACATTTAGCAGTGTCTTTCTACTGTTCAGTGCACCATACCTTTAAAGTTTTATGTTGGTCTCTGAAAGCTGAAACATCTGTTGGAGTAATGAGAATCTGCCATCATCTACCTTCAAATAATGATCAATAGGGATTTATAAGACTGTCATGGACACTTCTGTAAGAGAGGCATGAAGGATACAGAGTTAATTTGACCTATCCATGCCTTCATAAAAATAAAGAAAAATAAAGAGACAGAATGTGAAAACTGTAACAAAAATATATATCATTTGAAAATTAAATTTGAGTGTATAACTATTCAGTGTTACAGGGGTGTAGGTTGTAGCCGTGTTGGTCTAAGGTTCTTTGGGTGAATCTGATATCTTTTATTAGACCAACTAAATAGTTGGAGAACAATTTTTAAGCAAGCTTTCGGGCTCAAAAACCCTTCGTCAGGCTAAGGAAGTTTCAGCAGTCGGTGTGTGCTCTTCCTGGATGGAATGAAAAGTAAAAAAGCCAGAGGCTGTGCTGGTGTGCATACAAGACAGGCAGTCATTGAAAATATAGATGGAGGAGTCAGTGGGTGAGAGACAGGCTGGGTGTGGGGGAGAGAAGGGGGATGAATAGTGGAGAAGTAGCTGGGGAGTCAGATGTCAGGCAGGTTATAATGTGTCATAAATCCAAAGTCTATATTTAGTCCATGATTTTTAGTATCCAGGAGGTTGATGAAGTGCAGTTCATAGGCTCGTCTCTGGGAAGTGTTTTGTAAGTTTCCTTTGAGGATCAGGACCGAGAGATTGGAGAGAGAGTGGTTTTCTTGTGAGAAATGTGCCCCCACAGGTAATTGGGTATTCCTGTCTTCGATAGATGTCCAGTGTGCATTCATTCTGGTGTGCAGTTGTTGTTTGGTCTCACCTGCATATTTTCCATCTGGGCATTTTGTGCATTGGATGAGATATATTACATTTCTGGAGGTGAAGCTATAAGATCCAGGAATGCTGATGGCTCTGTTGTGGGGTATAGTGATCATGGGGGTGGTGGAGATGTGCTGGCAGGCTTTGCATTTCATGCCACTGACTCCTCAGTCTACATTTTCACTGACTGCCTGTCTTGTATGCACACCAGCAGAGCCTCTGGCTTTTTCACTTTTCATTCTAACCAGGAAGAGCACACACCAACTGCTGAAACCTCCTTAGCCTGACGAAGGGTTTTTGAACCTGAAAGCTTGCTTAAAAATTGTTCTCCAACTATTTAGTTGGTCTAATAAAAGATATCAAATTCACCCAGAGAACCGTGTCTAACTATTCAATAGCTATTGTTAACAGTAGCTAACATAAATGCCAATGCTTTCTTTATATCTTTTTTTTTTAAATACAATTAAGCCTTGATTTTGTGGCTCTGCCGTAAGTACAGTGAGCTCATTTTGTGGAATGTCTGGTTTAAACATTTGCTACACAGTATTAGAAAGTCTGTTGAAATAGTAAAATAATATAAAATAATTGCTGTTTCTGCTTGGCACCACCCTTTGTTATAGCACACCAAAATGAGCTTTTCAACAGACCCATAGGTTTGGAAAGGACCTCAAATCATCTCTTCTAGCTCTGTGCAAGATGCACGATGCACTATTCCTAAACTGTCCCAGCCATTACAAAAGCTGAAGGTGCATGACTAAATAGAACAGTCAATCCCAAAGAATCATTTTTCTAATAAAATTCTGAATTCTGACTACATGGATATATAGGCCATATCCAGACGAGCACGGCCGTGCGGTATGTGATGTCACAAACACATCTTTGGTGCCACATACCACGCTTGTAGATGCTCTCTGCACTCAAGGGCACGCTGCCCATGCATGCTCTGCTCCGCTTTTTTTCCACAGGAAAAAAAAGGTGGAACAGCACATGTACAGGCAGCGTGCACCACTCAAAAGTGGAGCCAGGCGTCCCAGAACTGTGAAGCGGCTGCCGGCCATGGTTCCGCACAGCAGAATCACTGCCCAGCGCACATGGCACAGACGTCCATGCTCATCTGGACACGGCCATATAAGGGCAATGGCATGAAAGAGATTATAGAGACAATGGTCTGAAGAGGACAGACCTATGGGGAAAAACAAGAGAATACTGGCAGAAGCTGACAGTACCAAAATAGGAATGGGTAGAGTTGGTCCACACAACATTATGACCAAACTTTCTCATATTCTTATAACAGGCTCTTAGACCTTAGAAAACTCTTTTTTCTGGGTTTTGTTTGTTTGCTTGCTATTTTAGCCCATTACACGTAGTCAGCATGGCTTTTTTTGCCTCTTTTCTTGTTTCAAACTGGGCTGAAATGAACAAAGCTGTTAGAACTTCCTTACCTTTGTTGTGAAGCAACATCTGCCAATAGGACGTCTGGGAATGGCTTGTGACTGCAGCAGAACCAGGAAAAGTTGTGTGAGCACAACTTTTTCTCCCTTACTCCCATAGAAATGCCCACATTCAACTTTTGAAAGTTTTTTTTTCAGAGCCATTCCCTGCAATCTGCCAAGCACTAGGGGTGTGTAGATGATTGATCAATTGGTGTAACAATAACCCCCCCCACCTGCTGCCCAAAACAGGAGGAAAATATTGACTGGTTTGGACCAAACAAAAGTTAAAGCTTTTCTGTATTTGTCACTGGAGAAAATGAAATATTTCATTTCTTTTTATACCAAACTAGATATGCCATTTGACTGGATATAAAGTATTTTGTTGCCAGGAACTAGTAAGATTAAGAGCTAGATTACCATAATACAGCCAGAAATAGCTATGTCCTTTTATTCAAAATTCCAGTGTACAGGGCACTTGCTCAGCAGGTAATAGACCCCTGTTCAGTTACCTCCTTTGTCTGTCAGATTTGAACTTATATGTTCCACCTCCCAGAAGAACATTCTATCCACCAGACACTGGGGGTGCCTATACATATGCACTGAGGGTGCTCCAGTGCACTGTAATTAATTCATTGAGTCTGCTGCAGTGTAGTAATTACCATGCTCCAGCAAGCTCCAGTGTCACATGTATCAGCACCCCTGCGCTAAAAAATGGTGGTGGGGATGCTTTAACTATAGCTCGTTCAATGAGCTTTAGTTAAAGCACCCCTGCTGCCATTTTTCAGCATGAGGACACTGATCAATGTGATGTTTGGATGCTTTAATTAGGGTGGCTCTCAGATAATTAACAAGCACCCCATGCCTCCTAGAGCATATGTACAAATGCCCTGGGGTACTGCAGGAAGGCTGGGTCTCATTTTGTCGTGTTGATACTGTTCCACTTTGCATGAAATAATTATATATTTGCTATCCATTGGCAAAGAGGTTACAGCCCAACGGAATGTCCTAACCATGAGGTTAAAGAGTCATTAAATCAAGAAATGATGTGTGTAGACAAAATGGGGGCCCTAAATTGAAGCAGCAGTTTTTAAAAAACACCACTTCAATTTAGGACTGATTAAACCCCTATGTTGTGCACACACCCTGCTGACTAACTGGCCTCTCCAGCAGTGGGGAGGGGAGGGGGAGCTACTGGCAGGCAGAGTGGTGCCCAGGCTGCAAGGGAGCCAGTGCTTCCCTCCGCAGCAGCGGTGGCCCCCCTCCCGGGTGGCACCCACCCACAGGCACCTGACTTGGGCAGTCCTGGGGGGCACTGCAGTTGTGGAGGGAAGCACCAGGCCTCCACGCAGCTCAGGCAGGCAGGCAGGCTCCGGGGGCTGGAAAAAAAGATCAGGCTGACCACATTTCTTGGGAAGAGCCTGCTTTTGCAGGCTGCTGCCAGGCTCCCTACAGGGATTCCTGCAGAACTGTGGAGTTACACGGAGCCCAGTTCTTTGCTCCATGGCTGTAGAGGCAGCAAACTAAAACTCCTCAAAGGAGTTTTAGTTTGCTGTGCCCCAAGTCATTTCAGGTGCATTACATCACCGAATTTCCTACAGCAGCTGGAATTAATGCGCAATACGCTGCCGAGGGATGCAAACACTAACACCATTAAAGCAGCACAAAAACATTTAGCCCACTTTAAAATGTCATGCACTCACGCCTCTCGTTTCATCTACACAAGGCCATATTTTCTTGGTCTCCCCATGGTTGTTAAAGATCTCAACGGACTTTTTACAAAAGGAAAAGTGTTAGCCACAGCCTTCAACCATAATTTTCATTGGCCTTACCTATCTTAAACCCTTTTATCTTCATTTCCTGTCCAAAACTTCTCCCTGTCCTTCTTTGCCCTAATAGAATCCCAGTAAATTAAATTGGATGGCACAGGGTGTTAAATCCAAACCAGATGCTATTTTACCTCGTGCCAAAATAGCATTTAAAAAACAATACTGCTTCAATAAGAGCATCAGTGTTCCCTGTTTCCTAAAATTTAGGAATTCAGATTCACCCTTGTTAGGCTCGAGGCATGCTTTAGAAAATGCCAGCTCTTAGTTTTCACTTGATTTGATTACAGAGATATAAT
>NW_017729026.1:20027345-20038754 GCF_001723915.1 Gavialis gangeticus | reverse complement strand
GTGTCACACGCGTCTGCTTCGCCTGCCACGACTTTGATGTTAATGGAGTTGGTTCAGATGTCCGACACATGCAGTCCAATTATGAGTCTCACCAGCGTCCTGTGGGTCTCGAGTTTCTGAGGGCTCCGCCACCCCTACACCCTTGCCCGTTCCACCAGGTTGGTGGCCAACTGTCAGGTCCGGCCCCGTATCCACACGTCCACTCAGATGATCCACAAAAGGAAAATAAAAATCAAAACAAACACTACGACCAAGAGGGTTCCCTTGATCGGAGCGGCTGCTGCAGCCGTCTGCAGCCATCTTCCAATACCCACTTGACCTCCGAGGGGTCTAACCCCCTTCTTGGCCTTCGAAGAGCCCCCTTGGAGGGCTTGATCAATTCCCTTTTGTCCCCTCCTTCTTTCCCTCACAACGTTCAATGCACATATATCAGTTTGAAAATGGCTGAAACTGGTTTGAGATAAATCTGGTTGAACATAGCATCAGATTTAACTGATTTGGCTAAAACTGGTTTATGTAATGTCTGTCCCAACCCCTTTCTAATTCAAGTTAAACCAGACTCCCCCAGCATCCCAGCATGCTCTCTGGACTGGGTGGGGCTCTCTGCTCCACAGCAGAGCTGGCCCCTCCCCTCTGATCCCTGGCTGGAGCTGAGCAGAGACTGCAGGAGTCTGCCTGGCTTCCTCCTGCTCCCCCCATCTGCCTGCCTTACACAGACACCTCTCAACATTAGTAAGTACAGGGGTTGTCAAACAAGAGTATGCATACCCCTGGGAGAACTAGGGAAGGCCCTAGGGCATATGCACAGGCAGGGACGGAGCACTGCCACCCAGCACACCATGATGCCACCTCCAAGGAGCAGGGTCGGGGTGAAACGAAGGCAGCAGCACCCCTCTGTGAGCTGTACAGGCGCCTCCCAGATGGTTAGATATGGGCGGGGTGGAGGTTGCACACGAAGGTGGCTGCTGCCACCATCCACCTCCCCACACTGCTGCCACTCTGCATCCAGTTGCGTGCCATGCTCCTCCCACCCACTTCCCCCTGCTCCACATCTGGCTGCTGGAGGTATACTTATTAAAAAGGTTGAAAACCCTGAGCTAGCAGACCACATGTTAGCTATGGCTGTGCTGTGGCAGACAGGACAAAGGCAGAATCAACAGGTAGCTGGTAAATGTGCCTCCATTGTTTTTTTAATGGGCAGATAAACACTGAGTAGGGATGACAAACACTGTGTTATCAATTCCCTGCTGGGCTGGTTAGAAGGGGGGAACCTCTCCCTAATTGGAGCATTCTGCCAGGACCTAACCACACTCTCCTCAGTTCAGCACTGTGGAAGGGAAGGAAGGACTGCTTTAGTACCCCCCAGGCTTCTAGCCTAAGCTACTGCGAGCATGTGCCTGCCTGCATTTCTGGGATGTCTGTACAGTTACAAACTGGCTCAGCCTATCCAGGTTAGACTAAGATGCAAAGATTGAATCAATTCAAGCTCAAGCTTTTCGAATGTCTGTCCCTAGCTTTTGACATTATGGATTCCTATTTGAAATCCCTGTATCTCATAATTTTCTGTAGAAATGGCACACAAGGAAGAGATACATACAACCTCACATCCAGCCACCCTTGACGTCTCAACCTGAGTGACTAAGTAACCATTTACAGCTGGATCAGCAGGGGTGGTGGTAGGGAGTGGGGGGTTAACCTTTTAACACAAATCCAGGAAAGAGTTTTAAGTCATTTCTATGGAATCATAGCAAAATACTTCAACTGCTCTTTTACCCAAATCTGACCATGTATCATACCCTTAAAGGACAGTGAAATTGATGAAACATTAAGATGAGAACTTTAACAAGAGCAATCCTGGCAAAAAATAGTGCTCCTAAATTTGGTCAATAAATGAAATGCCTCTAATAATTCCCTCCTACTTACATGGATTCTAATGTAGTTTGAATACTTATCTTGCATTATCATAATTTTTCAAAGTTTAGTATAATGGTAAAAATTCCTTCATGTATTAATGTTGTTGCTATTTCCGGGCGGTGGAGGGAAGGGGTGGAAATCCATTCTCCTTTCTTTGGAAATAATAAAATGAGAGTCTGGTGCAGTGACAATAGGTTCTAAGAAGTGCCTATTTACTTCTGAAATTTCCACACTAAGTGACCTTCCAAGCAAGACCTGCAAACTGCTATATGCAGTCAAATATTTAGTTTATTGTTAAGATTAGATTCATCTTGCTTGCTGTTACTTTTTATTCTTGGCAACATTCAAGAATTGTTGTTTTCCAGTACACCTCTCAGGGATATTTTAAATATATAAATGCTTCTAAGATTTCTTCTTTAACAGTTTAGTGTAAAAAGGTGGATTGCCAGCCCTGGAAACTACAGTCTGTTTCTCCATGGAATAGCTGTAATGCAGACCAGCAGTTACAATTTTTCCTACACATCACCACAAGTGTGTTCATCAAGTCTGACCTGTGGGAATGCACTCAGGATGAAAGCATAGCTCAGTTCCCAGAACTATTGAGTAGTTGACCTTTGATCTATCTTCTGTGACTTACAGCAAAATGTTCAGTTGTTGTGATTGGAATATTTGACCATTAATAACTGGTTTCATTTGTATAGATCACTACTACACATCTGATGGAACAGAGCTTTAATATAATATGTCCTACACTGCTGGGTATCCACTGACTTCAGGAGTGTTAGAATTTCAGCTCTGTAGTAGGAGGATGGTGGGTGTTTGTGGCCAAAAAATAGGAAGAGTAATTATTATGATTTCTAAAAGAAAAAGTCCTGACATTCAATATTTCTTAAATTACCAAGAGCTCTTGGAAATGATCTGAAAAGCCAAAGACTGCCATTTGTAATAACATTCAATAAGTAGTTTAAAGCGAGCAAAAAGTATCACAGTTCCATATACTAGATGTATATGGAACCAAATTTGTGAAACTTTACAGATAAGAACTGGGGCAATTCCTTTAAGATGAGTGAGCACCTTGGCTGCAGTCCAGCAAGGCATTTACATGTATGCTTAACTTGACTTAAGCATGTGCTTACCATGTTTACTTGAATACAAGATGAGGCTCTCCCTCCAATCAGCATGAGGAAAAAAGCTCATAAAAGGAAACTTCATTAAGTAAAATGTTTTATCAGATTTATGGGTACCCATAATAGTTTTCCTATGTGCAAATTACCGTAGGTATGTTTATTTCAGGAGCAGTGTATTCACATTTGTCCCTCACTTCCATATGCTCAGGGACAGCAGGGTCTGACAGTAAGGGAGGAGAAGTTGGGGAAGGCAGAGGGCAAGGGGACCACTTAACTCCCCCTGACCCAATTTACTTTCCATGCTGTTGCAGTGGGAGGGGGACAAATTCAAGATAAACCCCCAATAATTAGTTTCTATACCTGGAAAATTATAACAAATTTATAAATTCTCCATATATAGAATCTAATTATTGGGAGGTCCTCTTATATTTGAGTAAATATGGTAATTGCTCTTCTGGATCAGAGATAACACACTCAATATCTTGACCTTACATTTTATTTATGAATTCTTATGTCTGCCTGACCCCTTTGCAGACACCTGGCCTAGATTATTATCAGGTTAGCTACGGTGGTATTTAATGAAAAGATCCCAAATCACAAGTTTGTCACATAATTAATGGCTTTGTGGACAGCATCATCTTTTGATGCCTGCAAATGCCACCTGGCTTCTGATAATAGGATCAACAAAAGTCCATATTACACCTTTGTTATCAATTATTTTTCCCTGCAGCTTCTGTATAAGTAGTATATTGTGACATTTTCCTTCATGCTGGTACGCTGCTGAAATGTTTCAGAGGTTATGATATAATTTCCAAGGTGAACATGCATTGCACCTCTTGACGTACCAGGTCCATGGAATAGCAGTAAAACAAGGGTTTAAAATAGCCATTCCCAACCAGGGTGATGTGAAGTTGCTTTTAATGTGCTATGGCACCCGGTCCCTGTGGCTACTGGCTCCTCCACCTGCTGAGTACCTTGTCTCTACCCTCCCTCCCCATACACCTAGCTGCTCTTCTGAGGGTTCCTGCTTCTGCCCATGCTCCCATATGCCCCTGCACTGACTACCCCTGTGCACTGAGCTGCGTTCTCTGCCAAGGAGGATTGGGGTCATGGAGCTTCTTTTTTCACCCTGGCTCATTCCCCAGCTGTTAGCATGCTACGAGGGGCTTTGGGACCAGGTGGCTCTGTTCACCAGAGTGTAGTTCCCCAAAGGAGCAGCCACGGTGGTGGGGACTGTGCTTACCCCCTCAGGTACAGACCATGAGCAGGAAGGTACAGACAGTGGTAAGAATGGGGCATGGCAGGGTGCGCTTCTACTGCCCTCATCTGGCTGCAGCTTCTGTGTCTCCATCAGCCAGTCACACCTTTCCACCTGTTATATGGGCAGTTTCTTCCTTCCGGTGTCTAGTAACCCACCCCCAAGCTGCCCCACATGCCAGCACCTGCTGGCACAAAACACTGTGCACCCTCCCCTCTATGCTCTCAGAGGTGTCCTGCCACCTCATTAATCCTTTTAAGGCTGCCACAGGGTGCAAGGAGGTAAGCACTGTAAGAAACAAACTAGCTTTTAAAATGGGGTGCCCCTAAATTCAGAAGAGTTATGAAGGGAAGGCCTTGAATCTAAAAAGGTTAAAAACCCCTGGGTTAAAGAGTATGGAGATAACAAGGGGTATATCTTCAAGAGACATTTACTGTAGAGTTGTCTAATTAGCTCCACAGTAAAGTCTCAGCGTCTATACATGTGGCCTTGTTAAGCTGCAGTAAACTAATACATGCCGACATAGCTTAGTACTTGTAAACACTAGTACTATCTGGTGTTTTTTCGCATGCTGCACCACACATCTAGACACTGGCAAGGCTGGCTGGGGCATGAGGATGATTCAGTATGCAGACAGCCTGCCAGCTAGCCCCATGCTTGTAGCACCCTCATTCCCTCAAAGCAGTGGGGGGTGGAGGCGAAGCTGCAGCTGCAGCTGGGCAGAAGCATGGAGAGCAGCACCAAGCCTGGGGGGTGGCAGGAGTGCAGAGCTCGGCTGGGTAGGGTGTGGGTGTGAGATAAGCTGAGAGGGTATGGGGACCCCCACGCACTCCCTCCTGGCATGCAGCAGCTGAAGGCAGGGGGGCGGCTCAGGGTGCTAGTGCCCGGTGCTGGCGCCTGGCAGGGCATGGCTCTGGCCTGCACTGTGCAAGGGGGGAGGAGCGCAGCCTGCCTGGACCATCTCTATTGCATGGGCTCTGTGCCTGCACTGGAGCCAACTGCCTTCCCTGCCCTCTGCCACACAGGTCCCTGGATTCCACTAGGAGTGGAGGGAGCCTCACCCTCTGCTTCCCTGTGGAGTCCAACACAGGGCTTCCCTTGGTGTAAAACTGGTAACTGGAGGCAGGCCAGGTGGAGCCCCCACAATAGAGGTGGCCAGGCAGGCTGAACTCCCCCACCCCATGCACAGCACTGGCCAGAGCCACACCCCACCAGGTGCCAGCTCCTGCACTGAGCATGAGTGCCCTAAAACTCTTCCCCCGCCACCTGCTGCTGCTGCCAGCAGCAGAAGCTGCATGCCATGGGGGGGGAGTGCGGGGAGGTTCCCACACCCTCCCTCACACCCCACAAACCTCATACACCCACACCCTTCCCCCACAACCCTCACCAACATATACATACCCCAACATACTTTATGCCCCCGCACACACAACCACACCCCCTCAAACATCCCCTACACTCACAGCCCCACACCCCACCATACACACACATGCCCCACCATACACACACACACCACCATACATACACATCCCACCATACGTACAATATACAAGAGTAAGACGTTATTTTTGAGTTATTATGCAATCACCTCTATATAGTCTATGCAAACACAAATCCTGACAAAAATATTTTTTGTAATAAAATTAAAATATGTTATAGTAGATGTTTGACTTTTAGTAAATGATTTGCCCTTTTTTTTGGTTCTAAGATGGCAACCCTCCCTCCTTCCAAAAGGAGTATGGGGCTGGCAGGCAGCGAGGGGAGGAACTTCCAGTGGAAAAGGTTAGGGGCTAGGGGGTGGGGACTTCTGGTCCCAATATGGTGACTAGGGGGCAGGGCGACTGTCAAGGGGCAGGGTGACCCATGGGGACCTCAGCAGTTCACCAAAACTCATTAAGTGGCCCTCCAGCCAAAATAATTGCTTGCCCCTGTACTTATTGTGTGTGTAGAAGCACCCAAGGAGCATTTTGCTAGGGTTTAAAGTATAAACTACTTATGCCCTCTAGAGTTATGTGAAATGGGCATCATCACCCTTGATAGAGTATCTCTTTTCTCCTATTTTTAGGCTTAACTAATTTCAGAGTGGTGCTGACTTCTTAAAATTCTGTCTATATAACCATCCCCTCCCCCAAAAAAGTTAGACATAAAAGCACTTCTTAGTGAGCTAATCATGAGTCCTGCTCTCCAGACAAATCGTGATGAATGTTTCTCACCTGCTCTGGTTGTACATGCCTCCTGCATTGTTGGAAATACATTTCTCTCCTGAAGCATTTCTTTGGCTGTTGGATGTTTCATTGGAGTTGGGAGGCTGCAGCTGCAATTTACAAAATTGAACACCTGGCTGACATATGTTTGACATTTCAATTTTGCTTTGTATGATTCACACATTTTTGAGATTTCATGGGCATCTGGACAGGTTTGAAATCCCCTATGCTGTTTTTCCATTGTGTTGCAAATGTAAACATAGTGTGTTAGGTTCCCAGTGGGTGTAAATTAGCTGTTATTAATTCAGCTATTGATGGTATCCTGATATACACCAACTAAACATCCTGCTTTAAATAGAAATTCAATTCTAAGCATAAACATTGGCTCAAATGGAATATTAAGTAAATCTGTGAGTGTTCACATTTGAACTTCTTTAAATCCTTATCTTTGATTTGATACATTCTGTTGGAGACAAGCCATTGATCCATCATTTTGTTGGGCAGGTTACTCTTTTGTATGCATAATGATTTAGTTTAAGCAAGGAAAAGTACTATTCTGGTTCGAAATTTTGTGTCACATAGGTACTTACATGTGGTAGTGTTGCCTAATTTGTGTCAAAAGCCAGTAAGTTAAATGCACTGATAATTGAGCAAATCTAACCTTTCCTGTATAGGTTAAATCCCTTATTTATTTAAAAATGTCTTCTAGTAATCTACCTCCATGCATATTTTAATATTTGAATTACATTTTACATCAAATCAAAAAAATAAAATTACCAAAGTAGAACTTACGTACAATGAAAGCTAGAATTTACTATTCCTTTTTGATGAAAGATCCCCAGATTGTTTAAAAGGACTCTGTTAGCCCTGTTGTAACTTGTTTGTGATAATCCTGCCATGTAAAGTAAAATTGTTCTTTGATTTAACTCTAAAATTATTCCATTGTACTTTACTGTGGTATACAGTTTGTACCCTGCCATATTCTAGAATGAGACACTTATTAAAGTGGCATTCATCTGCCTGAGTATTGAATGTGTAGAGGTTTAGTGAGAACCACAAGAGACATGTTTTAAAAAGGAAGGCTCACAAAATTTTTGTCCAAGGGTACATTTGTTGGTTGAGGGTTCACAACTTAGATGACAACAGTTGCATTCTGCGTAGTTGTGCCCAGTGGTAAGTCAGGGAAGAATATATCTGTTTAACCATACCTTTAACTACAAATAAACTGCTCTATCAATTAATTAGAGTCTAGTAGTAAATTTTATGAACATTGAGGGTAAAATAGCAAAAATGGCATGAGATATAGAGATGAGTTATGTTTTACAAATAATGGATTAACCAGTTTCCAAGTTTTGTGCCTCTAAGGAGACAGTATAAAAACACCCTGGGTGTGTACAGACTTGTTCAGCAAATTTAGTTAACTTCTCAGTTAATTTATCTGGAAATGTTTGCTGTTGTCAAATGGAAATAATGAGCTTCTAGGGAACATTTGGCTTTAAGGGCTGCAGCGTTTCCACACTGAATGCCTGAACTCCCCCCATAAGAATTTTTGTTGAATCTGGCATTAAGTCCTCATTGGTATGTTTCGAGTTTGATTTGGGAGAAAATAACAGAGAAGTGTTGAGTGAGAGACATTATAGAGAACAGAATTTGAATACACAGATCTAGAAAAGGCTGATAGTACAATTGATCAGCTTTTCTTCAGTGCCCTAATGATTAGCAGCTCCATCAAATGTATATTGATGTATCTTTATTGGTTTTGTTCCTTGACAACAGCCCTGTCCCCAAACAATAGCAAGAACAAAAATATATATGAAATATGGTTGAGAAAAATGCAAAAAGAAAAAATCCAGTCTAAAAGAAGGAAGTCTTCAAATATTTGTTTACTTCAGAATTTGTTTGAGAAAAGCCTTATTTATTAAAAAATAATATACTTGGAAATGAACTGATAGGGTAGGACTGTAATTTCACTAAGCAGAAGATAGAACTGAAGCCTAAAGGAAGTGGGTATGTAACATTAGATAGTGAATGCTCAGTGAAGGGAAGAGAGGTGACCCAATGACCACTTAAGCAGTTTAAAGTTACCAAACCAAATAATCTGTATGCCCTTAGGCAAATGTCAGGCTGTCCTGTGTTTTGACTGAATTCTTCAGTCATTTACACAGTGAAATGTATTGACATTAAAAAAAGTCCTTTTTTCCCCTTAGAAATTGCAGTTTGATATGGCTTGTTTTGATATGCAGTTTGATATGGCTTGCAGTTTGATATAAAACCTCGTTCTGTGTCTTTGAGTCAACAGAGTCAGCAACACAACATTTCTAAATTGTTCATTGGCACATTTTGAATATATATACATACTAAACAGCATAGATTGTTTTTAATCATGTTCCATCAAACTTTTAGTATCTCTGTTTACTCTACTATTTATAAAAACCTAGGGTGAATTCGTGGCTTTATTGAATGGTAAATTTTTCAGTGACTGCAGCGAGACCTGCATTTCATCCTTGCTGTTTTATTTTTTATAAATAAAAACTATGCTGCAAAGTGAATTAACAGAGTTAAAGGGAAAAGAAAACTATGCAGGCAGTGAGTTATCATTTATCATACTAAATATCAATACCTTACATGTATTCCTTAAAACTCTCTTCACTGGAAAACTAGTATCTGAAATGCACGTGCATCTAAAATGTACACAATAATAAATATGGTCTATGAATTTTTTCTAGTTTCAGTTTATAACTTTGTTAGATTTAGCACCGTAATTCCCCTTGGCAAAGTAGACATTGTCTATGGATGTCTAAATAGGATCATTTTCAACCATTTTAAAGCTGTTGATCTGCTTTCATATCATTTGATCAAATTCTTCTATCCTAACTCCCGTTCATGGCTAATTGATGGCATATGTGAAATACAGAGCTCACATTGTTGCTTCCTATTTATGCTTCTTCTGAAGATATATTCTGTACTGCAATACAGAATATACAGGACTTTCATGTAATTATTCAAGCACTTTTTAAAAGTTTAAAATATTGTAAATATCAAGGTAAATAATTAAGGCAGATAAATACCTTTATTTGAGACAAGTGGTGTGTTTTTAAGGGTGACTGATGTCCATTTTTAGAAGCAACTGAAATGGTTACCAGAAGTTTGTTTTATGTATTAAATTCCTTGTACTAGGCACCTAATCTTAGAAATATTGAGCCACATGTGACATAAAGCATGGTAAAACATCAGCGAAGCTCAACTGACTTCTTTCTTCTTTGACAGGTTAGTGAAGGATGCACCATGGGATGAAGTCCCTCTTGCTCATTCTTTAGTTGGTTTTGCCACTGCTTATGACTTCTTGTACAATTACCTGAGCAAGAATCAACAGGAGAGATTTCTTGAGGTCATTGCCAATGCCTCAGGATATATGTATGAAACATCATACAGGCGTGGATGGGGTTTCCAATACCTACATAACCATCAGCCTACCAACTGTGTGGCACTGCTGGCAGGAAGCCTGGTTCTGATGAATCAAGGTATGTGCTAAACAATAGGATCATTTTTGTAAAGTGTACCAGTTCACTCAGCTAGAAGTTATGAATAATGTTTCAGAATTTGATACATGAATTTGATTTATATTTTATGTGTTAGCACTCAACATCTAAGGCAGCCAGGTGTCAAGGTGCATGCACCAGCAAAAGCCCAGCTACTTAAACTTAAACTTTTGTTACTGCTTACAAGGCATAGAGTTTATTGAACAAAATAATTTTGATCAAGATTTCACAATGAAAGATTGTAAATTTGCTATATTGTGCTTGCTCTGGAAATGCCTGACCTCTGGTGTGATAATTAAACACTGTGCTGGCAAGTTAAAGAGATGCAGATTCAGATCCCTCCCTGAACAAGGGGGCCTTGGATCTTGGTCTTTTGTTTCCGGGATGAAGAACCTAATCACTGAGCCTAAAACAGGGCCAGATCACATGCCACTGAGTGCAGGGAACTGCGACTGGGGCAGCAGGACCAATCCAGCATGCACGGGGTCACGGCTAGGGCACTGGGTCCCAATCTGCATGCATGGTGCTGGGACCAGGGCTGGGGTTAGGTCTACGGTAGTGACAACCAGTCCAGTGCAAGGCCATGGAATGGAATCTGGCATTCAGGGAGTTAATCTTTCAACCTGTTTTCATTTGCGGACCCCTAAAATATTCCAAATGGAAGTGCAGACCCTTTGAATTTTAAGTGTCGGTATTCACATACTTTGGTTGATCATACCCATCTTTTGCAGACCCCTTAGACATAGTCTGCAGAACCCCAGGGTTCTACAGACCACTGTTTGAAAATCACTGCCTTAAGTGATTTATGATCTTAATGGCAGAGTTGAGAATTGACCCTGATTCCAGCTGAATTGCAATCTTTGGAGTTACAATAATAACTTAACCTTTTTCAGAAATATTTGGATAGGTTCTAAACTGGTATGTAATGTGGCATAATGGAAAGCTCCTAATTAATTCCTTTCTCCATTCAGCTAGAGATGGTATGAGGATCCATAGTTTCATAGTTTCTAGGGTCGGAAGGGACCTAAGTAGATCATCTAGTCTGACCCCTTGCCGTGGCAGGAAAGAGTACTTGGGTCAAACGACCCCAGCAAGGTGTTCATCTAACCTCCTCTTAAAACCCCCAAGGGTAGGATCCTGCACCACTTCTCCTGGAAGTTGGTTCCAGATCCTAGCCGCCCTGACCGTGAAGTAGTGCCTCCTGATATCTAGCCTAAATCTACTCTCTGCCAGCTTGTGACCATTATTCCTAATTACTCCTGGTAGTGCTTGGGGGAACAGGGACTCCCCCAGTGCCTGCTGATCCCCCCTGATTAGTTTATAACAGGCCACTATATCCCCCCTCAGCCTTCTCTTTTGGAGGCTGA
>NW_017729026.1:20023849-20027295 GCF_001723915.1 Gavialis gangeticus | reverse complement strand
AACCTGTAGGTATGGTGCCGGTTGTTCCTCCCCAGGTGCATCACTTTGCACTTGTCTGTGTTGAACCCCATCCTATTCTCCTCCGCCCACCCTTGTAACCTGTTTAGGTCCGATTGCAGCCTATTGCTTCCTTCTAGCGTGCCCACATCCCCCCACATCTTAGTGTCATCAGCAAATTTGAACAGGGTGCTTTTTACCCCCTCATCCAAGTCACTGATGAAGATGTTGAACAGTGCGGGCCCGAGGACCGAGCCCTGCGGAACCCCACTGCCCACATCCTTCCAGGTTGAGAAGGACCATCCACCACCACTCTCTGGGTGCAGCCCTCCAGCCAGCTGGCGACCCATTTGACGGTGTGGGTGTCGACACCACAGTCCCCCATTTTCTTAATGACTCCTATCTGTACTTCATCATACATTAATATGTAACAGATTAAAGATTGATGATGTGGCATGGTTGGTAGACTAAATGAAAAAACCATCTACTACCGTATACTTCAAGGCAATAAATACACTGTACTGAATTATGTCACAGATAGTTCACTTTGGTGTAATATGCACAGTGATGAGTAAGGATAAAAGTTGAAAATGCTAAAGACACACTAACTACCAAATATTTTTATTGTGGCCATTAAGTCATAGTTCATAATAAGAGCAGAAACATTTTATGTCTTAGACTGCCACAGGGAAGTTCACTCAGCAGAAGTTGCCAGTATACCTCTTCTGGGTATCAGCGTGCTAGCTGATTTCATCAGCTGAACTAAGCTGGGGGATGCTCTATTGAATGAATGTCTAGAGCCTGCTTCCACAAGAAAATGTATTACTGCCACTCTTAATCTTCCCATATTTGTGCCTGGATACACATTTTGGCTGAAGTGATAAGATGACTGGTCATCTTTCCTTTATAAGAAAACTGTACATATTGGAGATTATTTCAAGAGTTAGTTAATTTAGACCAAGATATAATGGGTGCATCTACACGTGACATTAATACGAAGCAATAAATTCTAGGCCAATTCGAGCCAGAGTCAGCTGCTCCCAGGAGTGGCGTCTGTGTGTGTGCCTGGGACAGCAGCAAATTGACCTGGGATGGAGCAGCCCTAAGCTGGCAGGGGAGTCAGCCCCAGGCTCTGGTGGTGGCATCAGGTGGCAAAGGGGCTGGCTGGGGCACAAGGGTACAGAGCCATGTAGCTAGCTAGCCATGTGGCTACCTGGTAGATACGCCCCACACTTTAGCACCCTTGTATGCCAGTCAGCCCATGTTACTGTCTACACATGCATTTCAGTGCAGTTACTTACTGCACCATAAGGTAGTGTATCTATATGTGCACTGTAAGATAGTGTATCTACACTGAGTGCATCTACACATGCACTTTACTTTGGAGTTGACTAATTAGCTCTGCCGTAAAGCGTCATTGTCTATATGCATGTTGGTATTAGGGTGCAGTAAATTAATTAACTCTAGGGCGGAGTAATTATGTGCACTGAAATGCCCATGTAGACAGTGATGGGCTGACTGGGGCATGAGGTTGCTAAATTGCAAGGGCTGCCTTCCACCTAGCCCTGCACTATAGCACCCTTGTGCTCAAGCCAGCCTCTCCACTCCCTGATGCTGCCACCCAGAACCCAGAATTGATCCCCAGGTCCCCTGTCAGCCTGCAACTGCTCTGCCCTGGCTCAAACTGCTCCATTTCTTGGTGCATGTGCAAACACTGTGGCTGGGAGCAGCTCACTTAGACAGAAACTGTGCCAGAGTTTATCACATCGCCTTAATGACACAGGTAGTATGCATGAATTTAATCCAGTTGGATTAATTTGGAATAAGGCACTCTTATGTTGGAATAAATATGCCCCACCTGGGCAATTATTAGGATAACTATTTCAGAATAAGTTTCCGTGTTGGCAAGCCTCTATACCATCCAGTATTCTGAAAGCTTTTGTAGTGTGGAGAATTGTTGGCTACATAATAACATTTACTCATACTTTAAAATGTTTAACTTTAAAGTTTTTCTTTGTTATTCATATCAGTAAGGCATCCATCAATGTATTTTTACATTACTGAAGCCCTCTAGTGGAAACACTAAATTTGTTTTTACTGTTAGTGCTTTAATTTTAAAGGCAATAAAATTGTTCTGTTATGGAAAGAGATGCTTTTCCCTGTGAATATTCAGAAGGCGGTTGAGCAGAATAGGGAGTATTCTCTTCAAGTACAATGAATACTTGTTCGATTGTCTTCCCAAGATTAAATTTGAGTGATTATGTTCATATGTGGTAATACTTCATGTGTGCTCAGTTTTATTCTCACCCTATAATTGCAAGGACACAGCAGATATAGGCCACATATTATGTGTAAGGACAACACACTTGGAGTTCCCGTATTTTAAAAAAACATATTTGAGGCTTATAGCATGCTATAAAGTTTTGACAGGACTATGTGCATCTTTCTTTTCCAGGCTATTTGCAGGAAGCATACTTATGGACTAAGCAGGTGCTTGCAATCATGGAGAAGTCTATAGTCCTGCTGCAAGAAGTTACAGATGGATCTCTCTATGAAGGAGTGGCTTACGGCAGCTACACCACCAGATCTCTCTTTCAATACATATTTCTTGTCCAAAGACACTTTGGCATCAACCACTTCAACCATCCCTGGCTAAAACAGCACTTTGCATTTATGTATAGAACTGTCCTCCCAGGTAAGTAGTTTGGATGGATGAAGACACATCTCCTAATTTCTAAAGCAATGACAATTTCTTTATTATAAAATGTTACTTTAAGTAGATGTGTATGTGATTCAAACAATGAAGGATTTTGCATTTTTTTTTACTTTGCTACATCATACTTTAAAATTACACTATTGTTGTTGACCTTTACAGTTTGTCAAAAGACTGGGCAAAGATTTGAGGAAAAACAATGACATTATAGAATTGTTTTTTTACATTTCAGGATTTAAAAGGCTTCAACTTTCTGTTGTTGTGAAAGTGTTCTTATATATTCTTTCTTATATATTCTTAAATTTCATAATTATTATCAGAGTATTTAATATTCTTTTCACTTACTGAAACTCATCATATTGGAAAGAAAGTTTTCAGAAATGAAAAAAGTGATAATATTTGCATAAAAATTGATAATATTTTCACAAAAACTGGGAAATATCAAGAACAGTCAACAATTATTTTTTTTGCAAAGAGAGTTCAGCAAGCAAAGCATTTTTAATTAAACTGTGTTGCTTATTTGTACCATAACAGGTACAGTGATGCCCAGAGGACCAGGTTTTTAGCCAAATGGCTCCACAATTCAAAAAGGATGTGGAGAAGCTTGAGAGAGTCAGAGAAGAGCCACGCTCATGATCAGAGGTCAGGAAAACAGACCTTATGACGACAGGCTGAAAGCCATGGGGCTCTTTAGCCTGGAAAAGCGCAGGCTCAGGGGTGATCTGATGGCCACCTA
>NW_017729026.1:20023104-20023426 GCF_001723915.1 Gavialis gangeticus | reverse complement strand
GGGCTGGACTCGATGATCTTCCAAGGTCCCTTCCAGCCCTAATGTCTATGAAATCTATGAAATCAAATGAGTGTCAAACATTAGATAGAAAAATATGCATTTTTTGTATTTTGGGATGGGTTTTAGGATGGTCTGTGTTTCAGGATAGATTGCCATAATATAAACTGCTACCTGAGGTTTTAAGTAGAAGGAAAACTACCCCTAGTGGCCCTACTTTCTGAAGAGGGCAAAATATGTTCCTTAGACATGCAAAATACATTTATCTATGGAAAAACATTGAAATGGAAAATTATAGCAACTAGTGAATGAAGCAATAACTTTC
>NW_017729026.1:20006908-20018104 GCF_001723915.1 Gavialis gangeticus | reverse complement strand
CAAGGTCCCTTCCAGCCCTAATGTCTATGAAATCTATGAAATCAAATGAGTGTCAAACATTAGATAGAAAAATATGCATTTTTTGTATTTTGGGATGGGTTTTAGGATGGTCTGTGTTTCAGGATAGATTGCCATAATATAAACTGCTACCTGAGGTTTTAAGTAGAAGGAAAACTACCCCTAGTGGCCCTACTTTCTGAAGAGGGCAAAATATGTTCCTTAGACATGCAAAATACATTTATCTATGGAAAAACATTGAAATGGAAAATTATAGCAACTAGTGAATGAAGCAATAACTTTCATCTGTGGATCTGGAAAAAAAAATCACATGTCATTTGACTCCTGTGCTGTATCAAATTCCTTTTTCTATTCCAAGAGCAGATTATCCAGTATAAATACTATGACCATTGAATGTTGCTGCATATTCAGTTTCTTGTTGCCAGACAAAAGCCAACAACATAATGGATTTTATTAATAGGAGTGTCACTTGCAAATCAAGGGAAGTGATCCTTCTGTTCTGTTCTGCTCTGGAAAGGCCTCACCCAGAGTTCTGTGTCCCAATTTTGGACCCCACACTGCAAGAAATGTGTGGATGTATAAGAATTAGTCTGGCAGAGAGTAAAAAAAAAAAATTAGATTCCTGGGAAGGAACTTATGAAAAAAGGCTGAAAGAGAATTCTGAAGAAGAATCTGAAGTACTAGAAGGGTGATTATGAAGAGGATAGACTACTCTCTGTTCGTGCCCATTCATTAATGTGCAGTAGTTAATGTGCATTTAGTTTAGTACATCCTTAATGCAGTACTAAACTAAATGTGCAGTAACCACAGTTACTGTGCAGTAGTGCCAGCACACTGTTTTTCTGTGACCATTACTGTGCAGTAGCTTATTAGCACAGTTTTTGACCAGCACACTCCTGCACAGTTATTAGGCTACCATGCAGTAGGCGTCTCATAGAGACACGCCCTCTGTGACCATCAGGGAAAGGCCAAGGAGCAATGGCCTCAAACTGCAGCAGAGGAAACTTAGGTTGACAATCAGAAAGAGTTATCTCATGATAAGGGTGGCTAAGCATTTGAACAGGCTACTTAAGAGAAGTTGTGGCATTTCCATTCCTGGAAATTTCCAAGAGCAGATTAGATATACACTTGACTAGGATAGTTTAGTCAGAGATGCCTTGAGCACAGGGCTGGACTAGATGACCTCCTGAAGTCTCTTTCAGGTCTACTTTCCAATGATTGTATGATTTCATAGATAGAATAATATTGGGAGGCTGCATAGAAAGAGTTTAAAGAGATTTGAATGATCCTGTTTGGAACAGTGTGGAATGTAGTAACAAGACATTCCAGGCATGAGATGCAGGCTTGAAAAAAAGCAAGAAGGTGAGAAGGATACAAAGACAATGGTAAGGTGGGTGCTTTAAGGAGAGCAAAAGAAGATTACACTTGATCTCAGCATTCAAGAGGCCAAGTGCAAAGCCATAAGAAACACAGTATTGCACTGAGTGGGAAGCCTGAATTTAATATGGAAAACTAATAGAAACTAACAGAGAGATTCAAAAAGAAAATGACTGTTTTGTGTTTGCAGGTGTTTTAGTTGGACAGAGTGGGAAGAAGATGGGAACCTACTAACAGGGGAGGCCATTACAGTAGTGAGGACAGAAGGGGATTATCTTTTTACCCACGTGGCTAGAAAGGAAGGATCACATTTTTAGAAGTTGTCAAAGAAGAGTCATGACACAAAAACAACAGAAATGTGAAGCAACTGAAAGATAATAAGTTGAAACATTCCTGAAATCATGTTTTGCCAAGCAGCTGGTGGTAAATTCAGATTATTAAACTTAAAAGGGAATGTAAATCCTAACTGAGAGACTAGTTCCTAATGAAGTACGCAAATGTTTTTATTCATGTTCGATTTTTTTCAAAATTATATGTATTTTCTTGAGTGAGCAAAATTAGGCTGGAAGAAGCACTGTTGAAAACTTTCTAGGACTTCCTTCTCTGATCAGGCTGGACATGCCTTAATAGTTTTTTCTCACTGCATTTCAGTACCTCTCACTACAGTTCACTTCTCTGAAGTCCCAGTTGGAATTAGAAGCTGCAAACATGAAAAATAATTGTGAAAAATCATAGCTAATTTTTGCCAAGCATCAGAAAAGATTTTGTCTCAGGCTTGCAAGTTTTGGATGAGGATTTCTTGGTTATTACTGTGCCCAAATCTGTTTATACCTCCCTAGAATCCAAATGAGACTACATGAAAAATTTTAAAAATGTTACTTAGATGGATTTCATGAGCCAGATCTCAACAAGTATAAATGGGAGTAATTCTATTAAGTCAGTGGAGTTATACCAGTCTATACCAGCTAAAACTATTCAGAAGGCAAAAATAACATTTTTGACACTCCAGTGCCAACACATATTAGAATAATAAGTTACACTGAGTCCATGTGGTATCTCACTTATCTGCTTTAGAAAAATACTTAAACAACAAAGAACACTTGCTATCCTCATTACACCAAGACAGAACTGGTATTGTGAGGAGCCTCTGTGATTTACTGTTGCTTTAAAAGTTTTAGATCGATTTAAGAAAAATTTAAAGCTGCAAACTGAATTCTGTTTTTGCAAGATTTAAGTAAGAGAAGGAAGGAGGATGGAACTTTTTCTCTTGATGCATTTATCGGGGTGTATAGTTTGAGAAGAAAAAGTGAGTATTAAAGTTTATTACAGCAGTGAGAAAAGGTTGCCATATATCCTGATTATGGGACATTTAAGTGTGTGTGTCTATAAATACTTTACAAGGGCAAGCCTGTTGTATTTGGCTTCGTCATCCTCACTCTACAAAACATGTCTTTGTACATTTATTTGCTTGTTCTTATATTCTTTTCAACTTTTTTCCAAGGATTTCAGAGAACTGTAGCCATTGCAGACTCCAACTATAACTGGTTCTATGGGCCAGAAAGCCAGTTGGTATTTCTTGACAAATTCGTCATGCGCAACGGCAGCGGGAATTGGTTGGCTGATCAGATTAGAAAGAATCGGGTGGTGGAAGGCCCAGGGACTCCATCCAAAGGACAGCGGTGGTGCACTCTTCACACTGAATTTCTTTGGTATGAAACAGAATGAATGAGTTTAAAAGAACCATGACAGCTGCTTGGCATTAGTGATTACATGTTCCTTTCAGATTTGTAATGGACTGCAGAAATGGAGATTATACTAGCCCT
This sequence comes from Gavialis gangeticus, assembly GCF_001723915.1. Classification (NCBI taxonomy): domain Eukaryota; kingdom Metazoa; phylum Chordata; order Crocodylia; family Gavialidae; genus Gavialis; species Gavialis gangeticus. The sequence continues at coordinate 20,014,886 of NW_017729026.1, read as the reverse complement.
GTGAAACCCAAACTGTTTCCAGACAGAATAGAGGTCAGGACTGAGGAGAAATTCTGCATGTCATAAATATATGTCCATATATATAAATATTTACAATGCACAGGTCTTATATAGCCCATTTTCACTTGTTTTCCAGCTGTTGTCTGTTCTGGACAACCAGTTTCAAAGGGAATGAAATTCTTATATCTAATTACCTACATGGGTCCTAAAAAAATCATTTCATTAGTAGTATGGTTAGTTTTGTGCTTTGGTGGTTAATTAGAAGAACATTTGAAGTCTGATTTTTTTTCCTTTACATGTAGTAAAATTAGATGCTCAAAGAAGTATGTATTCTTTAAAAAGTGGCATGTATATTACTATCTAAGGAGAGGTTTGAAAAAAGAGGGGGAAAGCTGATAAAGCACATAAGGCAGTTTTTTTATATAATGTACACCTTTGTTCTAATTTGTGAGACTAGACCACCCTGCCACAGGCAAGAAATGAAAATACTTGAAGCTTTAAAACACTGATTGCTAATTCCCACTAGTTACTTGACATATACAAAGCTAAAGGGTTAATTTAGCATAGTATTTTCACTATGAGCAACATGTATGTTTAGTGGATATGATTTTATAATTATGATGTATGAGTTAAAAATTCATGAATAATTCCCCAAATATCCCTTGATATGGTGCTGATTACCTATTTAATAGAATGTGTTTTCTCTACTGTTCCCATACCCTCCCTTTCTCTTCTTATGAGAAAGACAGCCTTACTAACATCAAGAAGTGAGATGTTTGTAGTGGATTCAAGGCATGGAAATAAGCCCTAAACATACTAAGACTTCCTTTCGTGGAACCACCTTGTTCTTATTCTGTATGATGCTGTTTTGGTCAGAAGAGACACTTGTTTTGGAGTCTTTAGTAAAGAAAGTAAGCTGGTTATATAGGGCTATTGACTATGGAACAGTGTTATGCATTTAGTCATCTGGAGTTTTTAGCCTCAGAACATGTTACAAAGCTTGTGTTTATGTAAAGTAGCAATTCTCAAGTGGAGTTCCATGAGATCCTTTTAAGAGTGCCATAGGGTGCTGTGCAATACTAGCACTGTTGGAAATGCAAACATGTACATATGTTTCACAAGATACATTCAAAGATATGAAATAGTATCAATAACATTTGGACCCTCTTGTTTTCTGTCTGAGTTCTTTGCAACAAAATTGTTCTATTAAACGAAACACACAAAAAAACAAGTGATAGCTTTTTTTTTTAAATGGAGTACCACTAAATTCAGAAAGGTATGGAGAGATGTTTTAAGTCTCACAAAATTATGAAACAGCGATGTAGGGTCTGGAAGAATTTTTTGTAAAGTAGAGAGAGGAATTTTGATGGAGAAAAATCATTTCATTTACTGCTGTGGAGATAGAAGTCTTGTTGGGGCTTTACATTGTGTTTATTTATTGTGTTCCCTTAAATAATGTCAGAGACACTTCATAGGTACCTTTTTTAAAGAATAGTGTAAATATATTAAATTTACAGAAACAAAATGAGAACAATCAAAAATATAATATATTATTTTTTTAGGCATGAAGAGTCCTTTTAAAGCTAAATATATTAATTAAATCATTTCACATACATATTGACATCAGAAGTTTTTCTTTAGCCTCAGAAGAAAACAAAACTATGATAATTTTTTAAGTGATCATGTTGATGATCCAGGAAATATGAAAGAGGCAAACATTTTTGCAGATGATATTTTTTTGGGGTCAACAGCCCCATTTTTTTTGTCATCCTTTTAAAAAAATAGCGGGAGTATCTGTTATTTTAAATTTATTCCTAATCTCTTTTGCAAGGTCCAGACTTCCTATCCCCTCCAATATCTAGGCTGTTTTCAAGCTACATCTTTTGCAAGATCCAAGTTCAGTTCATCTTATTTTAACTGAATGGGCAATAATTGCACATTCATTTGAAGAAAAGAGCCTCAGAATGCGTTGATGTCCAATAGAAAACTCTTTTTTTGCAGTTCAGGATGAAGTCCTATAGCAAAGTTTTTAAGATTTCAATAGTAAACATATATCTGTGTGATATGAGCAAAATCTGTTCCCATGATGAAATTATGGATAGCTTTATTTGATATATGGTGAGATCTGTATGAAGATTATTGCAATGAGTATCATTGTGTAATGTGCTCATTTTAGCAAGCATACTGTGGACTTTATATTGTAAAACAATTATTTAGTTTAAATATTGCAGAAAACCCTGCATTTTGGAATAGGACTGAAAAATAGAGATAAAGCAAATAACTATTTTATATTTACAACTATATGTAAACCCATGTTCTTTGACTCTTAACAGGTATGATGCAAGTTTGCACTCTGTACCTCCACCAGACTATGGAATTCCAAAACTACATTATTTTGAAGACTGGGGAGTTGTAACATATGGAAGTGCATTGCCAGCTGAAATCAACAGGCCCTTCCTCTCCTTCAAATCAGGAAAGCTGGGAGGACGTGCAATATATGATATTGTTCATAAAAATAAGTACAAAGAATGGATCAAGGGGTGGAGGAACTTTAATGCCGGGCATGAACACCCTGATCAGAACTCCTTTACCTTTGCTCCCAACGGTGTCCCTTTTATTACAGAAGCCCTGTATGGGCCAAAGTATACCTTCTTTAACAATGTGTTGATGTTTTCTCCAGCTATGTCAAAAAGCTGCTTTTTTCCATGGGAAGGGCAGATTACAGAGGACTGCTCATCAAAGTGGTTGAAATATAAGCATGACTTGGCTGGGGACTGCCAGGGTAGAGTGGTTGCAGCAATGGAGAGAAGTGGTGTGGTTTTTATCAGGGGAGAAGGAGTGGGTGCTTACAACCCAAAACTGAAGTTAAAACATTTCCAAAGAAACCTTGTACTTCTACATCCTCAGCTTCTTTTGCTGGTGGACCAAATTCATCTTGAAGATGACAGCCCCCTAGAGGCAACAACCAGCTTCTTCCACAATGTGGATATGCCTTTTGAAGAAACTGTTATTGATAATGTCCATGGGGCCTTTATTAGGCACCATGATGAGATGTATAAGATGTACTGGATGGATGATGCTGGCTACAGTGAGAAAGCTACCATTGCCTCAAAAATGTATCCTCGGGGATATCCATACAATGGAACAAACTTTGTGAATGTAACAACCCACTTGCGACACCCAATCACCAGAGGAGTTTACCTCTTCATAGGACCTTCCATAGATGTCCAGAGTTTTGATGTCCGTGGAGATGCTGACCAACTGGATGTCTTCGTAACAACTAGTGAGCATTCCTATGCAATTTATCTGTGGACAGTTGAGAATGGAGCCCATTCTGTCTTTGCACAAGTTATCGCAGACCGACAAAAAATTATGTTTGACCATGTTTCTGCCATTAAGAGCTCTGCAGTGCCAGAAGTGGAAGATTATGTGGGCATTGTGGAACAGAATCTTCAGAATTTCAAGCCTGTTTTCCAGCAGCTTGAGAAGCAAATCCTGTCCCGTGTGCGCAACACAGATAGCTTTAGAAAAACTGCTGAGCGCCTGCTGAGGTTTTCAGATAAGAGACAGACAGAGGAGGCTATTGACAGAATATTTGCTATCTCCCAGCGGCAGCAGCACCAGCAGCAAGGCAGGGCAAAGAAAAGCAAAAAGGTAGCCAAAGGCTACAAGTTTGTTGATGCTGTTCCTGACATTTTTGCACAGATTGAGGTAAATGAAAGAAAAGTGCGACAAAAAGCACAGACTCAAGCACAAAATGAGCTGCCCGTGGATGAAGATGAGGAAATGAAAGACCTTTTGGATTTTGCAGATGTTACCTATGTAAAGCACAAAACTGGGGCATCACTCAAAGGTCGATCAGGACTAGCACATATGATGACCACTGCCCGAACCAGTGCATCATTAGTATCAGCTTCGTACACCCGCCTTTTCCTAATTCTGAACATTGCTATTTTCTTTGTCATGCTGGCAATGCAGCTGACCTGCTTTCAAAGAGCCAAGAGCCTACATGGCCAAAGATGCCTTTATGCAGTACTTTTAGTTGACAGTTGTATATTATTGTGGCTGTATTCATCTTGTTCCCAGTCACAATGTTAACAAAAGACCATGTACTACTTGACCAGTTTATGGTCATATATGTCTATGCAAAAGCATTAACCCTAATAGGGCCAGAGTTTGTTTGTTCCTTTTCTGAAACATTCCAGGAGGCAGCTGGGGAGAGATTGATTTCACACCATGAGAGGAAGGAAAGTAATGGGGCTCGTAATGCATTCCTCTGAGAATTAAGTGCTCTTCATCTGTTCTTTGGGTTGGATTTAACATCTGAAGGAATGTTATGCTTTGTTCATCAGAGTACATTATATTAAGCTGTAATTAATTTTTGCAAGAAAGAAATAGAATCCTCTTTTATGGGACTTTTGTTTCCTAAGAGCTTTGGTTTTATACACAATTTGGTTTGCATAGTTTAATTTCAGACTGCTGCAGAGACCTATAAATAGGCCCTGTTTTAATTTGCAGGCCCAGCTCACTAATATCCTGGCCCAATCATGGCAGGGGCCACCATTGTCATACCCAGATCATGGCACCCCATCCCCTCCCCAGGCCCCCTAATTGTCTGAGGGGGAAGATTTAAGGTCAGGTTTAATTGCAGCAGCAGAAGCCTTGCTCCCAAGGCCTCAGCTCACTGCTGAGAAGCCCATGGCCCCCACGCCTCCTCCCCCCCAACTCACTGGACTAAGATGTTTTTGGTTTGCCTGGATTTCGTCTTACTGAAGGCAGAGAGTAGCATGATTGCATCAGGGAAGCAGGCAGGCAAGAGGCTTTATCCTGGGCTTGGAAACTGCTGGCTTCCTTGGGCAGAAAGCCCTGGTGCTAAACTGTGTGTGTGCGCACATGCGTATGTTCTCTCCCCCCAGCCCCTGGCACCCCAGTTTTCCTACCTGGAGAAGCAAACAGCCCCTCCCCTACCCAGTGCCAAGGCCCAGAGGATGGAGAAGGCAGGCAGCCCTCAGGTGCCCCCAACCCTCCATGCAATCCCCAGGTGCCCTAGTTTTCCTACCTGGAGGAGCAAACAGCCCCTCTCTTACCCTTCCCCAAGCTCTTTCCTCCCCCTGTCCCTTGTGCAACCCCTTCCCCCTTCCCCTGGGCTGCCAGACTTTTGCTGCTGGCTGAAGAATGCTGGGGAAGTTGACAGCAAGCAGCCATATCATGGCATTTAATTGCAAATCACATTTTTCATAAAAATCACTTAATTTCATGATTTTCACAACAAAATGTGAAATTGCAATTTAAGCCAAGCCCTACCTATTAATGTGGCATCCTTTTTTCAAAGATAAGGTGTGCAGAGAGCTGCAAGTAGAAGATTTTATTCTTTTCCTTCAAACAGTGGCAATGCATAGGGGGTGCACATGCAGCCTCTGACAGTGCTGGTGTACCCCCTGACAGCAGTGTTCCTGGGCAGAGGGGGTGCAGGCGAAGCACTGGTGCCCCCTTGAGAGCATTGGCTGGGGAGGAGTGTCCCAGGAGAGGCAGTGCCCCCACGGCCGATCCCACCGACCAAGAATTGCCAGCAGTGCACTGCTTCCAGTTGTGGGTCAGCAGAATGAGACACAGGGTACCCCAGCCCAGCCTGCGGGATCGGTCACAGGGGACGCCCCCCAGTTGCTGACTGTCCTCTGGGGGGGAGGGGGGCAAGTGCCCCCCCGACTCAGGAGGCATCACTTGCCCATGCCTTCAAATCAGAGAGCATAGAGCAGCCTGATCAAATTACTTTAGAGCCCATTTATCATGATACCTCCTCTGTGCCTTCAAAAACAGTCACTGTAGGAAAGAGCAGTTTGTTTCACTGGTGACTGAGAGAAAGACAGTTTCAGTGATCAACAGATGCCAGAAAGAGGCAGCCAAGGCCCTAATTTTATGTCTATACATCTTTACTGTGGAGTTGACTAATTAGCTGTGTAGTAAAACATCACAGTCTACACATGCACTGATATTAGGGTGCAGTAAATGAACTCCAACATAGAACAGTACTGTAACAGACAGTACTATCCTTGGCAGAGTAATTACGTGCACTCAAATGTATGTGTAGACTGTGATGGGCTGGCTGGGGCACAAGGAGGCTACAGTGCTGGGGCTGCCTGCTGCCTAACCCCACACTGTAGCACTCTCATATCCTAGCCACTCAGAACCTGGGGCTGATCCCTCAGGTCCCCTGCCAGCCCAGGGCTGCTTTGCCCCAGCCCATAGTGCTGTGATCCTGGGTATACATGTAAATGCTGTGCCCAGGAGCAGCTAACTCCAGCGTGTACTATGAATTAATTGCACATGTAGATGCACCCAGGGAGTATCATTCTGAACCTCTTCCCATTTCTCAAATCAGGTGAAATTTGGAAAAGGGTGAACACTGCTGTCATTTGTTCTTGATTTTATAGAACAGAGTTTCTTAAACCTTTTCACAGTTTTAAGCACATCTTAATCAGGAAATTAACTTTTAGGTCATCTTCCCTTTCAGATGCTATTGGAAGAAAACCCTAACCATGTGGCAACTCCATTAATTGCCTATGTGGGGGGAAAAGCTGTATTAAGCAAGTATTTAATGTATTTATAGCTATTTATGTAACTGGAAACACAGAACAGCTAGAACCATGCAACCAGGCAGCTCTCTGCCAATCATTAGGAACACAGGGATGAATAATTTGGGGATTGCAGAATAACATGGCTTCTGAAATAAATTAGTTTGGCACCCTCACTTGCTCAGTTTGTGAAATTGATTATAAAAAAAAAAGCTATAGATACCTGGGAAGGGATTCAGAATGGGCAGACTATAGAGCTGATATATTTTGTACATCTATACATCAAAAGAAAAATCAATCGTTTGAGTACATTTTGCTAAATAAACAAATTATAATTTTTCTCTTGCATATATTTGTTTTCCTTTGTTGACTAAACTATTTGTCCTAGTCATTTAAGAAATTAAGTGATGGTTATTAACACTGGGTTCAAGTCACAATACACTTGTGGATGACCTTCTCTGAATTTCATCTTTTGGGTTCCTCCAGCTAAAGATGACTTTTTAATGGAATTAAGACAGACAAGATACATTTCAAATGTGGAGACACCCTAGGAATCTCAATGTACAAGTGGCTCATTGGTTGTTGCACAGGTTGGAATAGGACCTTGTTCAGTGATATAGATGCCTAGAGCCTGGGTAAATGCCTCTTAGAGGTAAAATAATATCTGGCCTCCGGAGTTTAATAGTGTCATCTAAACGAGTTGTGTTCAACTTCTGTCTGGCAGACCAAATCTGGCCAACAGAGCCATGCCCTGCAGCCGTCAGGGCTCCCCACAGGTCCAGAAATTTGGCAGTGGAAGTGAGCAGTGGCCGCATTAACTGCCACTCCCCTGCTGCCAGATTTCCAGACCCATGGGAAGCCCTGTGGGCTCAATAATGTGGCCCTGCACACCAGATCCTATTCCACCTTAAAAGTTTTCACAACAGCTAGTAATAACTATGTGTGTCACCTCAGTCAAATTCTAATCCACTCAAAAGTCATAGACGTACACAGAGAAACAAATTTTCAGTAGTAGCTACAGGCACAGCTTTTGGCTGAACAGGAAAGTGAGGGTGATCTAGTTAAAGATTAGGCTCTGACCCTGCTCTGTGTAGTCATAGCTCTGAAAAAAAAATTCTTCATTTTCCCTTTCCAAAAACAAGGTGCCTATCTTGCTTGGGGACATAGGTGCCAACTCCATGGGTGCTCCAGGGCTCAAGCACTGCCCCCCAAAAATTAACTTGGCACCCACAAGCCACAGCTGTTTTGGTTTTACACGATCCATGTTAGATCTCTGTTATGTTAAACACTTCCCTAGACCAAGGTGTTACAAGCTTAGTATTAGTAGGTGGCAGAAGCACGTTATGTGGCTGCAGAGGAAGGTGGCATTAGACTGATGCACCGTGATTCATGGTGAGGTAGTGGAT
>NW_017729026.1:19996291-20001908 GCF_001723915.1 Gavialis gangeticus | reverse complement strand
GCACAGTATGGTGAGGAGATGAGCATCCAGCTGTGGTGGAAGAACAGGTTATGTGGCTGCAGAGAAAGGTGGCATTAGACTGATGCACCGTGATTCATGGTGAGGTAGTGGATGTGAGGAGGGCCAGGCTGCTTGTGGGTGTGTGCAATTATTGTAATTTAATCCCTTATAATTATGCTGCAGTTTATAAATACTTTTTTAAAATAATTATTGAATTAAGATACCAGTAATAAACAAAACATACGATCTGACAGAAGTTTAAAAATACGCTAAAAATACCAACTGACCCCGTGCCTCCGCCCTGCAAAAAAGCACCCACCGACAAAAACCAAAGTTGGCGCCTGTGTGTGGGGGCATATATAGTATTTGGGAATAGCTGGTATCAAGACACATCATAAATCCCCATATTTGAGGCCATATGCTCTGCTTTTCAATGTGAAAGGGCTGAAAATAGCAAGAAGCAATTTAAATGACCCAAACTTTGCCAGAGGGATAGTAATATCATCCTTTTCTCCTTTTGATTCAATGAACTGCATGCTTGGTGGCTCATTGGTTTAGAACTTCTTGGAAAAAGGAAAAAGATTTTCCTTCTGTCTAGCTGCTGCTTCCAAGTAATAGTGCAATAGAAGGAAACAAATATTTTTCCAGAGTTCTAGGCAGCATTAATGTCCACAGGTTCTTCCCGTGCTCCCTAAGGATATGTAAGGGGCACATGAACAGGCATCGCTAACACGGCTCCAGGTAACCAGTTGGAATTCCTGAGTGAACTTCCATGGCCTGTGTTAAGTAGATGGTTGGACTAGATCAGGGATGTCAAGCTCATCTGGCTACATGGGCAGTGCCTGACTAGTCAACTGGCCAGATCATGTCCACAGACTCCACCCACATGCCTGAACCAGCGCATGTGGCTCCTGCCTGGGCTGGGCTGGGAGGCTGGCTAACCTGAGTAGGCTCCAAAGGCCAACACAGCATGTGGGTCAATGAGGTAGCACTGGGGGCTGGATTATGGGGCTTCATGTGCTGGGTCTGGCCCACAGAGCATATATTTGACACTCCTGGACTTGATTATCAACAGTTCCTCTTGGCGTTTATGAGTGTATGAAATCCTAATTCTTTGCCTCTGATGGATTTTTTTTAACCTGTGTTTGGGGGAAAATCGTTCTTTTAAACCAAATTATAAAGCAGGCCCAAACAGCTGCTTCCTCTTGGATCTCTCCCCAGAAAGGTATGGTCAGTCTTCACCCTGTCTGTATCTATCACCAGTTTTAATTAATAATCACTAAGAGAACGGCTTAAGGTACATGAATAAAATGGTTTATTAATTGGCACACTTTGGGACTAACAGTAAAGTTAACTACAACGTATAAACACACACAGTGAAAATTCTATAAATCCAAACTTGGTCAAAGCCCAGAGAGATTCAGAGAAAGATTTATTTACTGATGGCTCCAACAGCGTTCAACTTTGTCTCCCCTTCAACCCAGTACCCGAGGCTTATCTACTTCTGTATGGGTTACTGGTCACTTACAGGGTTTTTAGGAAGTGATAGCTAGTATCCAATCCCACCTAGGAGGGGTGATACTTGCACCGGAATCAGGGGAGCCACTACTATAGCACTGTAGTGCATCTGACGAGGAATTGTCAGGGAACCGACTCTTTCCCGACTCGAGTCAGCCTCAGCAATGGATGATCCCTGGTGACAAGAGGAATCTCAGCTCCATGCTGTGGTCCCACTCGTGTTCCACCTTTCACCCAGTCACTCACTTCATCCAATCTATTGCTCTTTCTCTCTCTTGTTTCAGTCTATTTCTCAGTCTGTCTTATACTCAGTCCCCTTCTCACTCATTCTCTCTCCTTCCTGTCACTTCTCTCTCCCCTCACACTCACACACCCACACCCACCCTGAAAGATCCCAGCCCTCACAGGGACTTTTAAAGGGCTTTTGAGCATGTTCCTCCAGCAGGTAGCACACGACACACAAATATGCGCATGACTCTCCACTTCCAGAGCCTTCTTAGGTGATGACCCAAGCCTAAAGTCCGCTTGGTCATACAGAGTGTGTGAACTGGCCAACTTATAACAAATCTCAATGGAATTCCATAGAAACCATAACTATACTATAGCCCTAGGTCAATCCTGGTCTCACCCTCAACACCTGTGACAGAACAGGTTAAACTCTGGATTCCAGGGCTGAAAAACTCAGTGCCCTATTTCACTAGTGTCGTCTTCTAACTCTACAACCTTATATATAACTAATAACTATACAACTAATCAATGCCTAAGAGCTTGTCCAACAACACTTCCAACTATTCAGTTGGTCCAGTCGAAGATAACACAGAAAATCGTTGCATCTCATACACAACCTGACACACTTTTATTCTGCAGAGGGTAATAGCAGTAAAAGTGGGGAGCTCATAGCTGAACACAGGGTCTTTTTCTGATGTAACAAGTGGTTAACTTTGTTGTTCGGTTGCTACTTTAATACCAGGTGTCCAGTATGTTGTTTGTGCCCCCAGATCCATGGGGCCTCCTCATGCCATCCTGCTGACAAAATAGCAGCACGCATTGCTTGCTACAGATTTTGGAAAGCGTAACTAGTGAGAGTCAGCAATATATTGTATATTGGGAGCACCTACATGTGCATTTAAGTGTGACTAAATTTAATGCGCATTAAGCTAATGCACATTAAGTGATTTTGGCGGGTATCTTCAAGCATATCTACACATCATCCTACATTGCCATAGCGATCACTTTCATCTATGCGTAACCAGCATCTACTTCGCCATAGTGATGCACTCCCCCATTTTAGCGGCACACAATGGGCAGTTACTGTGCTGTGCTTTAGTACTTGCAAAAGGAAGTACTTAAGCATAATGCAGTAACAACATTATTGTAGAGTGATGTGTAGATGTGCCCTACGCATAAAAGGACTTGGCACTAAAGTTAGTCCCAAGTCCATATAGCCCTTTCTTATGCTCCTGTGGCCACTGGGGGAGCTTCAGCCACATGGCTGCCAGCACTTGGCAGCCATGTTGAAGCTAGACCCAGCCACCAGCACCTGGCAGCCATCTGGGAAGCTGATCCCTGGCCAGCCTCTTCCCTTCCCAGGAGCCTCATAAACAGCGCAGGGCAGCATGCAGCAGCTTTCTCCTTGCCCACCCTGCTTCCCAGCACCAAGGCTGCTCCAGCCCCTGTCCCTGCCCTGGCTCCTGCCCCTGCCAGCAATGCACAGTGCCCCACACTCCTGCTGACCATGGTGTTGGCCCTGATGGCCCCAGCAGCCCCACCCCTGCCGAGACCCCAGGATAGCCAGGGGACTGGCTGTGGGAGGCCCTGCCCTACCCCTTCTTCCTGTACTCCCTATTCCAGCCCACTTGCTCCGCTGCCCACATACACTCTACCCTCTGCCCACCTCCAACACCACTGTCAGGACATGCATATGGGTGAAACAAAAAAACTTTATTACCCTCTCAACACCCTCCCCCTTCAACAGACAGAAGCTTCCCTCCCCCGTCAACCAACAGAGCCCATCCACTACTCTCTCCACCCACCAATAATAAAAAATCTGCTTACAAGTGGGAAACTATATACAAGGAGAAAACTATTTACAATATTTTGGGTCTTCCAGCCCAGAGTGGGGGGTTGTGGAGGGGAGGAGGGCTCGGCAACAGGGCCCTGGGGCAGGTGCCCAGCACATCAGCCCCTGGATGTTCCCTGGGGCTGGGCTCCGGCTGGCCCCCTAGTGGCAGGGCAGACCCCACACTAAAGTTAATGCTGGGTCACGTCTACATGTGCACTAATGCACATTAACTAATCATGCCTAAATATGATACCTGCATTTACAGGTATCAAATTTAGGTGGAATTAGCCTAAGTTAATACACATTAACAGCTTGCATGTGTAGACGCGCAGCCGTAATGCACATTAACTTAGGCTAATGTGCATTAATGCGTCTCATGTAGACGTGTCCCTTGAAAACAAAGCTTTGAAGGATTAAATCCTAGTCATAGCAATGATGGCCTGAATTACCTTTTGTCTGTCAGAGAAACTCCAGTGTTTTCCAGTGGTTTTACTCTGAACTAACCCTGAGGTAGATAAGAAGGGATAAAGGGTACTTAGAATGCAGTGCTGGTGCCGCTGTCTCTTAAAAGTGTGTCTTACAGAATCATAGGTGGAATCCAGCAAGTGAGCTATGGCAAACTTATTTTAACCACCTTCATGGAGTGAGCTTCATGAGACTATGTCATTACACACTTTGTTTAAAAGAATAAGGCTTCCATTTGTCTTGCTTGAGTATGCTTATCAAGACTGAGGCCTGCTTTATGTGACAGATTCAAAGTTTACCCAACCATGTTGACCTCCCACCCAAAAATACCCAATAACACTGTTAGTTTGTTTCAAACACTCTGTATTAATAGAACAATTGAGAGAGAAGGATTCTTTCATCTTCAAAACTGAGTGGAAAACCCAGGCACATGCTACAGCCCCTTTATTTTTCATTGGAGAAGAATAAACATGACTAAAACTGTCACCTTAACCTCTTCTCCCTGGAGCTGTGAATGCCAGTCACTGAACGCTTAATGATAAATTTGCAGTTGTTCATTGGTTTATATGCTGCAGTTATCCTTGTTTCTGTATTCTGCTGTTATCAGGAGGGACCAAAACTGGAGGTTTGGAGTCCAAAAACATCTTAAAATCTGAAGGTCCACTGTGTAAGGAAACAAAAATACCCCAAGATCTCCAAAATCTTATAGTGGATCTCCATCATAAAGAAGCAAGGCAACGAGTTAGAAATGCTATGCTGGAATATAGCAGAAGTAGGTGGTATGAATATCTGCATGCCCATAACCCCATATAGTTGGGAAACTGTGTTACATTGCTGCTACCCTAACCTACACCCAACAATAGCTGGAAGCAGACAGTCTGTGCAGATCTTCCAAGCCCTGCCTGAAAGCAGTCCCTCTGGGTAAAGCACTTTCAGTCCTAGACCTGGAGTGCACGTCCAGATCCCAGATATAATGCAGCCTCTTTTCCTTCAAATTCTTCCTCAAAACATATCTTTTGGCATAATTCATCAACACCTATTAAAATCACTTTTTTATTATTATTATTCCAGAAAAACAGGCAATCACATGACATCTACCAAGTTATTCAAGAAGTTCAGGATTGTACATCTGTGTGTTCAGTCTTGTCTAACCAGCTTCCCTTGCAGGCATGGACTGTGGGTGAACTCCTGATTCACTAGCAATTTTACTATTGAGTTCTGTGATGCCTGGATTTCATCCTGGTTCTTTACTTTCTGTGTAATCATGCATTTAAGTTAGTATACACAAATGTTAAACAGTGTTACTGGGCTTCTCTATTACTGGGGTTTTATTAGAAGGCTCAGAATTTGGACCTAAGACACCAAACTTTTTGGCAAGCATGCCACAAATTAGCCCCACACCCTTCCCAAGTGCCACTCCAATCCCCTTCCCCTGCCCAATGTGCTGCTTTGTTTTTTGTTCTCTGCCCTGTGCCCTACTCAGTCTGCTGCTCTACTGTCTGCTCCCTTCCCTGTACTTCCTGCCTGATTTACTATTTTTGGCTCCCTGCCCTATCTGCCTCTGCATTGCCT
>NW_017729026.1:19991174-19996236 GCF_001723915.1 Gavialis gangeticus | reverse complement strand
ACTGTGCTGCCAGGTGCACTAGTCTGGGAGCTGACCTTGCCTGTGAAGACTGAGGCAAAAAAGGCATTGAGCACTTCGGTCTTTTCTGCACCCCCTGCCCTATCTGCCTCTGCATTGCCTCTCCCCTCCCTGGTCTGCTGCATGCCACACACCGAAGTTATTGATGCCGCTTGTGGTATGTGGCCACCCCAAGTACTATTCTATCCCTTTAGAACAGATGATGGGTCTTTACTGGAATGCTGCTCAGGGTAATGATCCAGCTTACTAACACTGAATCACAATGATTACTGCTTCCTTTGAATGTTCAATTTTGTTTAAACGTGGCCAAATAATTTAACTAGCGCTTGCCCAGGAATTTAATACGTGTGGAACTGAAATCTCATACTGGATGATCCAAGGAAGAAGAATCAGCTAAATCAATAGGGAAATGTTAATGGCTGCCTGTTCAGTGTTTATTAGAGTCTAAAGGCATTGTATTTATTTGTTGTTATTCAGCCTTCCACCCCTTTTCATCTATTTTTGTCTCCATTCACCCCAAGAAGTTGCTAAACACAAAAGAGGCGTGAATTCACTGGAGAGAATTTTGGCTGTTCCTTGGGAGCTTAGTAAGAGCCTGAGCTGTAGCCCTGAATAAATTAATCTGATGGCCAAAAGCAAACAGAGCTAACTTTGTACAGTTTGAGAGGTGGGAAGCAACAGGTTTCCTTTTCTAGAAGTCAATTAGCTCAAAATAACCCATGATGACTGAAATACCTGCTGGCCACTTAGAGAATATTCCCAATGGATCAGGGTTGAGATCATAAGGGAGTGCCACTAGAGAGTCTTTCCAGGGTTTGTGCCCAGACCAAAAATTTATGAATAGAGACTGAATTTACTGTCTGCCAATGCTCTGACATCTATAAATACCCTTCATTTAATAGCCCAATAACCAGACCGATCGCAGCCACTCTAAAAAATGTCTATTTTTGTAAGTTTAGAGCAGAACATTTACTATTTAAAAATATATATACACAAATGAATAGCAATTATACATCTGTTTACTTCCTCACTATCAACAGTACATCTGGCTTAAGAACCATAAAAATGTGAGCAGTACGCTCGCTGCTTATCTCTAGTCTTGTGGCTGTACAGAGGCAGTTCTATCTTATTCCCAGTGAAGTCAACTAGAATTTTGCCCCTGAACTCAGGAAAATAATTGGGCCCAAAGGATAAAGTTTTGATCCTCTAATTGATTATTTCCTGTAATTGATTTTAGTGTTGTTCTCACAACAGTTTTCTTCTAACACAACAAACTACACCTGAATGACCTGGATTAGCAGGAATTATACATTTAAACTATATGCTTTTATATACATAAAATTATTATGTATCTAATTTTTTAATCCTTTCACCTTCACACTGAATGGTGACAATTCTCATTATTAACGCCAGTCTCATCAAGGAGTATTTATGCATTTACTATTGCTTGCAAGCTAGACTTCGACATACATAGTTTTACCTTAAAGCACTTTGCAGGCATTTTTTTTCATGAAATCCAGTTACTGGCACTGTTTATTTTCTATCTTGTGCTGAGATTTTACAGAACTCTGGAGGCAACTTTGTTTTGGGAGGGAAAAGAACTCAGGGCGTGAGAACATAAATGGTAGCTGGTTTTCTTTATTCTTGAAATGCATGAGTATAACACATTGCTTCATTAATCATGGGTTAATTTCCCATCTGTGTAAGGTAGAATCACCAAACTAGACAAATATTAGGAAAATCAATGAAGGTTTTCAGATAATTTTGAGACGCTCAGGTGGAGCTTCAAAAGTTTGCTAAGTAATTATGGGAATTATCAATATCTACTACAGTATCTGCACCTTACATAAATGAATTAGGAAAACAATGGGAGGATGTTAGCAGTTTATAGTACAGACAACTAAAGAAAAAGAAACATACACTAAGATTACTTTTTTCCCTGTATACCTGTTAATTTTTACTTTTACAGTCACGTTTTATTTCCTTTTTTCAAGTTTTTTCTCCACTCTGACCACTGTCTCTAAGACCCACACAAATGACAGGAGAAGATGAGTAATTAACTGCCTTTAACAGGAAAAACAGTAGAGCTGTCAAAAGCACAATGCAAATAAACTAGCAAAGAAGTTATCTCCTGGTCTTGTTTTATTAATATCTTTCTCTTCCAGTAAACCTAATGTTCCCCAATAGGCTACCAAAACTGGGCTTTCAAGGTAAACATCCTTCTTTGCATGATTTCTCTCCCACCAATAAGTCAAACTTTGAAAATGCACTTCTGTGTTAAGCCACCGCAAACTATATTTTAAATGCAATGCTGAATACTTTGGTGGGGTGGGGTGGGGTGGGGTGGGAGGGTTACTATAGCTTCACAACCTAAATTGAAGCTATTTTACTTTTCTTTTCATGTGAAAACAATTATCCTTCAGGTTTCTCTGAAACTTTGTCTTTTCAGAGGGAGTGAAGGTTTTTCAGGGGGAACTCAGTGACCCTGTGCATTATCTCAAAAACTAATGATTTCTGAGCATCATTGATCAAATCGTAGTTCAGGGTTAGAACTGAAACTTGATTTTTTCCTCTCATCAAACCCTCCATTTGCATTAACACAAACCAGACAAAGCCATCCAGTCTGCCACAGTTCAATACAAGTGCTGTAAACCTGGAACAGCCAAGGTATAGCAGATGAGGAATGAAATGCTTCAATGAGTGGCAATGTGGACTGAGTCTCCAGACCTGTAGCTGCCTCAAGGTAAGAACATTTCACTTTCATGAGTATTAAATTGATCTGAGAACAATCATAGACCTCCCCAGTGGTCACCATAATTACATTTGAAAAGGTACACTCTGCCTCAACTGAACTGTGTAAGTAGACTGTTCTGGTGGAGTAGGAACTGAAAGATTTGTGGTAATGTCTAGTCACCCATCATTTCCTTTGACAAACTAGAGCTTCCTGATTTAAGTTATCCTATCTCTGGTTTTACACTGGAGAGCAGCAGCTACTGCTGCTTATTTCATTTTAGAGGCAGAGGTGTATGTAACATTTTCCGGGAGAACTTCAATGAGAAGTTTCTTCCATGTGGCCAAATGTCAGGTTCACAAGTCCTCTAAACTTGTCAAGAAGAAATGACTGACAACCATAATTTCACTCTTTAACTAACAATTCAAAATGCTTTATTTATGGATAAGTCCAGGGGTGATGGTTTCCCTTTCATGTTTTAAAGACCTACTGGAAGACTTTCAAATATCTCCTGAGGGCTTTGCGACAAATGTGTGATGATTTTCTAAAACCATTTCAGATGAGTCAGAAATTCGTTCTTCATCTGAAGGAGTAGCTCTTTTACCTCAACCCAACAGAAAATCTCTCATGATAAAGCCACAGCCCTAAACTACTGGATGTTATGGGTGACTGGTGCCTCCCGAGTCTGGGGGGGGCACGAGATTGTCAATGGGGGGGTACCCCCAGCGGCTAATCGCCGAGCCATTAGCTGGTGCTTCCAGGGGGTGCACGGCCCATCTCAGGGGGTGCACATGCACCCATTTGTACCGCCTACATGTTGCCAGTGCTGTATGGCATTCATGAGACTGTGTGTTTCTTTCAGATTTGCTCAGTGATCGTGGCAACTCTCACACAAGAAGAGTTTAATAAGTCCTTTGGGCCCCCTTACTCCTGGACGGAGGCTTATGAAAGTGAGGGCTATAGTCTACTGCACTGTGATCTAAAGTTGGGGCAATAAGTAAGTCTAAAAAGAAAGGGTGCACAAGAGTTAATGTTTAGATGAAACCACTTCCAGCCAGCACATGTAAAATTTAGCTGAATAACTGAAATATTTTTTTCTATTCATTCCTGTATTCAGGGACAAAAAGCTTTTTCTTAGGCACAGGAGAGTCAAGGAAAGTTTAAGTATTTGCAGTCTTATAAACTTCCTCAGTTTAGACTTTCTTCTGGCTTTTATGTGAGAAAACCAAACTATTATTGCCAGGGGAACAAAGACTTTCATAAATCAAAATGCCAGTCGCGTTTCTGGTTGCAGATTTGCTGACACCCAAATTGTCAATTCCCCGGGGAAGGAAAATGAAAAGCTGACAATTATTTTTATCCTGTTGATTACTTGGAATAAAATGTTCAGTATTTTCAAAGCTTTCATTTGTTTGGGCTGAAGCTCACTCATGTGCAGAGAGACAATATGAGGCATATGCAACATGTGACTCCCATGATTTCCTCAAAACTGGCTCTCAGTAGGCAGTAGTGTGTAACTAGGGTAGGGCAACAGGGGCAGTTGTCCCAGGCATTGACTTGGGTGGGGGGAGGCAGAAAAAAACAGCTGCCTCCACAGCTGCACAGTGACACTAGCAGTAAGGTAGCAGCCAAAAGTTACCACTGCTCCCATGTGTTGCAGCTACTCCAGGCACCTGACTGCCTTGTTACACCTCTATCAGTACAGATTACACTGGGATGAAATTTATTCTATCAGTCCTGTAAGCAATTTTATTTTTTCCATTTTTGTTCTTTTGTTTTTATTTGATAGAGAGGGGATTAGCTCCCTTGCCTGCTGCATCTTCTTTTAGGCTCTAATCCTTCAGCTCTTACCCTACATTCATCAGTAGTCCATTCTCACTGAAGTCAATACAACTTCCATAAGTAAAGTTACATATGTATGAGAATTTTAAAGGATCAGGTCCTCAGGTCCTAGAGTAACTTCTGCTTTTAGTAATGATTTTCTGGAAAAAAAAAAGTAGAGCACAGGACTGCCAAGTGTTGACAATTTCCAAATGCAGCCAGGAGTCATGGTAACAATAAGAGCTGTTAAATATAAATATATTGATCTTGCCATCACACAGAAATAATCAGACAATCCAAATTAGACCTAAGAAAGAGAAGGAAGTGACTGTAGCAAGTCTGTTCCTTCATAAAATCTCTTTGAGTTTATTCATGAAGTGTAGCACCCACCCTATCCGGGTTATCAGAAAATACCTCTAATTTTCTCAAACTGTTTCTGATTATTTTTACATAAAGATACCAATCATGCACAGTGTATTCACAGTCTTGCAG
>NW_017729026.1:19984927-19986174 GCF_001723915.1 Gavialis gangeticus | reverse complement strand
CCTATCCGGGTTATCAGAAAATACCTCTAATTTTCTCAAACTGTTTCTGATTATTTTTACATAAAGATACCAATCATGCACAGTGTATTCACGGTCTTGCAGACTGATGCAAGTTGCATGTAGATTCATGTAAGGTATATAGTAAATTCTTCCAAAGCCTGGTCATTGTAGAAGCTACTGGACTTAATTACAGGTTCCCCCCCTCCAGCAACTATTCTGATGCTATTATTACTAAGCAACAAGAGAAGGAATGGGAAGGAGAAAGTGGGTCCAATTGCTTGCATGATTGGATAACTGTCTTAATACCCTTTGTTTTCCTGTTAAAAGATCAATGTTGACAGTGCTGAGTTGTCACTTATGCTTGACAACTTCACTCAGAGCTGTATTTGGTTTTGTAGGCACAATTCGTACCCACAAAACATTCCTTTTCAAACCCCAAACTGCTAAAACAACAAAAAATATACAGAAATTCACGTACAATATCAATGTACAGTAATGGTGTTATTTTTCAGACTTCTATTCTCTTAAGAATTAGTACTATTCATGATTTATATAGTGACATTGAGCTGCTTGACACTTTGCAAACTTGTAAGAAGGCTGGTTTAGTTGTAAAGTCAGAAAAACTTCCTAAATCATACAGGCTGAGGTTATGGGCCTCCAGGGGAGGTAAGTCTACCTGGAGGGTAGGTACAGCTATGTTTGGGAACCAGCATGTGGCTGATACATTCCCAAATGTGGGCTATGCCAAGCTCGGGAGGGACAAAGGGTCTGATTCAGCCCCACTGAAGTTTACAGTTATTAGTGATGAAGAAAGCAGAACCAAGACAGAGACGGATGTAAACCTTAAAGAGACTGTGAAGCTGCTTTCTGCTGAAAATGAATCACTTCTCCATTAGTGGTTCTCTAGTCAGGCACATTGTAATGCTTCTTCCTGAAGAATTGATCCTAGTTGTTTAATCAAAATTAAGTTGCTGTGTCTCTGTTGTACTGTCTACAAAATGGGTCAAATGCTTTCCTGACTCAAAAGGGATGTTGCGAAGATAAAATTCATAAATGCTTTTGAGGCACTCAGATACTAAATGAGAATAACTTTAAGGCCATGTCTATACTGCCTCTTTGCCCAGCCTAACACTGCTGCTGAGAAACAAGTCCCCCTTGGTCCAGACAGACAGAAGAGGAGATAAGTTTGAACCAATGTGATCTGAGCCAGGCATTTGGGATAGAGCATACCTGGACTAGAGCAGTTA
>NW_017729026.1:19978324-19979927 GCF_001723915.1 Gavialis gangeticus | reverse complement strand
AGATACTAAATGAGAATAACTTTAAGGCCATGTCTATACTGCCTCTTTGCCCAGCCTAACACTGCTGCTGAGAAACAAGTCCCCCTTGGTCCAGACAGACAGAAGAGGAGATAAGTTTGAACCAATGTGATCTGAGCCAGGCATTTGGGATAGAGCATACCTGGACTAGGGCAGTTAGCACAAACAGAACTTTTCTACAGAAAAAATGTATCAGTATTTCATCTTCATTGATTTAAAACATTTTTTAAGGGTGAGGCTATATATCAAATGACCATACAAAAGGGGAGGGACACAATGGGCATGTCTACACATGAATATGAATGCGATGCCATAAACTCCCGTGCAGTTTGCATGAGAGTTTATTGCTCCTGGGTGCAGCATTTTCATGTGTACCCAGGACCGCAGCACACTGAGCTGGGGTGGTACAGCCCTGGCTGGCAGGAGGTCTGGGGGGTCTGCCTGCCAACCCAGGGCTGCTCCTGCCCAGCTCGACGTATTGTGGAGAGGCTGGCTGGGGCATTAGGATGCTCTAGTGAGGGACTAGCTGGCAGGCAGCTCCACACTGTAGCACGCTCATGCCCCAGTCAGCCCCCGTCAGCATCTACACATGTGTTGCAGGAGAGTAAATACCTCCGCCATAAAATAATTCTTGTGTTGGGCAGTACTAATCTACAGTGGAGTTAATTAGTTTATTCCAGCCTAATAGCGCCACTTGTGTAGATAGTGATGCTTTACTACAGAGCTAATTAGGCAACCATAAGAGTCTTATATAGATGAACCCAAAGTAAAGAATTTATCTGTTTCATATACAGTGAAAAAGATCTATAGCTGTGCATCTAGTAGAAAAGCAGATTTTCCCTCCTTCCAAAGGTTTTGAGATTTTTTTGAGTTACATTCAAATAGAGATCAAAAGCAACCATTCAAATGATTATTATTATTATTTTTCAAAACAATTTAAAAATATTTCTCATTGCACTAAACATTCCCATGTTGAATAAACACTTCATTCTCATGTTGAATCTCCTTTTTTTCCTTGCAAAATTCATCACTATGTGCTGTGCAAAAAGTAAAGATAATTTCAAATGAAACATTGCAACTTTGGGTTCTGGCATTCTCAAAACTTTCCATTCCAACAGTTTTTCAGACCCCATTTCCCCCCCCTGACCCCCTGCAGGCCAACCAATCTGCTGCACTGCCACCCAGTTCATGGTGCCCAGGCTTGGGGCATGCGGGGCTCCCAGACAACTGGGGCAAGGGGCTCCCCCCCGTGCTGCCACTGTGCCCCAAGTGTGCTCCTGCTGCATGTGCCCCAAGCAATGCTTGATGAGCTGTTGTGCAGGTGGAGAGGTGCCCGAGCCACTACGCCTTGCTACTGGTGATTCTCTTGGTGCCCTGGGTACACCTGCACTCCTGGTTCAGGGCTCTGAGCTATGACAGTGTGGGTGGAAAGCCTGGGCTTCCCTGCAACCTCTGCCACTGCCTGGAGGGCTAGCTGTGGCAGAGCTACACATCCCTGTCCCCCGCTGCTGAATTGACGCCTTCCTCAGGGTATACCTGCCCAGCTGTGGGGACATGGGCTGCTCAATAAAGTTTTGAACCATGT
>NW_017729026.1:19957567-19973324 GCF_001723915.1 Gavialis gangeticus | reverse complement strand
CAGGGGTGGGCAAAATATGGCCTGCAGGCTGAATTCTGCCCACTAGGGCATTTTATCCAGCCTGCAGGGCCCCTAAAAAATTTAGAAAATTAACATTTATCTGCCCCCAGCTTCCTGTCAAAGGTGACAGGAGCCAGGGGCAGTAGGACCCAGGGGAAGTCATGGCAAGCTCCTGCAATTGCAGGGCCCACCCCGCAGCTGAAGCCCCTGCCTAGCAGGGTCTTCTGGCCTGGGACCATAGGGCTGTTCACACCTCCCTGCGCTGAATGGGAAATTAAGGTAGGAATAGGTGGGGGGGTGGGGTGGGGTGGACCCAAGGCTGGGGAAATGCAGGTGGGCCCGGTAGGGAGGGGTAGTAGGGGGGAAGGGCCAGGGGTAGGGGCAGGAGCCAGGGCTAGGGCTAAGGTGAGGTGCAGTGACCAGGGCTGGGGACAGCGGCAGGGGTGGGGGCAGGGATTGGGAGAGCCTTGCCCCCAGTACAGGACTTTCCATATGCCCAGGGCTGGTGAGGCTGGCAGCTCAGCATGGGCCTCCTCATCGACAATGGCATCCAGTTGTGGCCAGTGTCCTTGGACTGTGGTGTGCAGTGGGCTGGTTCCCAGCCAGCCTCCCCGCTGCTGGCGGTCAGTGGTGTCATTGCCAGCCACTGCTCATGGTGGACTTGCTGAAGGAACCACTGTCCAGGGCTCCCTGAGCAGCTAATGGGTGTAGCAGCCAAGGAGGTAGGAGGGCAGGGTGCTGAACACCCAAGGTCCCCTCCTCTGGGGAGGTGTCACAGGAGGGGTCAAGGTGGGACTCGGCCAGGCTTCTGCTGCTGGTGAACACTGCAGGGTTGCAGCCTCAATCAAGGGGTGCCAAAATCTGGGTCAGCTGCCACATAAAGGGCATGGTCTTGCAGCCTGGACCGACAATTGTGGTACCCACTGTACCCACAAGGCCTTGATCTTTATGCAGCACTGCTAGGCTGGCCAGGAGTGTCCTTGCTCCTTTATCGCACCTAACAGGTCCTCATAAACATGGGTGTTCAAGTGCCCACTCTGCATGAACTGCCTCTGCACCTCCACATCACCCCAGAGTGCCATAAGGCCGCCAATCTCTTCCTGACTCCAGTTGGGGCCCTAGGTAGAAAGATCAGGCATGCACACAGGGGCAGGGCCAGGCCTGGACTTGGAGAACTGGGAAGGACATGGTGGTGGTGTGTCCCACACCAGCTCTCTGGGTCCTTACGTGGCTGTCCCTGTGTGGCTGACCCTGGAAAACAGCCAGCAACACTCAGCACAGGGTCACAGCCAGGGACTGGAAGTGCCACAGCAGAGGCTATGTGACACAGGAACTGCAAACTCAGGACAGACTGCTGGGGGTGAACAGCAGCAGGGAGCAGGCGCTGGCCCTGCTGGAAGAGACAGCCAGGCAGCAGCCCTGGGGAGATCTCAGGGCTGGGCAGGGGTGCAGCAGGCTGAAGCCCTTTACAGCGCTCATACGTGGACAACCAGCAGCTCTGGCTTGATTACACAGGCAGAGGTTGCCTGTGTCCTGTCCTGGGGGGGCACACAGGGCCTGAAGTGCTCCTATGCACAGCAGGGCACAAAATGGCTAGAGGCTTTTATAGGCTACAGGTAGGGGCAGACCCGCCCTGGGGAGGAGAGGTGCTTAGTGGCTGGGCAGACCCGGCACTTAACTCACTGCTGGGTCATGTTTGCACATGCATTAACTCATCAACTAATCAGGACTAAATTTGATACCTGAATTTTCAGGTATCAAATTTAGTTGTGATTAAGGGAATTTTACTGCACTGTAAGGGTGTGCATGTGTAGACACTTGCCTATACGGCGCAGTAAATTAGGATAAGGCGCAGTAAAGTGTCTTGTGTAGATGCAGTTCTTGTGTCTCAGTATTTCCAAGTATGTTGGGAAGTGCTGGCCTGCCCTAAGTAGGGAGGAAGGAGCAGAGTCTTTTATTTTGATTTAGTTTGCACTTAGTCACGAAAATGGAAGTCATTGCTGTTAGTGAAGGAACTACTATTCTAACAAACTCTGCTGCTTCTGAACCAGTAGCCACTGGTAGGGCCATAGCCAGGTTAAATAAAGCAAAGGTATTGGATAAGGTTGGCTATAGCACAATAGAAGAAAAGTATAAAGATTTAAGGCATATCAAACTAATATATGTAATATGATACATGGCATAGTCTGCACCGATTTTACACCAGCAGGTAAAGACCATAATCTAAATACCTGTGCAGTAACAAAGATTATTAAGTCATCACTGGATTTCACAAGAAAAGCAGGTTCCTGTTCTCAGTTTTATTATCCCACATGCATATGTGTGGTCTATGCTTCAGGGGCAGCAGTACAGGCAGCTGCCCCCACCCTCCATGCCAGAGACTGCCAACAGCAGGTGCAGATGCTGGGTACATTTCTAGTGCCGTGACTTTGCAGGGAGAGCAAAGCAAAACTCTGGACTAAGCCTAATTCTGATTCTTCATCTTAAAAATAAAGCTATTCAACAAAGCAGACAAAAATCTAAAAGGTCACGAATTTTAAACATTAAAATATAAGTCCATGCTATGTTACAAAATGCCTTTTATCTTATTCCCAAATAAAACAACAATAATTCACTCTTACTGATCACAGGTCTTAAAATATTTTTTATTTGTGTGTTCTTTTAGGTAACAGTAATAATAGATGTAATTTTATTCATATGTAGTATCTGTAAACAAAATGATTTCCTGGTCCCACTGAAGTTATTGGAGTTTGGCCAATAACTTCAACAGGATTCAGATTTCACATATATACGTTTAAAATGATGCATGCTCAAAAATTTGAGCTTGTTTCCATTTCATGAAAAAGAAAAAAATTGTGGTCATTTGTTTCATTTGAAAAATTTTACACTTTTATGTGCGAGATTTTTACATATACTTCCATACCTGGGAAGACTAAAAAAAAAGAGAGAAAGAGAGACAAAGAAAGACAAAGGAAATATTTTCTATGCTTATAGCATGTTTTACTTTTCTTTTTTTCCCCCGTTATAAACATCTCAATAGCACGAGATTTTTTTCAAAGAAAAAAATTCAACGTCTTCTATTAAAAGTATGTAATTCTGAAGTAAAATGAAAATGATGATTATGATGATACAGTTATGATATGATTATAATGATACAGTTATCTAGAATTATCTGAAACAAAAAGATTCCCATTTCCAGGAAACAACCATACACATATAACATATTTATATAAATATTTATTTTCATTTTAATGGCTAAGCATTGTAATTCTGTTTTCACTAGTTTCTTAATTTGGGCACATAATTTATAAATATAATATTGTTAAATAATGATTACTGTCTTACTCCAAGGCTGCACAGTCTTTTAATTAAAAGTATTTTTAATATTGTTGTTGCTTTTCAAAAGTTCATCCCATTGCTAATTTGTTGCAAGATGTAAACACAGAGCAAATTCAAAGCTGGTTTAATGTGACATACTAGCACCATCTAGCTGAAGTTCTAAGTTAATCATGTATAAGACATATACAGAATTATGTCCAAATATACAATACTTTTCCAAAGATAAAATAACTAAAGATGCCTGGTGAGTTTTCTGGTATTAGATTCATGTAATCTTCCTTGCAATGAAAGAAGATCTGCAAATCTTGTGTCTTTTATAAAAGAATATAGTCACTTTCTAGCTAATACTTTTTCTATAATGAAATATTTTTCCAAGTTTGTTTTCCAATCAGTGGTACCTTAAAGTATTTTTAAAAGTGAGATAGCACTTGTGTTCAAGCCTGAGAGATTCTAAGTTCAGCTTCTTGATCATAGGAAAATAGGACTGGAAGGGACCTGAAGTTACTTAGTTCAGGCCCCCTGCTCAAGCAAGATCATCCTTGACTATGTCATTCCAGCCAATGGTCTGTCAAACCTGCTCTTGAAAATTTCCAGGGATGGAGATTCTACAGTTTCTCTATGTAACCTGTTCCAATGCTCAACCACCCTCAAAGTCAGAAAGTTCCTCCTAATCTCCAAACTATAAAATTTCCCCTGCAGCAGTTTGAGGCCCTGGCTCCTACTCTTGTCCCCTGTGGCCAAAGAGAAAAGCTCATCTCCATCCTCTGTAATTGCCTTGTGGGTATTTGAAAGCTGTTACCAAATACCTCCCCCCTCCCCCCAAGTCTTCTCTTCTCCAAGCTAAATAATGCTAGTTTTTTCAGCTGTTCATCACTGACACATTTGTATTTCTCTTTTAGTGCTAAGCAATGCTAAACACAAACCAGTTCTTAATGAGTTTGGGGCTATGTTTATACTCACCTAGCTGCTTTCAGGAGTTCTGGTGACAGACAGCAGCCATCAGCACCACATTTTTGGAGGATATATACACCCACACACTTCTGGCAGCTTCAGCTGCCCCTCTAGAGCACAGAGGTGGACTTGTACCCTTTGAACCGGAAAGAAGTCAGATGGTGCATGGGCCACAGCAGACAGAAGAACGTCTGGGAGTGTCTACTTGAACCTTTAGCCAGGTGCTAACTGGCTGCAGAAGCCTTACTTAATTCAGAAAAGGAAGAGTACCTTCGTGAGCAGAAAGGAGTACTTTGCCATCACAGAGGGCCATTGAATAAGAAGGCACTCAAACTGGAGTTCTGCCTGCTAAAATGCAGTGAAAATGCCTACATTTCTTGGTTATCATTTAAGTTTGCTTCACCTTCTTCTTCAGTTCTTTGTTTTAGTGTCTGATTCTACAGAAACCAAAAAAATCATAGTGTGTCTATGCATGCAAATGCTCTGGGATGGGTTTACTGCAAAGTAAATTACTTTTACCAGGCAGGCATCTAGACATGTGGGGAAGTGGGAGCAGATTTGCTACTCATGGCAGCAGTCTGCTCCTGCCCTCGCTGACCCTGTCCTGCCCCCTCCAGCAGCCAAGGGGAGCTTCGGGCCAAGGGCTGGCAGGGAGCACAGGGCCAGGAGATAGCTGTCTCCTAGTGGGGGCTGGGACATTGCTCCCTGCCCCTGGAAGCTGCCTGCTGCTGGGGCAGGCACTGCCATCAGAGCTCAACTAAAATTGCTACTTGTATTTACAGGTAGCAAATTTGCTTGTGATTAGAGCAAATTACTGTGCAGTAAGCATCTGCATGTGTAGATGATGATGCTTACTATGCAGTAATTTTCTTTAATCTCAGGTAAAGCATCTTGTGTAGACCTGCCCATTGTACATTTGGGAGAGGAGTTACACAAGCTTTCAGGCACAAAGTGACCTTGAGACAGTGCCAGATTATGACATGCTGAGGCCCTAAACTATGTCCAGATTAAGAAGCCCCATATGATAAAAATAATCCAAGAAATCCACGAAAATGAATTTTCATGAAATTTTAAGTTGAATTATTGTTATTTCTTCACAAATTTATGAACTCAATATGAATAATAACTGTGGAGCTACATATATGTATATTTTTGTCATATTAGAATTAAAATGTCCAAGGTTTTTTTCTTATTTAGAGGCCCCTCACATTGTGAGACCCTAAACTATATCCTATGTAGTTTAAGACTAAATTTGGCACTGCCTTTAGACATAAAGAAGGTCATTTTGTACCCAAAATCTTGTCTAACATCTCTCTCAAAGTTGGCACAATAAAATATATCACAGGGAAAAAAATGCTTCTCTAGATTATTGGTCATTTTTACAGATTGAAAAATTCCTCAAAGTGTTTCTGTCTTTTCTATCCATATTCCTTTTCCTAGGCTGATCTTACCCCAATTGTTAGCATTTTTCCAGGAATTGAGGTCTCTTTGACATTTTTTGTGACAGTGGTTGAGAGTGGAGAGAGACATAATTGGCTATTATCTTTATATTGGAGGCACCAAAAATTGAAACCACCCACATACTTACAGTATCTCATCCTCCATATAAGAAATCCTAAAAGTCTTAGAACAACATATGGAAAGGATGTAGTACCGGCACCAAAGAGGTTTGCTGCTAAAGAATGGAAGATAATTCATGTATTTATTTTTTTTATGTTGAAGTAGTGCCCTGGAACATGGATTTTAAAAGGCTGAAACTTTAAACAATATCATAGACATTTTCCAGCATGATAATATATTGGTAGAAACTTTAGGTACAGACAGAAATTAGCACCTCACTCTAACACATGATACTTTACATAAAGCGCCATGAGTGCCTGCTCCCCCACCAACCCAACAGACATTCACCTGTTAGGTCAGGGGGAGGCCTGGAGCCAGCTTGCCAGATGAGGCCAACAGGCTGGGGTGCTCCAGGAGGCCATTGAACATTGAACTGCTCCTCTCCTTAGCCTCACCCTCAGCTCCAGGGCTGTCAAGGAAGGAGGAGGAGAGGGGAGGGAAGGGAGGTCCCAACTAATGAATGGCCTGCGGGGGGTGGGGTAAAGAACAGGGTCTCCTTTCCTTTTAGCCCCCCATGGCTACCCCAGCAGGGGTACTCAAGGGAGCAGCCAGAAGCAGCCAGCATAGAGCTGCTGAATGAAGAGAGCTGAGGGGGAGGGGCAGGGAATGCCCCCCCACATCCCCTTTGCAGCCCTCCTCAACTATTCCAGCTGGGGTTAGGCCTGTGAGGCAATGGGGCTCCATCCTACCCAGCCTCCACCCCGCTAGATCTGACCATTCAGCAGCTGGGAGCTCCATGCTGGCTGCTTCCGGCTGCTGAATAGCCAGAGCTGAGGGGAAGGGGTGGGGTAATGGAGCCCCCTAGCCTTGGGGCCCCAACCCAGTTGCCCCCAATACCTTAGCCACGGTAGCTGTGAGTGAGGGGGTACAAGGCGAAGGGGCCCCATTCCCTTCCCCCTCACCCAGAGCTCTCGCCATTCAGCAGCCTGGAGCTCCCTCCCCTTCCCCCTGACAGTCTGCGGGATGGGGATAAGCACCAGTTCAGGCACACCCCCACCTAACAAATTACTCCTGGAGGGAACACAAGTTGCCTAAGGAGCTCTGCGTTGGAGCTTCTTAATGTAATACCTGGTTTAACCAGGGTATTTTTTTTTGCACAATGACCATTTTAAAAGCACTCTGCAAGCGTGTATGTGTGTTATGGCTAGGGCCTAGTTTAAATCATGGGCCCAGCTTGTTAATATCATGGCCCAGTCATGGTGGGGGCTGTCATTTTCATGCCAAGATTGTGGTGTCCCCTCCCTGTGTCCCCTGATTTGCTGAGGTGTCAGGTTTAGGGCTGGTTTAATTGTAGCAGCAGAGGCCTTGCTCCCAAGGCCTCTGATTGCTGCTGAAAAGTCCTGGTGCTGGGTAGGGGATGGATTTTTTCTCCTCTGGGTGGGAAAACTGGGATTCAGGGGGTTGGGGGTACTTGGGGGCTGCCTTGGGAGCAGACAGCTCTGGCACTGGGTAGGGGAGGGGCCGTTTGCTCCTCCATGCATGTCTTCACTTCTCCTGTCCCCAACCCCTAGCACCCCAGTTTTCCCACCCAGGCTGCATCCAGACAAGCATGGCCATGCAGTATGTGGTGCTGCAAACACATCTGCAGTGCCACATACCTCACATTTAGATGTTCTCCGTGCTACAAGGGAGTGCTGCGAGTGCATATGCTGCTCTACTTTTTTTTTCTCTGCATTTTTTTTACCTCTGTGGCTGCCAGCCAGGCTCTGCATGGTGGAATCATCACTGCTGCAGCCCTGAGAGGCCCCCAGAACACCAGGCAAGGCTGCTGTGGCCAGTCCAGTGCAAGCCCCAGCCTTCCCTACCCCACCCAGGGTAACCTGCCGTAAGCCAAAGAGCACGTGGCACAGGCTTTCCCCAGGGACAAGTAGCAGTTCAAGGTGCCCCACTGCTACTTCTTACTGGAGAACCAAATGTCCACACACACCTGGACATGTCCCCAGAGGAGCAAACAGTCCCTCCCTACTCAGTGCCAAGGCAGCTCCCAGGTGCCCCAACCCTCAGTTTTCCTGCCTGAAGGAGCAAGCAGCCCCTCCCCTACCAACCCCAAACTCTCTCCTCCCCCTGTCCCTTTTGGAACTTCTTCCTCCCCTGTCCTGGGCTGCTAGGCTTTTGCTGCTGGCTGGGGAATGCTTTCTCCAGCTTGCAGCAGCCATCTTGCTGGGGAACTCCTCAGCAAGCAGTATCATGGCACTTCATTGCATTTTTCATGAAAATCACTTAATTTCACAATTTTCAGAAAAAATGCTAAATTTAAACCCGGTCCTAGTTATAACATGGCTGTAAAGTGCTTCCAGGGGCCAGCTCACTTGAAGAATATCTCTTCTGCCTGTGCCCTTCATGTTTCAGCACCAGATAATGGACTGGAATCTGCATACCATGTTATGATCTTTTGTATAAATGTTGATTTCTATCATGTTGTGTTTCATGTTTTACTCATGGAAATACAGAATTATGTTTTAGCTTATTGATTAGAATATTAATGAGTAAACAGCAAAGACATGTCCAAGGTATGTCCGTTTTGTCACTATCCTGCTGTTGACTTCAACACATTGCTTGTTTATCTCTGGTTAGTATATAACCTTAGTCTTTGAAAGCTCATTGTCCAGCTAAACTATATGCAGCCTGTTGGCAAACAAAATATTGTTATATATCTTGCTTTCTCTGAATAAGCTACAATGTACACTTGCAAGCTTTTATACAGGGAAGTTCTCTAATAGAAATAATAATAGTAGCATGAACAAGAATAGCAGCATACTGATAGACTTATCAAAGAAAACAAACTGTTATCAAAGAAAATAATTGTTCTGGCATCTCTTGAAAACTGAATAAATGTCAGCTTTTTGTTGAAGCGAAGAGAAGAATTTTAATTTAGGTCTTTTTTCTACAAAGCATATATTTAGTCTGAGGGTGGCACTGCTGCTCCATGAAGGATTAAAAGAAAGCTTAACTTTTAAAAAGTTAAATGAGAGAGAGAAGGATTTCTTAGGATGGTATCTTTTATTGGACAAACTATACAGTTGCTTTTGGAGGCCAGATTACTTTCCCAGTCCACTGATCAGGTTCAGAGACCTGAGGAATAATGTCTGGCATTTGAAAGCTTGTCTGACTTTATCCCAACTACATAGTTGGTCCAATAAAAGATATCAACCTAAGAAGTCCTTGCCTCTTACATAATTTCTGGACCATCACAGCTACAACATCACTCTTATACTACCTAAATGATGAGACATATCCACTATTATCCTACCATTATTATTATATACAGACCTGAAAACTCAAGCCCTATATTTTTTAAACACATGAAAGATCCAGCAGAAGCAAATTGCTCTATGACCTCCATAGGCAGATCTAGAATTTTGAAAAAGGGAGTTCAGATGGTAAGGTACCTCATCACATATAAAACACCACATTTATTTCTCCAGTCAAAAGTTAACTAGGAGCTTTAGTAATATGCTAGGGGTCTAGGGCTGTATTATTCGGTTTAAGAGTGAAACAAAAACAAAAGAAAACTTTATTCTGCAGAGCTGTGAAATAGGAGATTCATTACCAGAAGCAGCTAATGGAGAACATTATTGTAGAACAAAGGCTAGCTTGATTGGTGGACCATTAAGACCACTAAAAAGAAGAGAGAGTTGTTAATACCTGTGGAGGAAAGAGTTTAGAAGGGATCAGGTAGATCAGAATAAGCCTTGAAGTCAATTGACTCCTTCAGCACTGCCTGACTAGAAATGCTGCTGCCACTGCCAGGCAGTTGGTTTTAAACTTTGGGTGGAGCAGGAATCACAGGGGGGTTCAAGTGCATGAGCACAAATGCAGCCATCCCTAGAGTTGCCCCGACAACCTCTCAATAATGCATCGACCCTGTTGTTAAGTTGAGAGGCCACCTCAAACAATGAGAGTTCAAAAAGCGGAATAAGTTAGGAATTCTTAAAACCCTATGAGATTACTGTAGTTTAAATAACAGCACTTCAAACTGGAGTTATGACAGCACTTAAATATAACAGCACTTAAAATAACAGCACTTAAAACATGAAGTTACATAGCTCATGTGAGTAATAAAGATACAGAACTCCAAGGTCATGTGAGGAGGAGGAGGAGGCAAATTTGATCATAAAATCATGAGCAAATGATTGAGATAAGCTTGCTCATGCTGATTGGTTCTTGGTTCTGACAGCTGTTGGACCCAAGGGTCTGGTCACCCTGAATGGGAATTTTGATGGTAAAATGTTACCCATTTAACACCTAACATACCTTCCTGGGAAACCCCAGTTAGCTCCCATCTACCTTACACAGGTAACCAACATTACTTTCAATTTCCTAAACATTAAGGGAAGAACCCTGTTTCACTTTACGTACTTATTAGTCAGCCTTGTAAACATAATTTTGGCACTTACACAGAGTTTTTAATTATTTTTCATTTTTTGTCAAATTATAATTGCCTTTCATGCTACCTGCCAGAAACAACATTGTGATAGAGGAAGCTGTGTACGGGGACTGTTTCAAAATAAAATCAGCAGCACCCGTGTTCAGAAACTTTCTCCCCTCATGCCCTTTTTTTCAAATCTCTCTCTTCCCTCCACTTTGGAAGCTTCTTCCTCCTGCAGCAGTGTATGTAAAGAAAAGTTTCTGAACAGAAGTTGGGGTGGCCGCCTGGCTTTCAGATCAGGATGCTTACACCCTACACAAACCAGCAAGAAGACTTTTTAAAAGAAACAAGAGTGTTGTTTCAGATATTGATGTGCAATGGCAGGCAGATTTGGTGGATGTGCAGTTTTCCAAGCACAATGGTGGGATTAAGTTCATCTTAACAGCAATAGACATATTATCAAAGTATACTTGGGCCGTGGGTCTAAAAGACAAGTCAGGCAGTGAAATAGCTCAGGCCTTTAAAACCATTTTTACAGAGGGCTGTGTACCTTGAAAATTACAGACTGATGGGGGAAAAGAATTTTTAAATAAGTCTTTAAGCAAGCTCTTAAAACAGTATAATATTCACCATTTCGTGACAAATAGTGAAGTGAAAGTGGCGGTGGTAGAGAGGTTTAACAGAACATTAAAATCAAAGACGTGGAGATATTTTACAGCCTGCAACACCTTTCACTACACTGATGTGTTACCATAGTTTATAAAGAGCTACAACCACAGTTTTCACAGAACTATCTGCACCAGGCCTGTTGATGTGAACTTCTCAAACTCTCAATGGGTGTGGAAAGCTGTGTACGGGGACTGTTTCAAAATAAAATCAGCAGCACCCGTGTTTGGAAAAGGAGACCACGGCAGGGTGTCTAGGACCAAAGGGAGGTTTGAAAAAGGTTATGAACAAACATTCACCAATGAGATTTTCATAGTGGATAAAGTCCTTAGACATGTGCAGACGCCTGTATACCACCTAAAAGATCACAAAGATGAACCTATCAAGGGTTCTTTCTACCCAGAAGAACTACAAAAAGTGAACCCCAAACAGGACAGAGTTTACAGGGTAGAAAAAGTTCTAGCAATGAAAGGAAAGAGAAGAAAGAAGCGGTTGTTGGTGAAATGGTTGGGGTGGCCATCTAACTTTAACAGCTGGATGGAAGCCTCCCAAGTTTAAAACTGTAGGAGTAATTTAGTTGGGCTTCTGACCTATTTGACTAGAAAAACAGACAGAGACCAGAAGGCTGATACTGCTTATTTCATTTAAATGTCCTGAGATAAGAAATCCTGCATGCCTTGGGTTATCCTTATCTTGTTATATTGCCCTGTGCACAGATAGTTTGTTTAAATAAACTTCCTAAATGTCTGTGTAATTTACTATTGTTTTGTTTCTCCAAGGTCGTATTTTTTTTCTCTTTCTCTGTCTTAAGTATAATTATGCTTGTAAACTTAGAGAGTGAGAGAAATCCTTTGAAACAGACAAGTGGGTGATTCCCCTCGCTCTATGAAATCCTCCCTGTGATCACAGTATAGCCCTAAATAAAGAAAAGCTGGCTCTGTCTGTTCTGATTCAACCACAACGCGAAGTTTGATTTCTCCCACAAAAACATATAGAGGTACCTCAGTCAGAAGGCCAAGATGTGTGATGGCGACTTCTACATTTTTCCACAGAACACCAGCTCGAGCTTTACCATACAACTGGTTAAACCTCTGGATCTGCTGGGGATCTGGGAGATAGGGTTAGCAGACATACAATACCTGCACAGCTGGAACAACATCAATGAAGACACCCCTTTCAAAATAATTTCTGGGACTAAAAAATGGGGGTACAGCCTGCCCAGCTAATATTACCAGTGGGTTCAATTTGCTGTATGTCTACATGGACATTGTGGAACATCAGCTTGTTGGGGAGTTTTCGGTACCTTTGCTGCACTGTGTCCCTGTCCGTGGGAGCAACAACGAGTTTGTCACCATCACATATGACAACCCGCATTATGTCCCCATCAGTAAAAACCACATCAACACAATCAGCATTGAAATAAAGATGGATCAGAACAAATGTGTCTCATTTCACTTTGGTAAGGTGATTGTTAAGCTTCACCTATGCCCCCAGAAGACTTTGAGATTTTAAAATAAGTATAAGTATAATGGTGATGGTAAAAAACTATGGGGACCCTAATTTGTACAGAAATGATTATAAAGCCCAGACTGGGTATGGTCTTCCTGGATATCAGGGGGTGCCCGTGATGTACGGGGCTGGTGTTGGAGCCATATTTTGCAGCCTCTTTAGAAAAGCCATTCCACTTTTGAGAAGGGATCTGGAGATTATTAAACCCCATTCTAAAAATGCGGCACGAAACATAGCCAAAGATGTGATCAGTCACATCTCCCAAGCTGTCCTAGGTAAGGTGGCCAAGCCAGCAAAGCAGGAGGGGTCCGGCCTCATGTATATTCAAAGAAAGAACCTTAAAAGAAAGAGAGACTCCGGATGTGCAGGACCTCCTCAACCCCTTAAAAAGAAGAGGATAAGTTGGGGCAGCCAGACATGAAAAACCAAGAAGCAGCCTGGAAGAAAGAAGGGGTGCTCTCCTGGAGGAAACAGAAATGTATTTTAACCACCATGGCCTTTGTTCACTGCGGGTCTGAAGAATGCGCCAAATCTGAACTGGATGTGTTTCAAATAGCCCCATTGCAGACCTGTATTGAGAAAAGCCTGTATGTTGAGATCCCCCCACACTCGGCTATTACCGAGTCCAGCCCCCTTGACTTTTTCATAGCTGGGAATGGAGAAGATTACATGGATTTGAACAATACACTGCTGTACCTTTGCTGCAAGATTGTAAAAGATGATGGAACTCATTTTGATGCTGGGGCAGCAGTGGGTCTGGTGAATTACCCGCTAGCCTCTGTGTTCAGTCAGCTGGATGTCACTCTGGGAGACCATCTCATAAGTCAGAGCAAGAACTATTACCCCTACTGAGCCTTCATCAAATTGGTTCTCAACTACAGCAATGACACCCTCCACCCAATTTTCTGCCAGCCTGTTTTACAAAGATACACCCGGGCATCATGAAACGGTTGCGTGGGGTGGTGATACTCAGGGGTTTTGGAGACAGGCAAACCTGACAAACTGGATCAAAAAGATAAAGCTGCTTGGTCATCTCCATAGCGATTTTTTTTTCAAGAAAAACTGCTGCTGAATGGTGTGGATGTGAAAATTAAGCTGACACACAGCAAAGATGCCTTCTGCTTGTTGCGTACCACAGCGGCTGGCCCAGGTAAACTAAAAATCACATCTGCCTCACTTTTTCTGAAAAAAGTGAACATAGCCCTTCACGTCCAAGCGGGCCACGCAGAGGTCTTGCTTACGGCCAATGCTAAATACCCCATAGACCGCGTGGCTATGAAAGTGTTTAGCATTCCTGCTGGCAGCCAAGTCAGCAACCAGGAGAATCTGTTTCTGGGGCAGCTGCCCAAACTCATTGTCATTTGGTTCATGGATAACAATGCCTTTAGCGGGAATTATGCTGAGAACCCCTTTAACTTTAAACATTATAATATTAATTTTGTGGCCCTCTACATCGATGGAAAACAAACCCTGACAAAGCCCCTACAACCAGATTCTGAGAACGGTAACTGCGTGAGAGAATACATGCACCTGGTACAGACAGCTGGCAAACATACGAAAGACCGGGCCCTGATAATCAACCGTGAGGAGTTTGCTCTGGGGTACATCTTATTTGCCTTTGACCTGTCTCCTGACCAGAAGTGTGCTGATCATTATTTGCTGATTAAAACCGGGAACCTGAGAGCAGAAATACACTTTGCTGTGGCTTTGCCCACCAAGGTTAACATGATTGTGTACAGGGTCTTTAACAACGTCATAGAAATAAATCAGAGGAGAAATGTCCTGTTTGACTACATGTGAAGATGGACACTGAACAGCTCATCAGGGTTTTATCCTCAGACCCTTATGCCAAAGAAACTTTCTTAGACGTTTTCCCCAGCGACTGGCTTCCTAAGACTCGACTGTCTAAAAAGCCCCTGAGCTTGGTGGTCAACATGCACCCGCATAATCAACCTGGAGAACACTGGTTGGCTGTTTACCTGGAGGAGTGGAACCACGGAGAGTTTTTCGACTTGTATGGTCACCCCCCAAAACAACGCTCTCTTTGCTCAAGGCATTATGTTGTTCTTAAACAAGAACACCACTGATACTGTTTTTCAGACAAAACAGTTACAGGACCCCCAGTCCGTTGCCTGCGGATACCATTGTGTGTTTCCCCTACACCACCATAGCAAGGGGCTATTGTTTGAACAGCTTTTAAAATTGTATTATTCTGACGATTTAGCACAAAGTGATAGGGTGGTGATGCATTTTGTAAAAAGTAAATATAAAAATTTGTGTGTGGCTGGGCCTGCTCAAAA
Source organism: Gavialis gangeticus (assembly GCF_001723915.1). Lineage (NCBI taxonomy): Eukaryota > Metazoa > Chordata > Crocodylia > Gavialidae > Gavialis > Gavialis gangeticus. Next base: position 19,958,570 of record NW_017729026.1, on the reverse strand, counting down.
CATGTTTCAACATGCCCAGACATGGATTTCTTGCTATGACTTTCACGAATGCTTTGTCTAAATAAAACACACAGCTGATGATGTGTAAATAACGCTGTTGTTGTTTAAATGTGTGTGTGTGTTTTCATTCAAAACATCCTCTACAGACAAAAACTTTATAGCAGTACAGAATAGTTTATTTCAGAGCATAAAACTTTACATGGAGAGCCAATGGCTTTTAAAGACAGTTTTTTGCTTCTTAGGTGGTGTTGTTGGTGTTTCTTGGTCTGAGGCAGATACTTTCAGGCGTTCCAGATGATCACGATTTATGACATTGCCTATAACAGAAGATGGTACGTTCAGCTCAGCCATGGCTTTCATAAAGATGTCCCAGCCTTTAGGCAGGCGTTTAGTAGTCCTGGCGTGAGTCTGAAGGGTTCTCTGGACCAAGTCGAGCATGTTAGACCCCTTGACAAGCATCTTTTTGTAGACAAAACCCCGTTGATCATCCCAAGAAGAAATATTCTTGTGCTGGCTCAGCTTAGTGAGCAGTACTTTAGCATTTTTCTTGTATCGGACATGCATGTTATCCAATACTTCCTGAACGAGTGTGTTGGGTTTTGTTGGGGTTTCTAGGGGGTATCTGGCTTCTAGGGGGGTCTGTTCCAGCAGAAATAGGGTTAATTTCCCTCTGTCCAGATCACCATGCTTTACATAGGTCAGGTATTTCTGAAGCATGGATGCATACAGTTTAGCCTTATCATATTCTGCTAACCCTGGTCTTCGGAGAATATCCCTCATTTCAGTATCCAATAAGCAGGTTGCCTCACTTCTGATATTTCCTGAGGTGGTAGGGGAGCCCTTAATTGTTCCAGTTTGTGTTTGGGAACCAGGTACATTTTTTCTGCGTGCTTCATCACTGGCTAGCCAAAAGCCCCGTAATCAGAGGAAGAGCAAAACTTAACAGAGGTCCGATAAATCCCCCAGACTGTTTCATGAGCTGTTTCTTTTTTTTAAGAGGCAA
>NW_017729026.1:19951896-19952164 GCF_001723915.1 Gavialis gangeticus | reverse complement strand
GGGTAGAAGCGTTTAAATCAACCACCAGATACCCGTAAGGTGCTTTAGTGGCATCCTCAAAAGCTTCTAGAAAGAACTGGGCCTTACCTGGGTACATCTGCTGCACCAGGGACACCATCTGTAGCTTATCCCTGGGGTTTTTAAACAAAACCATGTATTTTGTGTTAAGGGCAAAAGTGCAGCTCCTTTTTCCTTGACAGAAATCATTTTGAACTATATATATAATGCTAAGATTCTGGTGGTGCATGTACTTGTAAATCACAGAAAG
>NW_017729026.1:19935873-19946896 GCF_001723915.1 Gavialis gangeticus | reverse complement strand
ATAGCTTTATTCAATTCTGGTGTGCACCACGTGTCCAGAAGGGTCCTCTCTTCATCAGTGTGGTTGCACTTTTGCTGTCTTGTTTCCGCGCAGAGGCAGCACAGCGTGAACATAAGTTTCCCATTCACCCTGGTAGGTAGCATGGGAAAAAAAAGTTTTCGCGTTGGGTACAGTTTCACCCTGCCTATTTCAAAATAGCTTGGCAGGGATTGGAAATTGCCATGAATGATTTCAGGGTGTCCAGTTGGGTATTCCTTCGTTTTGTATATAAAGGGGTAAAGACTGGTAAAATCGTAATAGTGTATTTGTTCGCCAGGTTTAGTTTAGTAGTATAGACAGATGGCATTAGTTCTACCCCCAAAAAGAGCATCCATAGGCACCAGTGGAGAAGGCAGCAGGGTTCTGTTTAAAAAATCTGCCAGCTCCCCGTCTGTTTCTAACAGAGCCCTCCACTCATGCTCCCAAATGTTCCTAACAGTAAAACCCTCTCTCTTGAGATAATCGGTTTTGTGCAATGCCTGATAATTCAGAAACCTGAAGGTGGTCCCTGTCAATGGGTTCTGATCTTTCTTATTGTAGCAAGTGACACAACCATGGAAAAAGCATCTGTTAAATTCAAATGCCGTAGGTTCCCCATCAATGTTGGCATAGCCGTCTAAAAAATAGGGGCCTACCTGAAATTCCCCACCTTGTAAGGCATGTTGAATTTGAATATTTTCTTTCTCCAAAATGTACATTAGCCACTGAATAGATGGGATTGATAACCTCTTTTTCTGTCTGTGATAGTTGCCTGGGGAAGAAGCGCTATGGTCTGCGGTTCCAAAACCATAAACCTGTACATGGCCATGCAGACAGAGGCCAGCGTGATGCATTGGAAAGGATCTATGCAGCGTACTACATTTTGGAGTTCACCGTCTACTTTCACTTGGTCTACCCGCTGTGTCATTTTCATAATGTCATCCCTGTAGAGGCAGCAGGCCTCTTTCAAAATGTTTACGTCCTGCTGGTAATAATAGGCCAGCTCCTTTTGCATGTCAAAGGTCTTATTGCGGTTATTCTGATACCATTCTAAAAACTGTCCTTTCTCACCGGACATCATAAATTTTCAATGCCATAGTACTCCATCTTTGGGAGAGGCCCCACATAATTTTGGTTTTCTGCCGTGTTAAAAAAATGTGGGAAATAACCTTTGCATCCTTCAAACCCCATTGCCTGTGGAAGCCTGCTAAGTTTCATTGGCAAAAAAGTTTTAAAAATCTATGAAATGGATGCCTAGCCTGGTCACTTCAATACACATAAGTTTACCACCCTGATTATGATTAATGATTAATTTCACGCCCATTTTTTCCTTCAATAACTGGCTGACAATGAAGTAACCATCGTAGCCTTTGGTGTTGTGAGGTATGAAGGTGTAGTCCTTGAACTTTTTATCCGTAAAGACCTTAATAAAATCAAACAGACACTCTTTGCCCTTAAACTCCCAAGTGCTTTCTGGCTTTTTGGGCTTAGGTTTACAAGCCTTTTGGGGGTTTTTGCCTGTGACTTTCTGAGGTTTTTTTCCCCTGTCTTTAGTTCCATTGCAAAAATGTAGTTGGGCACATGCATCCCCGTCTCCTGCACATATTCAAAATCATAAAAAATGTACCCCTCGCCTTCTTCAGGCTCTTTAATCCGACGCATAAAGCACCAGTGTTTGTTTATATCCGTGATTTTCCCGTAACACTGTTTGCACTGCCGCCCTTTGCACTCATGCTTTTTGTCCATGTCAGATTTACACTCATCGCACAGAGTTTTAGTCAAACATTCAATCTGCTTTTCAGAGACCAGGGCCATGTGCCTTTCTAAGCACTCTTTGGAATGACAGAACAGCTTACAATTAGGGCATGTCTGTGTCCTGCCCACATTTTCAGAGCAGTTTGGGCTCAGGCAAAGATGACATTGGAACCTGCACGTGTGGCTATGGTTGTACAATGTCTGACAAAGATCATAATAATTTCTTATGCCAAACACCTTTTTCACATCCAAAATGCCATAATAATGTTCACCATGTAGCAGAAGAAAATGGGTGTCGGGGTATCTGGGTGCATCCTGTGTTTTAAATAAACTCCACCCAATTTTTTCCTTATGCATCACTATGTGAATGTTAACCCATTCAAGGTCTTCAAAAAACAGTGCTTGATGGAGCATAACCTTTTGATATACAGACATGCCTATGCATTTCTTCGGCACCATCTAGCAGTTTGACATCTCTGGCCCCTCTACGTTTTGTAACAGCCAATAGACTGCCTGCAAAGCACAGGTTAGTATCATAGGTATTCAAGTCAATTAAATACTTCCTCTTTTTAGTAATGATCTGGGAACAGGGGATAGAGCTTATAACTCTACGGCTTCCACCTCCCCGGCCTCTCACAATGACCACAACCAGCTGAAATGTTGAATCGAGCAATATTTCTCTCTGGCTCTGTAACAGATTACTGAACCACTCTAAAAACAGCTCTGCGGTCATCTTTTTTAAATTAATAGCTTGAGAATATAAACAGTTTGCCATGCTACCTGCCTGAATATGTAACTGTGCATAGTCATTGCCTGTGAATCTCTGGCAGAGTTCTGCTACAATTTCTTCCACCCCTCGGGTTGTGGTTTCGTATGCCACGTGTAATGGCACACGGTCCAGATTCACAAAACGGAACTCCTCAGTGTACCTCATGTCACCAAACCTGGCTACAGACCACTTTTGCCTTCTCACCCGCACCATATGTACATCTGGTAAAACATCCTCTGCTGACTCAGGAGACCAGGGGGCGCTTGATGGGTCCTCTAAACTGTCTTCCACACCAGATTCATCATCCCAACCCCCTGACCCTTCAGGTCACGGTGGTGGGGGAGGCCTGGGTGGTCTGGGAACATTTGAGGGGCCCTCTAAAGGGTTTTCTAAATCATAGTCACCATCTCTCCTCTCTGGCTCTGTGGGTCTTGGTGAAAGGTCAGGTCTGGGAGGCTGGGGTACATTTGAGGGACCCTCTAAAGGGCTTCCTAAACCATATTCTCCACCCCCTCTCTCTGGCTCCAGGGGTTCTGGTGAAGGATCAGGACTGGAAGGAGGAGAAGTGTTTGAGGGATCCCTAGGGGATCTCTTTTTTTTTTTTTCAACCAGTGTTTAGCCTTCCCCACGCTCCTCTTTAACCAGGCCCTTACTTTTCGTTCCACGAGCCACTTGCTGGTTCCCCACCCACTCTTACCCCCATGTTTACCATGACTCTCCCTCTTATGATACAGGCCATGTCTGCTGTCCGAATTACACAGACTACCTCCTCTCTGAGTAAAATTTACCCTTTTGCTCTGGTAGTAATCATGATCTTTCAAAGTGCTCTGCACGCTCTTTCTGAGATGTATGCGCCTGCCAGTATAACCCCAAACCACCCTCTTTTTTCACAATAATCATGATCTTTCAAAAAAGGAGAAAGACTCTCCTTTTTCTCTTAATTGTGTGAGTAATCAGTCCTGGGTTTCTTATTCATGGGGTCCGGATCACCTGTTTTGGGGGTGTGATTCCTTGTCTTACATATGGTTTTCTCAGAGGTATGTGGCTTGTTTTCCTCTGAGGAGTCATACCCTTCTGTTCTGTCCCGGTGGTCTTCTGATCCTTGGGTATTACGATCTGCATGCTGAGCATTTCTAGGGTTTTTGCTTGTGCTTTTAGAGGTCTCTGCCCAGCTCCCCGCTCTTCATCGGGAGTGGTGAGTGTGATCTCTTAGGAAATATAAAATTTACATCTCAGCATTGAGAATTCACTTTCCTCACACACTACAAATTCAAAATTTGCTTAACCCCTACACACGGCTTCTCCTCCCACAAGAAACACATCAATTTTCAGAAGCTGATTTCAGAAAAATTACCTTTTACTACTGGATAAAAACATGTGCTTGTTCTGCTTTTCTATTTTAGAAGAAGAGGTTCTGTTTGAAAACAGTTACAAACAGTTGTTATAACTTAGTGTGATTATAGTAACACAGTCACAAATAACCCACCATTTTTAAATAATTTTTACCTTGCTATGGTAAAATTGCATGGGGCTTCCCCACCTGATAAGCTCAGTGTAATATAAAGGAAATGATACAATAAGTAAGTCCTCTGTATTAAAAAATTAAATAATAGATGAAGGAAAATAGTGTATGTATAAAGTAAAATATAACTGTATTAAAATAGTCACCACTAAAAGACAACTCCATCCCATTAGTCTTAAAATATGTGGAGATCTAGACACACTGGTCAGCTTTTCTTTTTTCTTTTTTTGATCTGGTTTATCTTTATGATACACACCTGCCACCCCATATCATACACAATCTGTGAGACGTTTTTAAATTCAGTCTTTATTTCCATCAAAAACTTTTATAATATTTACTGATTTCTTTTGTTAAACCTTCTTCTAAGAAGTGTTTTTTATCATTTCCTGTGACCATTAAGCCTTGTCGGCCTTATATTTACAGCAGGCCTTTTGGTAAAAGATAACTCCTTTAGTCTTAAAACAGGAAGAGCTCTGAACACAATGGTCATCTTTTTTTTTTTTTTGTGGTCTGGTTTATATTTATAACACATATCCCAGCCACCCCCCTACCATACAAAAGCTGTGACAGTATATATTTTTAAATTCAGTCTTTATTTCCATCAAAAACTTTTACAATATTTACTAGTTTATTCTGTTACCCCTTCTCCTAAGAAGGTTTTTTTTTTAAATCATTTCTAGTAACCATTAAGTCTCATTGGTTTTATCTTTACAAAAAACCCTATATGTATGTGATTAGAGATCCAAAACACTAAAGCGAATGCTAATCTACCTCACAACCCCCAGCCTCCCACCAAGATCAGCAAAAGATATAAGCCCCCCCATTTTAAACTGTTTTTGCTAAGCCCTTCTCTTAAGCAGGGTTTTATAATCTTTAGTGGCAATTAAGTGTTCAATCTGGGGTATGAGTGTTTTATCTTTCTCAGTGATCAAATCATGAAGGGCAGCATTAGGATCTTCTGCAGAATACACAGTGTTTAGAAGCTCTCTAACCTGAATTAAATGTTTCTCAGTAATTCTGAGAATGTTCCTGGGAAATCCAATGGTTATAACAGCAGTGAAAATGCTATCAAGACATATTTCCTGGCAAAATTCCTGAATTATTTGATTTATGTCTTCATTGATCCAAGTAATACATTTGTGGACTTCTTGACTCCCTGGGTCAAATGTGCATCCCCAGCATAGGTCAAAAAGTCTCTTCCTCAAGCAGTATTTCATTATGCCATAAAAGAAAATGTGAACAAGAAATTTCATGAAGACTTTATGTCCATGAGTTGTAACCGGATCTGTTGTAACCAGATCTGCTGAGTCAATGCCTATCTGTCTTCTGAACTCTTCAGCCTCATCCGCTTTTTGTTCTCTGCAGAAGCATACACTTCCTTCTTGTGTACTGGTGAGTAGGTTTTCTGGAGTCATTAAAAAGTCTTCATCTAACTGCAAAGGACTTCAAATAAAGGACTTAGTTAGTTAGCTGCAGTTTAATTAGTCCTTAGCTACCACATGACTGGGGGGTGGGGGCAGAGTTGCTGATGTCACACACCATGTAACTGGGGGTGGGGACAGAGTTGTTGATGTCATGCACCACGTGACTAAGGGTGGGGGCAGAGTTGCTGAGGTCACACACCACGTGACTGGCATCAGGGGCGGGGCTGGTGACCTCACGCACCATGCAAAGGGAAAGGGCTGGGGCTAAGGAGGTGGGACTTCTGGTTCTGCCCACCTGTCACATTTGCATTGAAGGGCAGTGAGCCTATATACTACTGCCCTTTAAACTCCTGTGTCATGCACACACTGACTTACCTGCCTCTTTGGTGGCAGGGAAGGGAGGGTGAGCTGCCAGCAGGCAGAGAGGTCCCTGGGCTGTGGGGGGGGCTGGTGCTTCTCACTGCAGTGGCAACCCTCCTGCCTCTGCAGGCGGCAGCCACCTGCAGGCATCCAGCTCAGGCAGCCCCAGGGGGCACTGCAGCTGCAGCTCAGGCAGGCAGGCTCCAGGGGAAAAAAAGATAAAAAGTTAGGCTCGCTGCTTTTCTTGGGCAAAGCCCGCCTTCCTGGGCTGCTGCAGGGCTTCCTGCAGAGCCCTGAGCTGCACAGAGCCTGGTACGTCGCTCCGCGGCTGTAGGGGCTGCAAACTAAAACTCCTCAGAGGAGTTTTAGTTTGCTGCACCCCATGTCATTTAAAGTATATTATGCTGTCGAATTTCCTAGAGCAGCTGGAATTAATGCGCAATATGCCACCGACATGTGCAAACTCCAGCACCATTAAAGTGGTGCAAAAGCATTTAGCTTGCTTTAAAGTGTCATGCACACATATCCGTCATTTTGTCTGCACATGGTCACTACTGTGCTGAAATCACCCAAGAACAGGTAACTGGTGAAAACACTAATACTGTGGTATATATCCTTAACAACCTTAAACCCTCCCACAACTTCAGAGCTAGGGGCAGAAATTACACATAAACTGGTATAAATGATCAGAAACAGGTTCAAATCTGTAACACAACAGAAGTTCAGGGCACATAAACCACTCTCCAAATGGCTAAAACTGGTTTAAGATAAACCTGGATGGATGTAGTATCAGACTTAAATGATTTATGTTAAATCAGTTTATTGAACTTCCATCCCAGATCCCCTCTAGATTCAAGTTAACTCATAGCCCCCCAGTAGGCTTTGCACCTTCTTTGCCACACCCCTCCACCCCCAGGCAGGGTGGGTGGCCTAGCTTTGGCCCATGGTGTATTCTCCAGCCTAACAGGAAGGCATGCTCTAGCATCCCTGAGCTTCTGGCCTGAGCCACTTCAGGAATGTGGCTGCATTTCTGCAATCAAAAGTGAATGTCTGTTCACTTGCTTATCAGTTCAATCTATACAGTTTAGACTAACCTGCAAAGATTGAATTGATTAAGCCTCAGGCTTTTTGACTGTCTGTTCTTAGCCCAGAGGGCTCCAAACCAATCTCTGGTCCCATAAAAGAGGTTACCATGAACCTTAGAAATCAGAGCCCTTGGGAACACAGCGACATTACAGTGTTGGAACTGGACTGAAACATGTCAATACTAGTGCAGACCTAATCAGTAGACCTGGAAAACTTTTTTACTACTTTGCATGAGCAATCAGCTACTGTGAAAAGTGCTACTGACTAGGCAGCTGTATAATCAGAAATACTCACTATCAGAGATGGATGATTGTAGCATTGATCCCAGGATATAATTTTATTAAATAAAAGGCACACCTTTTATTTTATTAAATAAAATCACACCTCTATATATACAAAAGTGGAAAATTACATTTATACACCCATTTGACAAAACTTTGTTATAGTTCTGAAAGGAGAGGTGCAGTGACTGATGTCAGGCAGAACTGTGTCAGATGATAATCATGTTGTCACTGCATCAGTACAGAGCTTGAATTAGGATTTAGTTGAACTATAGTATATTGTAGGAGAGAAGAAGGTTATTATTTAATGGGTTTAGCACCATCAGGCTTTAGTTAAAAACAAGCCAAACTTAAGTGCTGGCAAGTTTAAGTAGTTGAAAACAACATACAGAGATCCATAGCACTTATGCACATATTTTATTTCCAAATATTTTGCTGAATTTTGAAATGTCATCCAAAATGCCAATGAAAAAATTAAAATGCTTATGTGAGGGATTTCAACCAGCTTAAGGTATAACTCAATTTGGTCACAATCCTATATCAGCCATTGTGAAACTCCAGGGATGCCTGTACACGTGGGGAGGTTGCTCCGACGTGCTGTAATTACAATCAGATCTGCTGGGGCATGCTTATTAGTGTGCTCCAGCCAGCTTCCACGTCTTTGGGTGCTTTAATTAGAGCAACTCCAAGAACCATTCTAATTAAAGTATCCCCTCCACCCCAACCCTGGAGCGCTCCAGAATATTTGGGGGTGTATTAAAGAAGCAGCAATAGTTACGTTAGTACGTGGAGAAGGACAAGTAGCATGTTGGTTTCATCTATTTTGTTTGCACGAATGCAGAGCATGACCTGCTGTTTCCTGTGTCTAAATATTGTCAAACCATTTGTTCTACAGTGTACCACAAAATGACACCTCTATTAACTTATAGCAAGATCTGTTTCACTTCCCTTTCTATTCTAGTATGCCAAGTGAGATTTCATCCAGCTCAAAGACAAAAGAATCAGAGAGAGAAGCAGCAGGAGCTAGAAATGGAGAAATTTCATACTATAATGGATATGTGCCTCGGTCACAAGAAGGTTTTGGGATTCAGTGCCGTGTCTTTGCTGACTGCGGGCAGTGAGCGTATCTTCTCTATTGCAGTGTTCAAATGTCCCTGCAATTCGTGGAGCATGTTGTATGGCTTAACCTTCCTTCTCATGCCTGCCTTGGTTCTCTTTCTTCTCGGCTACCTGCTGAACACAAGGACCTGGAGATTGCTCACTGGCTGTTGTGCCTCACGCAAGAGGTGTAGCTGCAGCAGCCCTGGGCACCTTTCAAGCTGCCTCCAAGTGTTATGGCTGTCAACTGTAAGTGCTGCTGTGGCCCCACTCACCTGGATTGCTGCGGCCCTGCTGAGTGCCAGCTTCTATGAATGTGCAGTGAGTGGAAGTAGCATGTTGCAAAATTACTTGTGTAAAGAGCATGACTCTGAGTGCCGTGAGCAAGTAGCCAAAATCCCTTGTAGTGGGACTCTCCGCAAAGAGCTGCAGAATGAACCATCCAGCCTTCGGGCACAGTCTCAGGTATGGCGTCTTTTATTCTTTATTTTAGTGCTTTAAACCTTACTGAGACGCTTAGGTGAGGAGTGATTTCTGGAGCGAGGGAAGAGCAACAGCTATAGTCTGGTAAAACTAGGCTCCTATGGGGTCATTGCCAACTCTGCTTAAATGGGTTGATGTGAAGAATTTCCAGTCTCAAATATGAGTTGAGTTTTTTTCTATTATTTTCTCTGATTCTATCATTTACGAAGCAAATTATTCTTTTTCTAGCATTTGTTTTCATGTCAATGATTAGCAGAATACTTTGAGCTGAACAGTACTTTGAGAAATATATTTGCCTCTACTGTTTTCATGTATTTCTATATATTGTCGATATTTTTGTCTAATTTTTTGTCATGCTGTGTGTTGGCAGATATTGCTTTCTCATGGACTTAAAACCCCCCACTTTCTCAAGGTGGGAATGAACTTGTGTATTTATAGAACTGGACTGAATGTGACATAAAAGGATTTTCTAACTGTAGACCATCTACCCATTTCAAATTAGAAGTGTGCTGAGATCCTGCTCTCTTTTATCCACGTTATTGACTTTTCCTACCATCAGGAGTGCTCTAACGGACCCTTCAGTTATCAGGAGGAATCTGTTGATTGTCTAAGGTTTTGAGTAGCAACAGAGAATTGGCCTGTGAAAAAGGAAGTATCTGTGGTATGCTGCAAAACAGGTTGTTCATAATCAGCTTAACACTCATATTCTAGAGTAGTTTAAATATGTAACTCAGTCCTCTTTAAAAATGATCAAAAACAAAAAAGAGGACAAACCAAGTTTTTAGTCTGACAGTCAGCTTAGAATATTATAAGCATACTCCATGTTTTAGGTGCAAAACCCAGTTTCTGGAGAGCTCATGTTTGTCAGCACTGTCAACTTAAATCCACTGAAGCCATGCTTCAAAGAAGCAAATATGGGCAGAGGGGTTTAGAATGCTGAACACAGATAGTATGTGAGCAGAAGGCCCCTTTGGAGAAAAATCAGGGCCTTCATAGTGAGGCTTCACAGGAAGTAAAGCAAATACTTCAGCTTTTTAGGCTAAGTACAGACATTTGGGGAGGTTAAAACAGGTTTAAAATGACTGTCTGATTTAAACTTAGCTCATTCCAGTGTTGACCTTACACTTACAGACCCGGTCTCAGTGACTGGCAGTCTAAACCTGTAACAGAACAGAAGTTCCATGCACACAAACTGGTCTGAAAATTGAAGAACTTGGTTGAAGATAAACCTGGATCTATGTAGTATCAGATTCATTCAATTTAGGTCAACCGCCCACTATAGAACAGATGTGGACAAAGTGGAGAGGGTCCACTGAAAGATAATAAAAATGGTGAGAGGGCTGAGGACATGACTTATGAGGAAAGACTGAAGGAACTGGGCTTATTTAGTTTAGAGAAGAGGAGACTGAAAGGGAATTTAATGGCAACCTTCACCTACCGGAAGGGTGGTTCAAAAGAGAATGGAGCACCACTGCTTTCAGTGGTGGCAGATGACAGAAAAAGGAGAAGCGGTCTCAAGTTACAGCAAGGGAAGTGTAGGTTAGATATTTGGAAGATTTTTCTTACTAGGGGGGTAGTAAAACACTGGAACAGGTTACCCAGAGAGGTGGGGGAAGCTCCATCCTTGGAGGTTTTTAAGACCCTGCTAAACAAAGCCTTGGCTGGGATGATCTAGTTGGGGATGGTCCTGCCTTGAGCAGGGGTTGGTCTAGATGACCTCCTGAGGTCCCTTCCAACCCTAGTTTTATATGAATCTATGATTCTAAACTGGTGCATGGAACTTCTGTCCACTTCCCCAGTGCAGCCCCAGGACTGGGAAAGCCCAGTCACTGGCCAGAACCCTGGGAATACTCTTGTCACTCCCCCTTTCTCCATCCTGGCCTACTTTTTGCCCCTATGGCCCCTTGCTCCCCCCTCCCCCCCCACCAGTACTCTCAGCCCCATACCACAAGCTGCTCTGGGAGCAGCCACTTTTATCAGTGTTTGCTGCTGCCAGAGTTGAGCAAGTAAGTCCCAATGGGAAGAGGGGTAGGAGGGCTGAGGGTGTAGGTTCACTGGGGTGGTTATGCCTGCTCCCCCAACCCATCTGCAGGTCATGCCTGACCCCCCCGCCCGCAAGTCATTCCTGCCCTGACCACCCACCTGCAGGTTGCACCTACCCTCACCACCCCAGCCACAAGTCATGCCAGCTACACGCACCTCACCCATGGGTTTATTCTGCCCCCCC
>NW_017729026.1:19924938-19935691 GCF_001723915.1 Gavialis gangeticus | reverse complement strand
TTGAGCAAGTAAGTCCCAAGGGGAAGAGGGGTAGGAGGGCTGAGGGTGTAGGTTCACTGGGGTGGTTATGCCTGCTCCCCCAACCCATCTGCAGGTCATGCCTGACCCCCCCGCCCGCAAGTCATTCCTGCCCTGACCACCCACCTGCAGGTTGCACCTACCCTCACCACCCCAGCCACAAGTCATGCCAGCTACACGCACCTCACCCATGGGTTTATTCTGCCCCCCCTCCATCCATGGGTCATGTTGGCTCCACCCACCTCACCTGTGGGTCACACTAGCCTCCTACCCCACCCACAAGTCACACTTGCCCCCCACCCCTCATGGGTCATGCCTCCCCCCATCTCCTTCAGCCTGCTGGACCCTCAACCGCCTACTAGATCCCTATTCCTGACTTACCTGATATCAGGCAGCCATTTTGACCCAATTTAGCCTCCCCCTAAATGTCTGTATTTAACTATAATAATTCCATGATAGGGGCGCCTGGGCTCTTTAACTCTAGTCAGCAGCCAGCCTAGGAGTAGAGCCCCAGTAGAGTGACAAATGACTGGCAGCTCCTGTGGCCAAAATCATTCCAAACGTATTGGTACCTGCCTTTCCTTTGGATTAAACCAGCAAGGCTGAGAGGGGACATTGGTATGTAGGCAGCTCAGTGTCTCCGTTTACATCACCCAGGCTTCTGCAACCTGGATAGTTCACTCCAGCTTCACTTTATCTTTCAAGTGAGTATTACATTCAGTGAGTTTATGTCTCATTCAGCATAAGTCTACAGACAGATGCCTACCACAGCTCTTCCACTAGTTAGTGTTTTCTGCTCCTTTCCAAAGAATGTAGTTGCAACTAAGGTAGACACAGTTAAGGTGATTTCATTTCTTCCTCACCTCAGAATTTTAAGGTAACAGCCCTGGAGTTTTGTATATTTATCTAAAATTACTCATATAGATCCATAACATGCAGCTAAGATGGCTATGACTTAGCTGCCACCTTTTCAAATTAACATGACTAGATTCAGGGGAATCATCCTGTTTCACATGTGGAGGTACACAGTTCTCCTGTTAGTTCTGTGTCTCAAGCCCTTCTGTCATCCTAGCAGATAAAAGGGAGACATGTTATTTGGATTTGAATGGTGAGATGTCCAAATCTATGATTGACTTCAGTGTAAAGTATGCTGTTCCCCAATACAGTGCCTGCCACACTGGAGCATACAGTCAGTCTTCCTCTTTCTTGCTCTCCTCCTGGCCCTATGAATCTTTCCCTTGTGCCTAGCCAGTACACCACCTTAAACAGGAGTACTGTGCTTTCAATCAGGCTTAGGCTAGATATCAGGAGGTGCTACTTCATGGTCAGGGCGGCTAGGATCTGGAACCAACTTCCAAAAGAAGTGGTGCTGGCCCCTACCCTGGGGTTCTTTAAGAGGAGGTTAGATGAACACCTTGCTGGGGTCGTTTGACCCCAGTAATCTTTCCTGCCATGGAAGGGGGTCAGACTAGATGATCTTCTCAGGTCCCTTCCGACCCTAGAAACTATGAAACTAGGATGTGCCCTAGTAGTCAGGGTACTCCTGAGAAATTGGTTTAAGTATCCTTGGGGTGAGGTGGGCTTGAAACCAAGATCTCCTATGTCCTGAGCTAGAGCCTTAAACTGCTCGGAGAAGGGGAGCCTGACAGACTGACTTCATTATACATGATGAATAACATGTGCCCCTGGAGACTGGGTGGGCACAGTGACTGTCCGCAGGTGGTGGTGGCAGCAGCGGAGGCGTGGCAGTGGTGAGTAGGGAGCTCCCGCAGGCAGCCATGGTGGTGTTTGGGCAGGGGGTGGCAAGCAGCAACTGCACGCAGGCACCACCAGCTGTGTCAGTGGTGCTTCTCTCAGGGTGTGCACCGCCAATCTCAGGGGGTGCATGTGCACCCATGTGCACCCCCTACATGTTGACAATGTTATAAAATATGTTGTTCTTTGTCATAAAAGTCTAGTGTTTAGAGTACTTAGCCAAGATAGGAGGTGGGGCTGATGTTCTTCATACACCCTTTGTCTTGTGGAGAAAAAAATTAGGCACAACTGCAGTGGTACTGCACAGTCATTTGGTACTTGCTAAAGCATTATGAGCACCTAAAGCAAGTACTAAATGTGCAGTACCTGCCAGGGCTGCACAGTCCCAGTAGCAGATGGGTTGTTTCTGACCCTACTGCACAATAGCAACAAGCTACTGTACAGTAGCTTATTACTGCTGCACAGTAGTGGCAGCATCACAGCTAGTGCCGGCCAATGCTACATTGCCATAGGGACAAGCATGTTGCCAAAGCTCATTGCTACAGCAACATAGCATCTCATGTAGACATGTCCACTGGGCATGTCTACATAAGGCACTTTACTGCACAGATACACTAATTTACTGTGCAGTAAACATCACCATCTACACATGCAGATGCTTTCTGTGCAGTAAATTAATCTACTCTGTGGTTAATTTGTTACCTCAAATGGAGGTAGCAAATTCACCAAAGAATAGTTACTGAACAGTAGCACACATGTAGATGCAAACTTGGAGAAAATTTGTTCCCAGTCAGCCCTAGTACTAGGGGATCACCTGCAGGCTAGCCCCAGGGTCACGGGGCTTGGCGCTTCTCCAGCTCTGGGGCTGGGGAGGCTCTTTGCCTGCCTCAGCCTGGCCCTTAAAATGCTGCGGTGACTCTGGAGCCCTGAGCCACTTGCAGCCAGCCTCTGGGTTCTGGGTCCCACACCAGTGGCCCCAGGCCAGCTGCAGCAGTCTGTCCAGGCCCCAGCACTGGCCCCTGGCACAGCCCTACTGCCTGCCTGCTTGTCCCATGCAGTGCTGCATGCACGCTGTGCTGAGTGCTGCATGCACCTGCCCAGGCCTGCCAGCACCCAGACTATCACACGAAGCCCCTGAGGGCCATTGAGGAAGCCACACTGGTATCATCCCCAATGGCACACATTGCCTGCTGGGGACAGAACTGGCCCCAGGAGGGACCACAGACCTCATGATGCTGTGGGGTGAGGTTGTGCTCCTAAGCCAATTTGCCTGGAGTGAGTACTCCAACAATCATATCTATGAAGGCTTGTCAGGTTGCATGTAGAAGCATGGGCATGACCGGTTGGTGCACTAGTGTTGCATAAAGATCAAGGCCTTATGGACACAGTGGGTTAGCATCAGCAACTACAACCTCTGTTTGGGGGCTACCTGCAAGTCCATGCCCTTTATGTGGCAGCTGGACCAGATCCTCACATCCCAGGACTCCTGCCAGAGCTAAGCCATGTATTCCAGCATGGGTGGCCTGTCCAAACCTCCACTGTGGTTTGGCAGCCGTGATGAGATGTCATCAAGGGAGGGCCCCTAGGGGCACCAGGAGCCCATCCCACCACAGTCCCTGCCCTGGCATCATCCAGCAGCTCCAGCAGCCTGGGAGTGCCTGTCCCACAAGCTCCAGGTGCACAGGCCAACCTAGGAGGCCAGCTTGGCTATGGTACCACCAGCCCTCAGAAGCTCCAGCTTGTCCCAGGAGGGGTCCCTGCCCAGGAAGATAGGCACTGCACCCCTGCATGCCAGGACACCACTGGGAGCCACACATTGTCACTGCAAGCAGGAACAGACTCAAGCCACGAAGCACACCTACTATGCCTAGCTGGTAAGCCCTGCACTGGGAGAAGGGCCCTTCCCTTTCCTCCCCACCCCTGCCCCTGCCCCTGCCCCCCTCTCCTCCTGGCCTAGCCGGGCTCCCCATGGCCCCTGGTGTTCTCCTCCACAGCACACAAGAAGGTGGAAGGCAGTGCAACACTTTATTGAGCAGCCTGTGTCCCCTTAGCTAGGCTGGCACGGGCCTTTCACATGCAGAGAAATGTGTTGATGCCTGTGGTGATGTTGTCCTTGGTTGCAGGGTGCAGAGATTTGTAGCATAGGCACAGGTACCCCTCCAGGTGGTGGTGAACATTGTGGAGCAGTGTGGGCTTGCCAGCCACACCATCAAAGCTCAGGGTTCCATGCCCTGTTCTCAGGTGTGCCTGGGGCACCATGGTGATCAGCAACAGCAGTGTGTAGTGGGTCAGGCACCCCTTTGTCTATGAAAAAAGCTCTTCATGGTGTGCCTGGGACACTGTCAGCAGGGGCATGCTTGAGCTGCAAAGCAAGTGTGGGGTTGGGGGTGGGGGGCAGCCACAGGGTGCCTCTCCAGAGATGCTCGCTGAGGAGAAGGCTGGGGATGCCACCCGCTCCATGTCCCAGTTGCCTGGGAGCCTCTGGCCCCCTGAACCTGGGCACTGTGGGCTTGACAGCAACGGAGGAGACAGTTTGGCCTGCAGGAGAAGTGGGGTGGGGGGAGGGGGGAGTGAGTTTGGAGCTGTGGCAGCAGGTGCTGCCAGGAGCCAGGCCTGTCCCAGCCTGGGAAACTGGTGGAGAAGGCAGACTGCACCCATGGAGTGAGTGGGGACGGCAGGCTCAGCTGGTGCATGCCTGTGCCAGGGCCTCCCTGGCTGACTTACCATGATCTCTGGATACCTGTGCACACAGAACCCCCAATCTGAGGCCAGGCAGCATACAACCCCCTGGTATAGTGCATGTTATCTCAGAAATGTTGCAAACTCTCACATACAGCCTCTTTCTCCTGGCTCTGCAGGTCCTGCAGTTGCATGCAGGGGAGAGGCGCTGGCTGCACATGGGGATATGCCTTCAGGGTCACTGTCAGTTTCAGCCGAGGCCCTTCCTATGCGTCAGCTGTGGCAGCAGCAGACCCAAGACTGGATCTGGCTGCTGGACTGACTGGTCACCATGGTGGAGGAGTGTTATGGACTCGCAGGCCTGGCGAGCAGAGAACATCATGCGCGAGTGGGAGAGGGACTGGGAGAGGGATCGGGCAGACCAGGTGTTCTGGGACAGGCTCCTGGCCCTTGGGGAGAGGAATCTGGAGGCCCAGGAGTGACAGGCTGCCATGGTGTCCAGGGTAGTGGAGCCCACAGAGGAGGACTGCTGGGTGCTGGACACCATCCTGGCCCTGATGGTTGCCTTTGTGCCACCCATTGCCCAGCCCCAAGCTGCAGCCCTGCCTGCCCCCTGGCAGCTTCCCACCACCCAGCTGCAAGCCCCCTCCACTCAGCCCCCTACCTGGGCCTTGCCCTGCTGCTTGCCCCAGTTCCATGTGGTCCTGGAGCAGGAGCTGCCTGCAGTAGGGCCATCACCATGTCCAGACCCTGCTGGCCCAACCAGCTGAGTGCAGGAGGGGAAGCTGGCTGTGCTGGCAGAGCAGTGGCTGCCCTCACCCCTGGGTGAGCCCCCTGCCCACTGGCCTCACTGTGGTATGTGCATCCATGGTGGTATGTCCAGAAGCCAGGGTGCTGGGCACCTGTTCCTGAGCTCTGCCCCTAGGAACTCCCACCCCACTACCCTCCACCCTGGGAGGGCACACTGAGCACAATGTACATAGTCTTCATGGGGTGGTTGGGGGGCCTCTGTGGGTCAGAGGGGAGGGTGGAGGGGCTCTGTGATTCAGGAGAGATGGGGCCTGCTGTGGGAAAGGGATGGGGGAAGGTCTCTGTTTTTGGGGAGCGAGGGGCTCTGTTGCTGGGGAGGGAGGGGGATGGAGTCTGTGTGGAGGGGAATAGTGTTTTTCTGAAAACTGTACACATCAAGCAGGATGCTGGAGATGCACAGTGCAACTGGGGTTGAAAGGCAGGTGGCCAGAGAGCAGTACATGGGGCTGGCTTTTGAAGATCACCCCCGGCTGCAGGCAGCTGTGGCCACAGCTTCCAGCTCCCTCTGGCTACTGCAGGGGGGTGGTGCAGGGCTGGAGGAGGCCAGGAGCAGACTACTTGCAGGAGCAGCAAATCTGCTCCCAAACGGCTGCACGTGTAGGCGCCTGTTCAGGGCTGGTTTGCTTTGCAGTATCTTACCGTGGAGTAAACCCATATGGCACTAATTGCACATGTAGATGCCCCCACTTAGAAGTTGCTTAGGTACTGCTTCTTTTTTGTACAGATAAAATAGGATGGAGAACAGGCTTTTCAAGCAGTGCCCAAATATGGATGTCCTGTCTAAAACAATGTTAACTTGTATATGCTCTGGATGTTGCTAACCATCTGAAAACTTCATTAACTCATTTGTTTGTTCCCTGAAGGTTCTAGGATGGATTCTGATAGCTGGTTTCATGACTTTAGTACTGATTTCCACATGCATCAAGCGCTGTCGTTCTCCAGTCAGTTTTCTTCAGCTCGAATTCTGGAAAATATACTTGAAAAAAGAACAGGAGTTTTTTGGTAACAAGGCCAAAGAGCACGCAGCCAAGATGGCAGAAAGAAATGTGAGCTGCTACTTTGACTCCACTGAGCTAGAACCATTTTATACTCCAAGCAACAAAGCCTGGTGGCAGATCTCATCTTTGTATGCCTTTAATACTAAAGAACAGTATTACAGCATGATACACAAGTACGTTAGCTCAGAGAAAGATAAGAGCATCAGTTCGGCTGAAGGAGACGTGTTCCCTCACATTCTTGGGTTTGTGGATGAGGCTGAAACACAGATTCCATAATGAAGAAATTCTATTCTACTTAGAGGTATTAAAATGTGGTCTTGTTCCACCACAGTGGACCACAGAAGATGCTAATAAACCCGTTCCTGCCCAGGGCAGGGGGTTGGACCTGATGATCTGTTACTATGATACTGTGATACTATGACACTTTTTGGGATATTGTTTTAAATATTTTTTTTAAAATGTCTTTAATAAATTGTAGATTTCTGGATGGCCATTTTTAAATATTTTTTTCTCTAACTTTTCCAAGTTAGGCTTGTTACATAGCCTAATCTCATCAGCCGTGGGTTTTTTTGATGCTATAAGATATTATAAAAAATGGCAAAAAAGTCTTGCATCAGCTAGTCTCAGAGCTCAGGGTATTTGGCAACTTAGATTCCCATCTTACATGAAAAATATGTTTTTAAAAAGGAAGGAGCAGCAGTATAGGTTTTGACTAACAGTAATGGAGGAGGGTATTATATGTACCTTGTACCACATTCTAATGAATTCATATTGAGGAATTTGCTGGTAGCACTGAAGTGAAGGAACAAGGGAAACATTAAGAACACAAATCAGAATGTATCCTAGCATATTAATATTGATTTGACATGAAAATATGTCTAAAAAGGTAATTAAATTGTGGACCCCTTTGTGGTTTTTTTTGTCTGTGAGTTCTCCAGGCAAGAACCATCCCCTTTGTAAGCATGTTAACACAAAGCATTTTGCGGATGCCAGCAGAAATAAACATGTTTATCCTTTTTGTAATACCAGCTACATTCTCAGCACTCAGTAAGTAATGGCTCTGTGAATGTAATGAAGTATTTGTACAGAATTTTACTAAGATAAAGCATTCCTATTTCCCTACATGCTGGGAAATTTATACCATTATAATAAAACTAAAAACTTCCCTCCAGGGAATTTCCATTTTCTTTACTGTGCTCTGAGATTGGTTGTGAATTGCAACACACATTTTATACTGGTTACTTTGCTAAAAGCATGAGACCAAAAGGCCATTCACTGAATCAGCATCAGCACACTTCAAATCAATCAGGGGAAAAAAGAGCAATGCATTTCCAGTACTCACTTTATTTTGCCTTTTGTACGGAAGCAAAATAAAGTGAGTATTGGAAAAGCACTGTTCTTTTTTATTGTATGAAGAAAGGTTTTTCATGCTACCAGTATGAATATTTCTAGCAAATAAATATACCTAATGATATTATTAATAAAGAATCTCTATAAACAATAATAGCTATCAAGGAGGGTATATCTTAAAAAGTCAAAAATACTGTAAGAATTTATCAGTAACCAGGTTCAAAAAGGGGTTAGAAAAAGTCATAGAGGACAGGTCCATTGGGAGCTGTTAAAGAAAGCAATTAGGAATATATTTTCTGACATCCCTAAATCAAGGATGGTTGATGCAGTAAGGTTATGACAAGAGATGGATTACTCTCCTCATATCCTGTTTGTATACTCTCCCTTTAAAACATTTTCTAATTGTCACTGATAGAGACAGGCCACTGGCCTAGATGGACCTTTGATCTGACCCAAAAGGGCACTTATTATGATGTTACATAATTGAGGATACAAGTTGAACATGAGTGCCCTTGAATTGCAATCCCCCTCTGAAAAGTGACTTTGAATGGCACTTACGTCGTTAGAGTAAAAATTATTAGAGCCAGATTCTATTCCATCTATTAGACACCTAGATGGACTTAAGTACCTAAGTGTGATCCTATTCCACCCTGTGCATGTCCCAGAAAAGTAATTAATGAAGAATATGGATGTGAACTTCTACCTGCTTTTTGTGACTTCAGTTTAAGGCTATGATGATGGTGTGTTAGACTTTTCAGGAACTTCAGCATGGTGGAGCAGGATTACACTTAGGCACCTAAGTTCACTTAGGCTAAAAATAGACATTGCCAAATGAAGCAGTTCAGTTGTGCAGGCACATCCATCACACAAAAATTTTTATGGCCTCACAAAGGCAATGAATGTTGTGACAGAACACACTTTTGGCTGTCTATCACTTTAAGGGCTGGAGCAGGGAGCTGCCAGCTGGCTGATGAAGGTGGCCATTTTGGGGAGCTCTGTTATAAAAGCAGAAAAGTTTGTGTTCAGCTGCTTGGGAAGCAACATTGCCTGGTGGAGTTCCTGCTCCTGGAATATCCTGGTAAGGGCAGAAGCTAGGGGTTTGGCATGGAGGCTCCTGGTTCTCAACATAACCTAAAACTGTGCCCTGCCAGGATAGGGAGGCCTGGTGGGACTGCTGGTGGCATGGCAGCCCCACTTAAATACCATCACCTCCCTGGTATAAGGGAGGTTGGAGTGCCTAAACCCCTGATCCTACCATTGGGTGGGTTACTAAGGGTGTTAGGGGGGCAAGGTAAGCTTAGAAGTGCCTGACTCCCATGGGGTTTTAGACCCTGGAGGTGGTTGGGGTGGAAGACCCCCAGGCTCTAGTGTATGGGGTTGGGTTGTGGCCTGAGAGAGGGGTGTAGTATTCTGGTAAGGGGTCAGGGGCAAAGTAGGCCCAGAGTTGAGCAATTGCTCAGTCCTGTTTGGGTGAGGGTCATGGAAGAGGCCCAAAAGATAATGCCAAGGCTAACCAAGGAGTGGAGAGCAAAGCCCAAGGATCTCTGTGAGTAGGGTGGTGGGAATGTGGCCTGGATAAGCAGTGTGCAAGAGACCAGGTAAGAGCCATTGGAGTGCAAGAGACCCTGGTGAAAAGGGAGTGGTGTGTGTGTGTGTCCCAGAAGGGGTCAGTATGCAAAAGATACAACTGTGTCCCTAGTTTGGCCTGGCCTTAAGCCAGATTATTATCAGACAGGGGGACATCAGTGAGGCATGGGATATGTATAGGGATGGGTGGAGCATATATATATCACCCATGGTCATTTGGGTGCACAAAGGGCCTATTTTCCATCATAGCCATTTACGAACAAGGCATGGCAGGTGAACAAGGCGGGCAGTGTGCCTGGAGACAGGGCGGAGCCATACTAGTAATGAGCCTGGAAGCTGCTCATGTCACAAATACAATGCTTGTTTCTACCCTTAGACATCTAATAAGTGAAACAGAATCTGGCCAGTAGCACATACTGAGTGCATAATTACGTCGGTAGAAGTGGGCAGCAAATAGCTTTCCCATTCCATGAGAGAAACAGGTATGGGTTCTTGCTGTGCCCCAATCACATCAGGAATCTGAATTTAGGCCTCCCAATTTAGTGTATATTAAGTAATCTGTACTAATTTGTCTCTTGGTTTTCATACCAATGGTGTCCTGCTGGGGAGTAGGAACATTACTAAATTCTTGAAAGATTTCAAAGGATAGGAAAACTGCTTATTGCTTATTGCTATTCAGAATGTGATTTAGACCCTGCAAAGATTTTATTTGTAAACTGAGAAAGACACTATATACAAAGAAACACTGTTTATATCTGTTTTGACTTACTTGGGGACTTCATTTAAATCCTGCATAATATACTTAAGATCAGTTCCTGAGGTGATGTATATGATGCTATGCTATGACAGTCTGAAACTATATGACAATCTGGCCTTTAGCTAGCAATAAGATTTCCACATTACAGTCAGGCCTCAATTTACACAGTATTTTTTTTAAATGGTTTCAGTTATGTATGGTCAATTAATTGCAACCCTTTATTTTTGTACACGGTATGGATTCACTTTTACACAGTGCAGCATGGTCACCAAGATATGCAGATGTGTCTAGAATCAGCTGGTCACTTCCCACTCCATCTCCTCCACACTGCTCTCAGTGTAGCTGGTAAGCATGTTGTGTTGCAGTAGAAGGGGACTGAAGAGGGAAGGGGTGTGGTGGGGAGCAGATTAACTCCTGCTGCGGTGAGAGGGAGAGTGGAGCAGGCACTGCCCAGGGGCAGGCTCTGAGGGATGTCTGGGACAGAGCTGTGGCTTGTCCAGGAGGTGTGTGTGTGTGGGGGGGATGACTCCCACCTCTGCACGCACCCCAGAAGGGCACCGGGGGGGGGTATGTGCCCCCCAGAACTGCACGAGAAGGGGCTGCGGGCTGAAGCCAAGGACCTTCTTGGCAGGGGCTGAGCCAGGTTGGGATCAGGGCAAGTGGTAGTGGTGCTGGAAGGAGGCTACGGCGAAATTTGGGGTGGCTGCAGCTCCCCCCATAACCCCTTCCAGCACTGTCACTGCCTGCTCAAAGCCCAGCCCCCACTGAGGAAAAAGCCCGGCGCAGCTCTGGCTCCAGC
>NW_017729026.1:19915817-19924810 GCF_001723915.1 Gavialis gangeticus | reverse complement strand
GCCCACCCGCCCCACCCCACACAGATCCAGGGACACATGCCACCCCTGTACCCTCCCAGGGTGCATGCAGAGGCGGGAGCTGCCCATCCCCATGCTCCCCAGATGAGCTGCGGCTCTGCCCTGTGCCTTCTCTGCCCCAGCTGGGCAGCATCTGCCCCTGCCCCACTACTTCCTCATTGCAGGGGACCTGCCCCCCATGCCCTTTCCTTTCCTTTCCCACTCCCCTTCCACCACACCAGACTTACAAGCTGCCCACATCTCTCCAAGATGCCAGGCTCTGCTCCTTGCTGCCTGCATGCTGCGCTGTGGCTGCATGCATAGAAATTTATTGGCCACATCTGGAACCTAAATCCTTATTTCCCATAGACTCTTGGTATCTTTTTACGCGACTTCTATTTGCACAGTGTTTTTTTCCAAGAACATAACCACCCTGTAAATTGAGACCTGACTGTATATTGCTTTTTCCCCTATCACTGAAAGCAGAAGGTGCCCTAGGTGGTATGCTTACTTTCATAGAAGCATCTTTTTAAAACATAAGAAGTGCTACACTGGATCAGATCATGGGTCCATCTAACCCAGTATCCTGTATCTTACAGTGGCATTTAGTGTGACTGCTTTGGCAGGGGCAACAAAGAAGGGGAAATCATTATTAACTAAAATCAATGGAAATAGATAATATTGACCAACCTGGCAATTATATTTTCTGTCTGGATTAAGACCCAGTTATGAAGTATAAAAGAACTAACCGCTGTTGCCATTAAAGTGACATGCTGATAAGAATGGTATGTGCACAACCAGGAACAATTTCCACACCAGGTGCAACTGGTTATGTCCCTTTTGGATGCAGAGAAGTTTCTGGCTGTGAACCATGTGGCATTCCAGGTCCTAATACTCAGAAAAACATCCCAAAGAGGATACTAACACAAGCAACACTTAGGGCAGGTCTAGCTGGGAAAAGTATCTCAGCTTCCTCTATATTTTTCCAGTTGGGAAAGCAAAACAGCACACTGGAGATGTGAGGTTTCTGGCTCGCAGTTAAAACATCAAGCAGACTAGGAAGAGTCTGTAAATGAGGCATTTGCTACATCAACAGGACTATGCTGTTTCATAATTTAAACAACTTTGTGTTTCTGTGTATCACACATTGCATGAAGAACAAGTTTGTGACCATAGCCAAACAATATAAGTGCCATATGCCCTGAATATAAAAGGAAATTAGTTAGTAAGAAGTACTCCATCAGACATTGCACTGTAATCCTATTTCACAGATTACTCTCCCCCTTTTAAGTTTTAATAAATTTCACCTCTTGCACTGTGGCACAGTATTTTTCCTCTGTGTTTCTGAGGAATAGACTGGTTGAAACAGAAAACTGTGGTAAATCATCTCATCTTATTTGGATTCCCCTTTTAATTCTTAAATTGTAAGCTTTTGGGAAAATTATGAGCTCAATCGTTTTATGTTAGTGTGCAGTGCCTAGCACAATGGGACCCCTGGTCCTTGATTGAGATGTCTAGGTTTTACTACTACTACTACATTAAGACTCTTAGCTTACATTCTTGCACCTGCCACTGACTCTCAGATGAGGGTTTATCTATACCACTGCAACAACTGGACCCGGGAAGGCCTGAGCACATCTGGCCCTCCTACATTCACAAGCTAGTTACTCCAGGCTTGTCCTGTGCCTGTCAAGGCATAAAATGCTCAGATATTCAGGACAATTTGGGGAGGAGGGCATTGAAACTCTTCTGTATAAAGTTTTCTTTAACATATTTTCTATTATTTCATATGAGCAATTTTAAAAGAGAAACAAATCCTCAAAGAGGTCTCAAAGCCATGAATAAGCAAATTGTACAGTATAGCATAAACCACACTTTATTTCCTAAGCAGGATCAGTAACCAGAGCTCATTGACAACTACCAATTGCAGAAAACAAAAACTGACCCTAGGAGGAGACTTGCCCACTTGCCCACGAGCATAGGATGAACCTGTGCTCTTTCAAAGAGGGGTTCATTACCAGTGAATCACTATTCACTTCTGCTTAGCTACTCTAAGTCTTGCTCTCTTTTAATGAAGAGCTTCACTGTAATAAAATACTACCCCTGCCCCACCACTGATATCTCACTTTTTGCCGTGTGGAATTCATTAGTTCCAAACAGTTCTGAAATTCCTCAATAGCCAAAATAAAGGACTTATTTATAGTTTGAGGGTATTGCTCACAGCAAGACATGAATGATTATTTTTGCCACTTTTGTTACTTATCCTGGCAGCAATATAAAATTGCATATGAGCTGGTGTATCTGTATCCACTTTGGTGTTATTACTATTTGTTTGATTTGTATTTAATATCAGAACATAGAGAATGAAGCCTAGGAAACTACCATAGCTTTTCATATACAAAACTCCTTCATTTTGAACAGCAGAATGAACAAAAAAGAAAATACTGGTAAGTAGCAGTTAGTAACTGAGTCTGTAGCAGGAACCTGTAGCATTCATGTTTCTGAGGAAGCAGTCAGCAAAAGTTTTATTTAAGTTATAAACAAACAATTTATAGAGAGTTTGATACTCAAGCTTATTAACTTGAAAGTACTGCACTTAGTTAACTACCCTTTTATGTATCTCCATAGCACTTGAAGGAAGCTAAATACCTGTAAGCATAGACTGGTGGACACAGGGCTTGATCCTGTACTATTACAAAGTTTTGCCATATACCTAATAGGACTCAGGATCTGAGGATGCATCTACACAAGATGATGCTTTACTCAAGAGTAGAGATAATTACTGT
The DNA here is from genome assembly GCF_001723915.1 of Gavialis gangeticus. Classification (NCBI taxonomy): domain Eukaryota; kingdom Metazoa; phylum Chordata; order Crocodylia; family Gavialidae; genus Gavialis; species Gavialis gangeticus. Next base: position 19,922,027 of record NW_017729026.1, on the reverse strand, counting down.
GGATTAAGTATCTCTGCTTACGCATGCAGACGGCTTATTAGGAGTATCTACACGTTCATTAATGTGCAGTAGTTACTGTGCATTTAGTTTAGTACTTGCTTAATGAAATACTAACTAAATGTGCAGAAACTACAGTGACTGTACAGTAGCACCAGTGCATGTTTTTTTTCATGACTGTTACTAGACAGTAGCCTAGTAATACTGTGCAGTAGCTTATTAGCACAGTTTTTTACCAGCATGCTACTGTGCAGTAGCTTAATAACATTGCACAGCAGTGTGCTGGTAAAAAACCTGTGCTAATAAGCTACTGCGCAGTATTACTAGGCTACCATGCAGTAACGGTCATGAAAAAACCATGTGCTAGTGCTACTGTACAGTAAGTGTTTCATGTAGATGTCCCTACTGTGTAATAATTTGCTCCAATCCTGAGTAAATTTGCTACCTGTAACTATAAGTAGCAAATTTACAAGGGAACAATTACTGCACAGTACAGCATCTGTAGACAGTCAACTGGGAACAGATGTGCTGCTGGGCAGCAGGGGGCAGGAGATTGCTCCCTGCCCCTGGGAGCTGTCTGCTGCTGGGGTGGACTCCACCACCAGAGCCCAGGTGGGGACAATGTCCCCCTGCCCCAGCAGCAGGGAGCTCCCAGCCTTGGTTCCACATATGCTGAGCCAGGAGGGGCCAGACAGCCATGGGCCAGCCTGCTATTGGCATGGTGGGTGAGCAAGGCCAGCGCAGAGCCCAGCAGGAGCCCGAGGCACTGTCTGTCACTGCCAGGGGTAGGGACTAGAACAGCCATTGCACGGGGAGGTACAGGCCATGAGGAAAGTGCTACACATGCTGCTCCTGTGCTACACATGCTGCTCCTGGCCAGGGAAGTGTCTGGCCATGGAGCAGAGAGAGGGGCTGGCTTTTCAAGTGAGCTGCCAGCTGCTGGCAGCTGCAGCTGGAGCCTTGAGTTCAACCCGGTGGCAATGGGGGCCCATTGAAGGGTTGCAAGATAAGGGAGCAGTTTGCTGTTGGGAGCAGCAAATCTGTTCTCACATTCCTTCATATGTAGATGCATACCCAGGACTGTTTACTTGTGATGAGTTTACTACTCATGCCAGTGGGTGTGTCTACACATGCAGTTGATGTGGGACCAGTTTACTTGTGAGTAAACAGTCCCAGGCAGGCGTCCACATGTGCAGGGAAGTGGGAGCAGATTTGCTGCCAATGGCACCAAGCTGTTCCTGCTTCCTGATGCCCTGCAACGGGCCTCTGCTGCCACCAGGGGGAGTTCCAGGCTTTGGCTGAAGCTGCCAGCAGCTGGAAGCCCTTCTGAAAAGGCAGCCCTACTCATTGTTCCCTGGCTAGCCCCTTCCCTGGCTAGGGACAGCACATGGCAGCTCTCTCCTCCCTGCTGCCTCGGTACCATGGCTGCCCCTGCCCCTGCCCCTGTCCTGGGCAGTGATAACCAGGGCCATGGGCTCCTGCTGGCCATTGTGCTGGCCCTGCTAGCTCCCCCACACTGACTACTAGCTGACCCACAACCATCTGGCCCTTCTGACTCCCCCACATGCAGTAACCACCTGCCAGGCTGCCACACATCGTCCCAGAGCTGCCGCCAAAGCACACCTGCCTCCTGAACTCCATCTGCCTGGCCAGACAACAGCCCTTCTAATTGGGTCCTGGAATAACAGTTATGTTTATGTTACTTAAAACATCTCAGTAAAAACATGCATCAGTAAAAAAGTTTAGCTGTCAGTAAAACTGAAGATTGTCAGTTAAAAAAAAAATCCTTGGGCTGGCAACCCTGGGTTCAGTTTTCTGCTCTTCCAGGACTTCCTGTGTTCCAGTGAGCAAAACATTTAATTTGCTGATGTAAAATATCCACGTATGATTGTGAGGAAAAATATTCAGTAATAATAAGGGCCATGTAAGAACCTAGCTAAGTAAAGAAGAACTGGTGACACAGTGATGTTTACATGTTTTATTATACTTTTCTCAGGTGATGCTCAAATGTAAAGCTACCATGAACTATAATGCACCATAATGTTCAAACCTGCTAATGAGCTATACCATCTCAATAACACTCTCATATTAAAGCTATGTAAGATGCTGGGCAAGTCTACACATGTGCTTTACTGCATAGTAGACTAATTTACTGCACAGTAAAGCATCATTATTTACATGTGCCACAATTAGGGCACAGTAGATTAATTTACTCTGGCATTGAATAATCCCATCAGACATGGGTAGCATCTGATGGCAGAGTAAATTACTGTGCTTAAATGCATGTGTAGACAGTGACGTTGGGCTTAGTTTCCTCCTCCTCAAGTTGCACCTGAATTTATTCAGTCATATTAATTGCATGTGTAGATGCATCTGCTAAATCTCAAGCAGCACTAGCACTGCTTTATTTAGCAAAAACCTATGGGTCTGCTACATGCAAATGGACAAGCATTGGACTTCACTGTTGTCAGGTTTCCTTACTAAGAATCTGCTCCTACTCCCAATGAAATGTCATCCTGGCCTGAGTTCAGTAGGAGCAAATCTGAAACAAAGGCAGAATTGGAAACTGCACAAAGTATTTACAGCAAATTAATCCTTATTCCTGGAATATATAGTATATTTTTATAACGACTTAATATTTTGAAGTCTTTGCAATATCACTTATGAGCAACTGGTAAAGAGAGTCACATTTATAATGAAGAACAATAGGAGTCCAAGTGGAGATTTGAGGTCTAGAAGAGACTTGTTCCTTAAACAAAATTTCCATTGAAATCACTGGCATTGCTGCCTGGCAATGGAAGGAAAGGATCAAACCTTTTCAGTCATTTATGTTGAATTCTGCAACATGGAGTGTAAAATCTTCTGTACATTTTGATATTTGCTATTTGCCTGTCTTCAGCTTTCTAAGATGTGAGTGGCTGCATCTGAAGGTCACCACTGCCAAGATAAATATTTTCTTCTGAGACCAAGTGGTCTAAATATTAGTTTATGAAAATTTCTTCTTTTATTATCTCCACTTACTTCTTTTTGCACTTTTTGTCTTCCAGCTTCCTTAAAAATGTAATTCCTATTTCTGTCACATCATCACCCTTTAATCTGTCTTGAACAAAAGTAACTTCTGCTGCTAAATTAATCTGGAAAGAAAAAGGCCCAGTCAGTTAATTAAAAAAAAAAGATTGTTTCTTTTCTCATCATTTTATTTTATTTTTTCCCACAACAAGAGGCCTCCCCTTTCTAAGCTTTTATTACAAAGGAATACTATAGAGATATTTGAGGACTGAACATAGTATAACATCTAAAAATATGTCTCCATATTCATTTAAACTTATTTACATTTTTCACAATCCTAACACTATGTCAATATTTTGATACTAGTACCTAGTGGATGCATCTACACGTTCATTAATGCACAGTGCTTACTGTGCATTTAAAATTTAGTACCTGTATAATCAAGTACTAAATAAATGTGCAGTAACCCGAGTTACTGCACAGTAGCACTGGCAAACACCTTTTTAGTGACGCTGCTGCATGGTAGCCTAATAATACTGCGCTGTAGCTTATTAGCACTCTTTGTGCTGTGACACACTACTGCACAGTATTATTAGGCTACTGCACATTTAGTGTCTTGTGTAGATGCACCCAATGTCAACATGGTAATTTGGTTTCTGATGAGGATGTGAAACTTAAATTTGATGAGTTTCAGTTTATAATCTTGCATTTTCCCATATAGTCTATAACAGTTATCAATGTGTTAATTACCTTATTAAAAGGTATCTGAATTTGAGATTGATTTACAGCCCTGTGTATGATACTTTATACAATGTTAATTTTGTTGTACAGTAACTAAAATTTAAAAAAAGCAAACTGGATTTTTCATGCAGGAAAAAAATGTGGCCCAAATTCATCTATGATATAGCTGTATCATCTTCAGCAGAGACACAATAGATTTTTAAGGTAATGTAGTGATTTAAGTAACAATTTATCTATGTTATTCCCTTGTTAATGCTTTATATTTAAAAATAAATGTGTAATGCTCTTTGATGCACCATGATGACTTAATCCTATTATTTATAGACACATTCTATTCTCCAGAATAAAATGGGGGTCAACTCCATTCATTTGGATAGTATATTTCTATCTAAGGTGAAAATACACCTTGTGTCAAATGGAACCAGATTTGGCTGTATTTAGTGTATTTGGTGTGAGGGGGTGAGGGAATGGATATTGTTTAGCCTGCTACAGTGTTTAAATGGTAGTAGATGCTATTGTTTATTTAGCTGTTCTATTTTCTGTCTATACATAACACAGATAGAAAAAAAAATGAATGGCAATGTTTTTTTACCATTTCCAAGGCTCCTCTAATAACACCACACAGGAGGTTACAGTAGCAAAGTGAAGACCGCCCTGCTGGAAGTTCCTCAACAAAGTCTACTAAAGGATTCTTGTTCAGAATTAAGGAGAATTTATTCCTTCTTTTATTAATGCAGGTCACACTAGGAGTAATCCCGAGGTACATCTTGAAGGCAACCTGGAAAAAACAAAAAAATGGGTACATAAACCTCTTATGAATAAAACAGGATAGAATAGTAGTTTTCAACCTTTTTAGACATAAGGCACCCCTACAGAGACTCCTAGCACGACTTTAAAAATGTGAGCTCTGAGTTTTTGCTTTTTTTTACTACAGAAAAATAAAAGCCGTTTTTCTGTTGCAAAGAGGCTTTTAGACACCAGATTCTGTTGTTCTGCTTATTAAAGAAAATCGGGGCTCATTGAACACCTCAATTTATGCTGTGTCCAGCATAAAATACATACAGCATACAATCTAGGCTTCCCTGGATCCCAAGATAGTACATTAGAGTGGTATAGGTTCCCCCACCACCTTCATTGCTTTTACTCAGTTGTTTTTTGGTATAAAAGCACCACTGTAAACTGAGCACAGTCAATGAACCTGGATTATCACCACTGGTGAACTTCCAGGTCTGGAGTGTACCTATAAGATTTGGGGGGGCATGGCATGGACAGTGCATGTTAATTCACCTCTTGACCAAATGTGGCACTGATAGAGACAAGCTCTGGAATATAACTCAAGCAAATATATTTCTGCAATTGCTGAAGATTGTAGCTCAAGAACTGGGGCAAATAAATGTGGGTGTCTGCTATTTTCTGATTTGAAGCTGTAGTCAAACAACAGGGTTAATAACTGAGACTGACGGCTTATTTGAGAGGGAGGCATTGTTTTCATCACAGCTTATAATGAAGATCACTGTAAAAATATAATAATCCTTGTAGCTATCCAGCATCTACTTTGCCAGTGGAGACTCTCATCTGGGTGTTATTTCATGAGGAAGGATTTACAGTGACATCATCACTTCATTGAGGCTGCACTAAGCCAGACAGACTAGCAGCATATTTTTCTTCTGAAGAGCTCCTCCCTAAAACACGGCTACAGATTGCTGCACAACAGACAAAGGCTCATTTCCTTTTTTGTTTTGTTTTGTTTTAATTTTGTTTATCTTTAGTGGCCAGCAAATATGGATGGTATACAAACAATTCTGAAATTCCTTATTAACCAGAAAACTGCCATTGGCTATAGTTTTATGGCTCTACTGACAGTGGGAAGTGAACGCGCATTTTCTGTTGTTGCTTTCAAGTGCCCCTGCAGCAGTGAAAACTTCACGTATGGCTTGGTATTTCTCTTTGCCCCAGCCTTGGTGTTGCTAGTCATTGGGTATTTCCTGAATAGCAGGACCTGGAAACTCTTCACGGGTTGCTTTTTGAACCCCAGGAAAATATTCCCCAAAGGGAACAGCTGCCGTTTCTTTTATGTCTTTGGACAAATCACCTTACACGCCCTGATAGCCCCAGTGATGTGGCTTTCTGTGGCTTTGCTCAATGGGACTTTTTATGAATGTGCCATGAGTGGCTTACAAAATCCTGGGTACTTAAATGTGCTTTGCAAGAATAAATCTGTCAAGTGCTGGGAAGAGCTGTACAAAGTAGTCTGTGGCAAAACCACCATGTCCTTTGCAGAGAGTGAGGAACTAAAACTGACACTTCAAGCACAGTCTCAGGTAAGGAAAATAGAGTAATAACTTTTTTCTCTGTGATTTGTATTAATTGTCTCATTTATCTGCACAAGATGGTGACCAGAATGCTGGTAGAGCAAAACAAAAGAAAGTGGAATAAGTGAGGGGAAGGCTATGATCTTCTGAC
>NW_017729026.1:19902863-19910817 GCF_001723915.1 Gavialis gangeticus | reverse complement strand
AGATCAAGTGACTACAGAGGACCCCTACCACTTCTACTAGGAAAGGGGAACATAGCGAGGACAGACTGCAGAGAGCCAGATGGCAAAGGGCAGCAGGCGTGAGCTGCATGTGTAAATTGACCTGCTGGTCTCAGAAAGCCAGGTTACTGATGAAGGAATCAATGCCACCTGGGCGCTGAGAACTGGGTTAGAAGACTGACCGATGCTGAGTTGTTGCCTACTTCCACAGCAGTCTCCCTAACGGCAGGGTGAGTAAAACTATCAGATCCTAGTGAGAGAGGGTAATTCTTGTGAGAAGAACGGATTTTGATAGAGAAGACAGAAGTAGTCTTATCTGTGTTACAAAAACAACTTGTATATTAATACTAAAAGCAAGGTACAATTTTTCCAAACAGGCTGTGTGGTCTGCCTAATATCATCTGCCTAATACAAAAACAATTTTTAAGCATCTAAATTCCTGTGCACTGTTTATATCACTTGTCTATTTTTGCATTTCCTTCCTCTCAAGTAATGAAAAAAGTCTATTTAGTTTGACTGCTTTCTAAAATGTTTGTATAGTATGAAGGAAACTAGACCTATAATGAAATAACAAAAACCTGCAAAGATATAATATTATTCACGTCTCACAACCATATTTTACATTTCTGTGTTGCTTAGTGATGTCAGAAAACTGAGAGAAAAGGAATCAAAGTAAACTAAAGAGACAGCAAAGCAGTCCACAGGAAATTGGAGAAAGATGACAGTCAGGATACTGCATGACTCTGCAGTGTCAACAAATAATTATCATGCAGCAATTGTATTTGAGTATAACTGTTTCATGTCCTAGAATCAGGTTGTTGTTTTTTTTCAGGTCCTAGTGCACTGCATGTTTGGGCTGCATGGGAATGACTTCTTGTTTAAAAAAATACTTGAGTGTTTGTGGGAAATAATAAAAATCAACTGGGCAAACTCAAGTCTAGCAGTGTGTGAGCACATAAATCACAGAAGTGCAGCACTCCTATTGAGAGAAGGAAGCACATGAGGTATGAAAAGGATGGATAATACAGAAAAAATTAGGTGTGGAATGCTAACAGCTGGTATAAGCCTGCTGAGAAACTAACCAAAATGACACTATTCTTCAATGCCACTCTCTAAAGTTTTCCAGGCAAGTCAAAATTTGTTCTTTGATTCTCTTACTTCTATAAGGAAACTCTGTAGTAGATACAGATGTTACGTGTTAATTTTTGAATACCAATGCAGAAGTTCATACATGACAGGCTGTAGTCCTTCCTATCAGCTCTATCAGTGCTGTGCAGAGGACAAACATTCAATTCCTCAAGTTACTGTGTATGTGAAATTTAGGTTCTTTCCACTATGGAATGAAAGCAAAGCATTTCTGCAAAAAGAAATTGTGTCAGCTGAGTCATTTGGTTGCATATAGCTGGTTAGAACACTGGCTTGGTACACAGAGGAACCACGTTCAAATCCTGCTTTGCTTAAATCAGAGAACAGTTTTTCATCCCAAGTCAATGCAAATAAGGTTGAGCAGGGTCTGAACCCACAGCAGCCAATATCATAAACACCAAAGTAAATCTCTTTCTCAGAACATGCCTGACAAACTGTTGCAACTGACAGGTTACTATAAAACATTCACTTCAAAAACTAGGTCTGTAAAATGAAATGTTTCTGAAAATGTTCTGGTCAGTTCTATGGCAAGGGTCAGAAATTACACAAAAACCAGTATAAATGAGTGGAAATCAGTTCTAATTTGTAACAGAACAGTTACAAATTCAGTGCACGTAAACCACTTTCAAAATAGCCAAAACTGGTTTAAGATAAACCTGGATGGACGTAGTATCAGACTTAATTGATTTAGGTTAAATTGGTTTATTAAACTTCTGTCCCAGATCCCCTCCAGATTCAAGTTTACTCACAGTCCCTCAGCATCCCAGAATGCTTTGCAGGGTGGGCAGGCTAGCTTTGGACCAATCTGTCTGCTCCAGCAGAGCAGGAGGCATGCCCTACTGCCCCCTGGCTTCTGACCTGGGCCACTGCAAGCGTGTGGCTGCATTTCTGGAATGAAAAGCAAATGTCTGTTCACTTACTTATGGTTCGATCTGTGCAGCTTAGACCACCCTGTGAAGATTGAACTGATTCAGCTTTGGGCTTTTTGAGCATCAATACAGAACTGGGTTTGATTCTGGTCTCTGGTCCAAATGTCTTCAAGGAACTGTGTGATAGCACTTCCGCCGCCACCCTAACACAAGGACTAGAAGTGCTGGAGGTAATAAAAAGATCTGGGAATTTTCTGAGAGACCATTGATTTATAAAGACCAGAAAAGTTTGTGGGAATAGACCACTTGAGATCTACTGATTTGAATCTTCTGATTCAAACCATTTTGAGGAAAAAAAATCCACTTAAAATTGCTTGTCATTTTACTTTTAAATTGTAGTTAAATTATAATAAAACATTAAACATTGAGTTCTGATAACAATTAAAAGTTGTTAGAATTAAATTATTCAATTGGCCTGGCGCACAATTTTTTTCTGGGTAACTATTGTCTGACAGTATTTTGCAATTTCAACTTTTTCATCTCAATTTAGGATAGGTAACATTTTCAGGGAATTGGAAAATTATTTCCTACCCACCTCTGATATACTTCTCTTTGGTGTAATAATATGTAGTAAGAAATTTCAAATATATTGCATTGTACCTTCATATTTTTATGAAAAAATATCCTCAGCTTAAGCTTTGACAAGTCTTTCTAACCTATTGAAAGAGATGGTTTGATAGAAATAAGACTGCAGGGGTCACTTCATTTGCAAACAAATACTATATACTTTGACAATCCTTTGCATGCTCATTTTGATTTAAAATTTCAACTCATAAGTTAAATTATGCAAAGGGGACAGAATGTTTTGCATTTAGTTCATGACTCTGCCACTGAGGGCACACCCAGACATGCATAGATGTTTGGTTCCCCAGGGCCAAGTAGCAGTGGCACACCTTACACTACAGCTACTTGTACCCGGGAATGGCTGTGCCATGCACAATTTGGCTTGTGGCAAGTTACCCTGGTGGGTGGGGTAGAGGAGGCTGGGGCCAACACAGTGCTATCCCCAGCAGCCTTAGCTGGGGTCCTGGGAGCCTCCTGGGGCCGCAGCCACAGTGATTCTACCATGTGGAGGAGCCTGGCCGGCAGCTGCAGCACAACTCCAAGTGGCCCAGCTCTGCTTTCCAGAAGCTCCTGCTGTCTGAGTGTGCACTGTGCCATTTTCTTTTTCCTGCAGTTTTTTTTTGACCCCTGGATACCTGCAGAAAAAATAAACCAGCGCAGTGCGTGCTCGGGCAGCATGCTCTTGCAGTGCCGTGAACACCGGACTGTGCAGTATGGGGCACTGCAAACGTGTTTGCAGTGCCCCATACTGCACAACCACGCTTGTCTGGACATTCCCTGATTTCCCGTGTGACCTTTGACAACTCACGTAATCTCTTCATGCCTGGGTTTTCCCCCTTTAAAATGAGGTAATATAATTTCTAATTGCTCTTTGCCTGCTTTATCTATTTCAATTATAACCTTTGCTTATAGATGGTACCAAACACTTTATCTCCGAAATCATTTCTGTGCATTACTGTAATAACAATAACAAATCAATCCATCTACAACTTCTAAAACAAAATACAATCTATAAGGAATTCAAACTTCTTGATCTCCACATACTGCATATTCTTTGTTCGTTTGAACTTCCATTAACTTCAGTAGGACTTGGGGTACCATATGAATGAAAAAAGATATACTTTATTGATCTGTGTTTTGGATAAAAGAGGTTCACAGTGTGCTGTAAACAGATGTTGCACTTTTCTGGGAGAAAGCCTTTTATGCCAGAGTCCTACAGGTGTTCACACCCATTGTCCCACTTCCAGTACATGTGACATATACCAGATAAAATGTGCTAACAGCTTTTCCTGGGTGTCTTAACTGCAATCCATTCTAGAAACACACCTGTCAAGCTGTGTGCTGTCCCTGGCCACCTACTAGCAGAGGAGCAGCAATACAGCTTGGAAAGTCTACCTCTGTAAAAGGCTGTGCTGCTCCTATTTTGATCTAAGTCATGACCTGGGACAATCAGAGCCACTTTAAATTAAACGCATTTTTACTGCTACATGGTGGCTGAGTCAAAACTACTGGGCTAGTGTTTTTCTAACTATTAGGCATGTAAGTGAACATAGGTGCCTGACTGCAATTCTATTCTACTCTGCTGCTCGAGTCCCTTGAAGACAGTTAATGCAAAAAAGTAAGTGCATTTCTTTCCTCCTCCTCATTACTTTTTTGTCACTCGCAGTCTTACAGCTGAGATGACTGCATGCTACATAAGTAGATACCCTAATGGATTTTCAAGACTTGAACAGCGGGGGATAGAATCAAACTTAGGTATCCAAGTCCACTTATATGCCCAATAAAGCCAAAGGGAGAGCAGGGTGGCATTTTAAAGGCTAACTGGTTCAAAATAGGTAGAATAGAAATTGGCCGTAAGAACTGTGGATTCCTTCATTGTGGTGTTGCAGTGCTAACCCTGGAAGGCATCAGGGCTCACTGTTGTACCCTAATGTGAAGCTAGAATGGTGGCTACTACAGAATATTCATAGCTATGTTTCTCTGAAAGACTTTGAGCTGTGTCTGGTCACCAACTGGTGTTGTTATGCAAGTGTCCTGCCTGGTTTAGCCTAAAGTATTAAATTTTTCTGGGTGCTGCTATTTCTCTTGTCCATAAGCACAACAGCCAGACATTCCTAATCTAAGTGAAATTTTGATTTTTCAACTTGGAACCTATTTCTTTTCTTTTCCAGATTCTGGGGTGGTTTGTGATAGTCGCCACGGCTCTTTTATCTCTGTTAACTACATGCTGTGCCAGTTGCCAGTCCAAAATCAGCCACCTCCAAATGAAGTTCTGGAGGATCTACATAGAGAAGGAGAAAGAACAATTGGATCAAATTTTTCAGCTCTACGCCACCAAGCTCAGTGAACGAAACCTGAAGAGTTTTTTTGAGACCAAAGAACCAGAAGCCTTTCCCATGCCAACATTTCAGGCATGGGAAGACGCTTCTCAGCTTTATTCTTTTAACAGTAGTGAACAGCATTACAGCACCATTCATAGACTGGTTGAAGATGGCCAAAAAGATATCAGAGAGGAAAGAGAGACCATGCTGGATTTTGTAGATGGACGAGAAATCCCATAGTTGATGGCTGTTTTCAGCCTTTTTAATAGCTTGCCAACGTTGCATATTTTTATTTGTTTTAATACTTCTATTTTGTTAATATTGGGATCTATTCCTCTGCGGTTATTTTCTTTTTCCCCAATTCCTCTTTCTAATTATATGCCGGTTTAAGAAATACAGTCAAATATAATTTCTGTGCTTCAGAGTCCTAATACAAAACTCACTGGTGTCAGTGACAATAATTCCATTAACTTTAATGGGTTTTTCATCAGACACTAAAAACATAAAGGACTCAGCATAGATTTCCATGAGCTAGCTTGTGCAACAGACAAAGGGGACAATTTTCTGTGTAAAATATATAGCATATAGGTATCACACAAATAAAGGGATTATTGTAAGCTCATATATTTTAATAATATGTTATTGTTATAACATGTATTTTAATAGTGCATTGTTTCCCACTGGAAATCTGGGAAGCTTCCCTTGCTATGGCACGAGGGTTCCCATTTATAGCCATGTCTGATTCTCAGATGCTAGGAATTAAATCTGTTGCTGCTCTAAGACTGCAAGATGTGGTTTGTCTGGGACTTCAGCCAGCATACGATCAACAGTCTGAAAGGAAATACCATATTTTGAGAGAAAAAAGGAAATGCTTTTGTATTGGGGTAATTTGTTTAAGTTATACTAGTGTCTAGCAAGCAGCTCACAATTTTTAGAATCAGCTTGGGCAGAGATGAATTTGCAGGCAGAGTGCAGGTGACATGACCATAGAACCAAGGTCTGTGAAAAATGTATTTTATCACATGACCCTGTAGTTTATCACAAACCTGTGAGATTCATCCCATGCATGCTGCCACAAAGTTTTATAGCTCCAGGTTTTTAAGACATTAAAAAATGGTAAAGGCAGCTACTAAGCTCCTTTGGGGTAAATCCTTTGGGTAACTGGCAGACTTCTCCATAGCTTTTTACCATGAATCTGCCTGACTGTATATCTACACAGATCAAAAGTTATTAAATCAGATTATTTTAAAAATGCGCTAATGTCCTATATCCTTTTAATCTATTTACAGCAAATGTATTCACTGTGCTCACAGCAAAAAGATGCCTATTATTTGTTTGTTTTATTTCCTCTGCTATTATATCCAGGAGTGTATACATGCAAGAGATCTATTTGGGATCCATTTAGGATTTTTGTTTATAATTGTGGAGTAGAAATTAGAAAATTAGAATACTTGTTGGGTTAATAATCTTTCACATCAGTTTTTCAATTTTGGGGCAGAACTGAAATTGATTATCCTCATCTTGTGTGAAGACCCATTATGTGCCTGTCCTTTATTGGCAATATTCACTGGTACCACCAATAGTGGGAAAAGCTAAGGATGCCCCATCACTCAGGAAGCAAAGCCACATGCCCAGGCATACTAGACACTCAGCTAAAGTAGAGCTGGCATTCACATTTAGGCCTTAATGAGAGCTGGCATTCACATTTAGGCCTTTCAGTACTTCATTGTTTAGGACTAAATTCTATAGGCATAAAGAATGTTGTTAAAGGGATGCAATCTTCAATGAATTACAGTGTAAATAATATAGTCCTAGCAAAATATGCAAAACAATTACTGTACATCATGGTCTTTTAGCCTTTCTCAGGTGTAGAGTCAAATGAATACTGCAGAAAATTATGAAAGAAGAAATGCTCATTCATACAACAACTACAAATTCATTTTGATACTTATGTTTTATTTACTTTCCATAAACATTCATGCAGTCATGTTTACTGGCCAAAATACTCATTGAAAGAGAAATTTTGAGACACCTGTATGGAAGCATATGCCAAAAGTATACCTATTTTTCAGGGTATTTTTAATAGAAATAGGAAAGGGTTAGTGCTATTGTACAAGACATTGTAAGACCCCATTTGTGTGCTTGCCATCTATGTACTAAAAAAAGAGGAAGTTAAACTGCAACACCTGAAAGAAAGGATTATTAGGATGAATACAGGAAACTATATTCTGAGAGGAGACTATTAGAGCCTGAGCTGTTTAGCTTAGTAAAACAAAGTTTCAGAAGGATATGATTACTCTTTATAGATACACTTGAGTTTTTTTTCCCTCTCTCTCTTTGTGTGGGTTTTTTCATTTTCATTTTGTGGTGAATAATTCCTGATGAGGAAAAAGAGGCATACATTCATTTAATGAATTATTTGCTGAAAACAGTTGACTTAGTTCTATTCAATCTTTCCTCAAGGAAAACACCCATTTTTACTGATGGGAGTTTTGCATTAGTAAATACAACAGGCTACAGACCTAATGGTCATAGTCAGATTAGAAACCCAAGGTGAAACAAATCTTTGTTCAAATTTTAGCAGCTTTTGTCTTCTGGATGTTCTGTAAGCTGAGTACTGAATAATCCATACCCCCCATATACATGCACAATGTGGAATAAGACAGATATGCAGGTATGCACTAAAGAAATCAGTACTGGCCCTCATTCAGGTATCTTTATTCCAGATGGCTTCATAGATTCACACAATTTAAAGCTAAAAGAGGCCAGGCCAGACTTTATACAAAAGATGGTCACTTCCACCAGTGCCCCTGCCAGGCACTCTTTCAAATTGCAGGTATATAGATGCCTGCTCTCAGAAGAGGATTCTAGGCTTTGGATCCCAGCTGGATGAAGGCACCTCCATGGAGATCTGACTCAGGGACCTAAGCTTCTTCCGGTTGGCTGATCTCGTACGGCGAGCTTTAAACTAGACTC
>NW_017729026.1:19901764-19902852 GCF_001723915.1 Gavialis gangeticus | reverse complement strand
GGTCCCTTCTGACCCTAAATCTATGAAACTATGAAACTTATGTACATTGTTTCCTGTTGCCTACAGCAAGCTCCCTCTTTGGGAACCCATTCTCAGATGCACTCCTTAGGAAGCCAAAGTACCCTACATGGGGTTCCAGATTCCATGTTAGGGGCCAGATGCCTAAAAATCAGGCACTGAGGTGCTTAATTTGTCAGTGCCTACATCCCTTATTAGTTGTAGTCCAAGGATCTGTATAGCTTTTCCTATACTTTTCTTCCAAAGCATCTTTAGTTTAATTTAAATTGTCATATGGATGTTTGGAACCTTTTATATAAAATCAGTTGAGTGCCTCTCAGTTTGACCTTATGTTTTCAATTAAAATTTATCTGGCATGCATCCTGTAAACATTCCTTCCAACAGATACCACAGACTCTGCTTTTATTAATGTTGTCTCTAAGCTAAATTTTTCAGTTGCAATATTTTGCAACTGTGTGGGTGAGGCCTCAAATGGAGGATGGGGTCCTGTTCGGGGCACTGTACTAAAAAATGCACACAGAAAAATTGGAAAGAGTTCAGAGGAAAGCAGCAAGGTTGTCTGAAAACATATCCCATGAGAAAACTGAAGGTAGCCTGCACTGCACAATGCAGTGATGTGAAGAGATACCAACTTACTCTGAATGAGCTAGTTCAAATTGTGGAAATTGTACAGCTGCAACCACATGACATTCCTATATTTCATTATGTCTAATTACCCTGGGAAAAGTACTGCACCAATACAGCTACACTGCTTCTAGTACCTAAGCTGGCTCAAATAGAGGTAGCTCAAATATCTGCACAGTATACTGTTAAGCTATATAGACAGACCTTGAGAAGGGATATTGGTAACCGTCTTCCAACATGTAAATGATTGTTATAAAAGGGGATAGTAATCAGATGTGTAACTAGCAATTTCAGTTCCCTGGGCAGAGATGTGCCAAAGAGCTGGCTGGGAGGAGATTCTGAATACCAGAGAGTAGGGATGTGGAGCATCCTGGGATGCTGTTCTAAAACAGTGGCCAGGGCTTGCTCACCCTGCCCTAGATCACTGATAGTGATTTTTTTTTTCT
>NW_017729026.1:19878751-19896764 GCF_001723915.1 Gavialis gangeticus | reverse complement strand
TGTGTAACTAGCAATTTCAGTTCCCTGGGCAGAGATGTGCCAAAGAGCTGGCTGGGAGGAGATTCTGAATACCAGAGAGTAGGGATGTGGAGCATCCTGGGATGCTGTTCTAAAACAGTGGCCAGGGCTTGCTCACCCTGCCCTAGATCACTGATAGTGATTTTTTTTTTTCTGGACTGAGTGGGGATAACTTGCTTAATTCATAGCAGAGATGATTTAGATTAAATGTTAGGAAAATCTTAATTAAAAGGATAGCTAAGCACGGGAGCCACTTTCTCAGTGGGTCCTGGGATATCTTTCAATGGAGTTTTTAAGAACCAGCAAGACAAACATCTTTCCGGTACAGTCTATGGCAAAGATACCAAACTCATCTGGCCCTGCAGGCTGGAGAAGTTATGAAGGGCCAGTTCTGGTGCATGAAGCCAGTGTGTGGGCTGGATCCATAGCACAGAGCTGTATCATCTAGCCTGTGGGGCTCACAATTTGGTGGTGGCAGTGTTAGTTGCCACAGTTTTTGGAGCCATGGTCATTGCCACTCCTCCCAAAACCAAATTTCCAACTAGTGGGCAGTCCCATGGGCCAGAAGACGTAGCTCTACAGGTCAGATTTGCTCTAGCATCTGATGAAGCAAGTTGTCACCTAAGAAGGCCTTTCTGAATGAGTTAGTGTATGGTGCCACCCTGGCATGTGAGTTATAATTCACACAGTTTATCCTCGTATCAATCCCTATGGGCTGATGGCCCCATAAAACTATGTCTACCACAATGCATTGTGGTCATAGGACTCCCATGATGTACTTTAGTGGTTCAAGCAAAGCACAAGAGACCACTGTCCAGTGTGAAAGATAGACTATCGGGGGAACTTAGCCCGGTAGGACAAGAGGGTCATAAGGCAAACAAATTACAGCTCCCATTAGGTATTGTTCTAGCTCAAGTGAATGCAGAGATTGTTGATGCTGACCATATTCAAAACCAGAATAAAACTTTGATCTTACAAATTTTCTTATGGAAAATTTAGAATCTGCATTAATCATAATTTCCAAAAGAAGAAAAAAAATTTTAAAAAATTCCCACCTAAGACTCCTACTACTTGCTGCATCCCTTAGTTTTCTAATGAATTCTCTCTCTCTAATAAGAACATCTTTTTCTCATTTAGATATGAGAATTTTACTATGCTCTTTCCCCACTGTATAGCCCACCCTACATTATCAAGATTTCTGTTACTGAGGAAAGTAAGTAGTTAAGTGTGCTAAGTGCTCATATGCTTTCCATTTAGTTTCAGCTGTGCTTCACATTAGACTATTAGGCCTATTGCTTTCCAAAGTCTATTGTTAAAATTTCCTGTGCAAGGCAGAACTCACATGGAAACTATGCAAAACCATGACAGTTAATAGTTCAAAGAAGTACAAATTCATTTAAGGTAAAACTGCAAGAATTAAAACTGGAAATTGGAAAGGTCTAACCCTTCAGGATAACTATACTGGATGTTAAGCTGTGAATAAGAAAATATATTCAAAGAAATTCAAACAACAGCTAAGAAATGGACTTTATTGTCATTGCAAATTATGACTGGCCACACAGTTCTTGAACCTTTCTAATCTAGCTCCTCTGAGGGTAAAATGAGGTCACCTGAGGAAAGAGGAATAGCTCTTTATCCAGACCTCCTTCATGAGGAGCAGGTTTTGGCACCTGTACCTAAAGGGAAGTACACTGAATGGAGTGTTTTGAAAAGCTGGTCCTTAACCTCTTTATCTTATCCCCATATATCTGAAACAGGTAGGTAACACCAGTATCTACTGAGGCACTTATATGCCCCCCTTGCTGTAGCACCTGCCAAATATTGATGGATTTAACAGTGCTGTTCCCATGAAGGAACATATATTATTATCTTTCTTGTGTGGAAGCCAACTGAAGGCCAATAAATGTCATACAGCAAAACTAAATTAATTAGCATTTATAAGGTGCTTGTATACAACTGTGCTGAGTATCTTAGACATGTACACAGATAAAATACTAACAGGGCCACTAGCTTTCTTTGATATTTAACAGCATTCCCATTATAAGTCAACTGGCACTTTTTTTCCTAGCACCACACAATGCGCTGCACATATAAGTGATGGATCCAAATTAAAGGATGGGTGAGATAAAACACCCAGACATAGAAATCAGAATTTTGATCGGATAATACAATTCTCAGTACCCAAAAATTAAACTGCTAAGAAGTATCTTTCCTATTCCACTAGCAACCATGCTAGCCAAAAATAGCATTTTTTCCTAGCATAGTTTTATTCTTCTAAAGCACTTTTCCATAAACACTGTTTTGATATAATGTGATACTCTAAAGGCCTTGGCAAGTCACCACTGATTTCATAGATTTACAGAGGTCTCATTTCTGCTTGCAGTACAGCACTTTACTTTTCAATTTACTGCCCACTACTAAGCACAGCAACCTTTCATGCACACTTTTTCCATTCCCCTGGGGTCTGAAAGGAATATTTTCCAAGCATTGATAGGCTTACAGAAGGCTACCACTGGGATTTCAAGTGTTTAACTTTCAGCATAGGACTTTTGGTAGAAGAACTGATCACAGTTCCATCCACTCCCTCTTTCAACTTGCAATTTAGGGGTCACATCAAGAGGAGGAAGGAAGGTGGCCAGAATGGCTAGTGATCCCTGAGTTAGCAAAATAATCTCTGCTTTTCAAAGGGCCGGTAAGAGCATTGGTCTGTACTGAAACTAAAATTAGATGGAGTTTTTTAGAATTGGTTTGCATGTGGACCATGATACTGGAAATTTTAGTGGATTGGTGATCTTGGAGAATATAGAACAAAATCTCCCATGGAGAGCTTGCTGCATTTTAGAATGAGTCCTAATTAATCCGTAGACTAAAATTCTAAGCCTTATCTAAACCTAATGTGGACCTGGATCCAGACTTGAACATTGCCTCCTCAGCTCATCCCTGTTTTCAATATGTTTCTGCAGCTGTTTCCCCACTCTCTTTCTGACCAGTCAGTGAATGGAACATCCATTGGATTTTTAGAAAAGTGAGTGGTTTTAATCAGGGTTATTACCTCTTTTTTCCCTATTTCACTGCAAGTCACAGGACCTGCAATGTGGGAATTTACTTAACAGTATGGGAACAAATTGAAGAAGTGTTTACTGTGGCTGATCATTGCTTTATTTTGGCCCCACTGCATTAGTGTCTAAATTCTCAGAACCTGAGTTTCTGAATGATTAGACTGGTTTCATGGCAATGTTACATATAACTTCTGCATTGAACAAGTGTTCTGCTTTCCAAAGGACCACAGAATCAGAATCACAGAGTTACAAAATGTTTTCTCAATATAGCTGCTCACTTTAACCCACAGGACAAGAGAATCACATCTGAAAATGGTGATAAGTGAACAATGTTGAAGAGATGCAAAAACATCAGTCTTCCACCCCATTACATTTTTGCCCATGATTTCAGCATCATAATCGTTACCCTAATTTAGTTTTATGACCAATGAGGTAAAAAAGGGAAATTAAGGGCATTTATAGATGTGCTTCAGGAGGCAGGGAGGTGGGTGCTTTAATTAGCAGGCTGCGCTAATTAAAAGGGTCCAAGTGTCATGTGTGTCAGCGTCCCCATGATGAAAAACTGGTGGCAGCGTGCTTTGAACTAAAGTTAGTTCAACAAGCTTTAGTTCAAAGCACCCTGCTGCCATCTTTCAGTGTGGGGATGTTCATACATGTGATGCTGCAGTGCGTTAATTTCTGCACACCAGCAGACTTGACTAATCAAGTCTGCTCCAATGCTCTGATTTACAGTGCATCAGAGCAGCCTTTCTGCATGTGTGTAAGTGCTCTAAGTATTTAATAATCTGCCAAGTACCAGTCAGTCTGCTAACCAGATGAGAAATTAACTTATATAAATAGGTAATGCCAGAAGCTTAAACCTGCCTCTGTTTATCTTAGATTATTTCTTATATTTCCATTTATTTTTCACATGCATTCTGCAAAAATCCTTAGTTCTGTTTCTCTGAAGAATTCCCAGTCTAGGAAATTTGATGGTTAAATTTTAGAAAGCTAAATAGTTTTGTCAAAGATTCAGAAATAGCTTTCAGCTACTGAATCATATTTTTGTCCCATAAAGGTAATACAACTATGGATGCTTTCACTAAAAGACTCTTTCTATCTTGGTGAAAATAGTAACAAGAGGAAAATGGCGGTGGGGGGGTGGTCTTGTTCCCAAAGGTAGCCTTTCTCTGCTATTATTTGTGTTCAATCAACTGCACTGCAGAACAAAACAGGGAGAGAATAAATTAGGCCCTTTTAAATAGTGAGGACTGTTGAGAACTTCAAACATGTAGCACAACTAGAAAAATCATCTAATGTCTAGTACTAACATGTGAAAACAATGAAGAGTACGTCTATATAAACACACAAAAGAAGAGAGGAAAAACAAGGGAAAAATATGATTCATCAGCCTGGCATTATTCCTTAAAAGAAAGAAGCCATTTTGAATACAATAATTGCAATGGTAATTATTGGTGGACATTATTCTGTCTTGCATTCAATAGTTATTGTCATTTCAGAAAATTTCTCTGCTCTAGCTTGGCTTTTCTGGGAATTCCTACACACTTCGCTCTGAGTTTTGGATATATTCCGAACAGTGAGATCTAGACACAGATATGAAAGACTTCACAACTCTCCTCCCTTCATTGCTGACCACTGGTAGCGTCTTCATGAAACATAGGGTTTGTGCTCACTGACATTACAGGGAGGGCTCTAGTTGCTGCACCAAGAACCTGGCCTGCAGTTGCACCAGTAGATCACAGTATGTGCATAGAATAAGTGACAATGGAGGCAATTCATTTCTCAAAAAGCCAGCACAAAATTTCTGGACCTGTTCAAATTTATAAGTGAATTTACAGCTTTACACCACAAGCTTAGGAAAGTCTGGAATTTATTTATTTGACATATTCATGAGGAGGGCCGTGTCAGCCTGAAGTCAGGCAGAAGGCATATCACTACCCTGCCTTCTATTTGAAATATTGTAATGAACGAGCTCTCACTACCCAATGCACATTTATGTTACCTTTTCCTTTCCCAGGTAGTTAGATAATGAGATACATTTAGGGTGCATCTACACGAGATGTTTATTGTGCAGTAGATTAATTAGCTGCGCAGTAAATATTTCAGCATCTACATGTTGGGTTGGAGTAAACTAATTTACTCCTCAGCAATATTTACAAGTACTATCCTGCTGCAGAGTAAAAAATGCTGCAGTAGTGCACATTTAGATGCTGCCACAGCTGGCTGGGGCACAAGGGTGATTCAATACAGCAGCTGCCTGCTGGCTAGCCCCACACCAAAGCACCATCACACCCCAGCCAGTCCCTCCATGGCATGTTGAGCTGAGGGCGGGGGGTGGGGGAGGAACAGCTCTGGGCTGTTAGGCTGATGCCCTGGGACCCCCTGCCAGCTGGGGCTGCTCCAATCCAGCTCGTGCTGTGAACCTGGGCTCACATGCAAACTTAATGTACTAACTTGTGCAGTTTGTATATATTGCCCTTTACTGAATTTTTAAAAAATGGGTTGGATGGACAGCGGATAAAGAAGGAAAGTTAAGTCACTGTAGCCTGGGAGCTTATCCCAGGTGAATGAGTCCTGTTCCCAGTTCTTAAATGTACATTATTGAACTACTGTGATTAAAAGCAGTCATAACTGTGACAAGCATACACATCTACTTCCCCAAATAATAAAATAGAAATAAAAAAACCTGAATTAACTAATCTGGGAAAAACTAGTTTTCAGTTCAGAGGTTTCAGTCAAGACCACCTTAGAGAAGCAGATAAAAGCTGTAAGACATTGTGTTTTTCTCTCTCCCTCATCCCTCACCCCCACCCCATGTATCTAATTAGTTTAAAAATAGAACAGCAAAAGTAGGAATTATCCATTACTAGGAATTACTAGTTACTGTCACCAGGTTCATTTTAAATAATGTTACCACACAGCAGCACATATGTGGCCATTTATTCACACTGTTCTTTCAGAAGAGAGATGCGGACTTGTTAACATCTTATTGTCTTGGAGGAGAAGTCAGTGAAGTTCTATATATGCCTGTGCTGTACATCCCAGCATGTCAGTAAAATATGTAGTACAGATCTGTAATTACTAAAATGTTCTTTAGGTCACATCTGTATCTGCTGCCAAGGGGCACATATACAGATTTTTTGGCCCATAAATCTCTACATGCAATCCTAATCTACCTGGAGGAAAGCTACCAACCTATTTGGACATTTAGATTCCTTATGTCACTGGGGACCAACCTTTCTGACAGGCATCATAAATTATCCTTGCACCTTTCCTGACTGCCACTCCAATCTCTTTCCCCTGCCGATCTGCTGTCCTGCTTTCTGCCCTATCTGTCATGTGCCCCAAGCTGCCACATGCCACACAGAAAGCCTAACCATACCACTTGTGTCACACGTACCAAGGTTGGCCATCCCCACTTTAATATTTTGGTTTTCTAAGCATACTCAGAAAGAATTCACCAGGGCACCTACCTTCATTTATGCTCTGTTGAGATCCTAATCTGCCCTTGGAAGCATCCCAGAAAAATGCAGAATGATGTTCCCACATTTTATGCTGTTGGTCAAGTGGTTAGGCTTCTTGCCCATCTGAGCCAGATGGAGTATAAAAAGCAGTGTGTTCATAGAACTACGTGCAACTTGCTGTACTCACATAAGCCTTATCTGATTATCATCCCACTTCACGTAGACATTTCAACCACTCTTATGGTTAATGATGAGTCCTCTGTCTTAATTTTACTATTGTGATTTTAACTTAATAATCTAGATGCAATAATGTTGACTGAATAGTGCCTATATTTTATTTTTGGCCTTCAAGAGTCTGGCTTGAAATAAAATAACTGCTCTTGTGTCTCCTCTAGCATCTTAACCCCAGGATCTGGACAAACATCACATTAACACTGGTATAACTTGCATTGGTTTTGTACAGCAGTATAAGTCCTACAGAGGACATAAAACCAACTTTCTGAAGGTTGCTTCTGCAGTAGGTGCCATTATAGCATTGTGCTACTAGGTGGTGGGGAAGTTGTTGCACTTAGCAAACTTTGGGACTGAAGCAGACAGATGGCACCTATGCCAGGGTAACTTACACAAGTGTTGTTTTACTTTTATTTTTCCCAGGATAAATCTATATCAGTTTCCAGCAAGTTATGTTATGTGCCCAGCCTTATACCAGGATAAGGTCAGTGAAAGTATATCTAGGCCCTTACTAATCTGTTAGTCATCAGAAGGTATATAAAACATGGGCTGCATAGGAAGTTTCCTTCTGAAAGTTAAATGGTTAGATGTATTCAAGTACAGGGGTCTACAACCTATGGCCTACAGGCCAGATCCAGTCTGTAGACCTGGGGGGGCTTGGCAGCATTTAGTGGCAGGGTGTTGTGCCATGCCATAGCTGGGCAGTGGAGAGTTTCAACCAGGCCTCTGCTGGGCAGCAGGAAAAAGCAGTGGCAGTAGCAGCCATAGCAGCAGCCAGGTTCTAAAGCGAGCCCACCTCAGACCCGAGCCAGGTATGTCATGCTGGTCCACTACCACAAAACATTGCCGACTACTGGTATAGAACTGTATTATTCTCTTGATGTGCAGCAGAAGTATAGTGTCATATATGGTTTGAAACCATACATATACCACTGAAGGGCTCTGAATGCTCAATAAAGCAAAGAACAGCCTCCTGTAGTTGAGAGCAGGCTTAAGTCAGAGTGCCATTAGATGAGAGTAAGCTCTAAAACAAGATATTTGCCTGCCACCTGGAGCATTAGTTAATGTGGAAGATGACATGTTCTCTTGTCCTTCTGCTTTATAGCACCTTCACGTGACAGGAGATCTAAGCAGCTGATAAATTAACCTCTCTTGGGCCACGTCTACACGGGATGCTGACTGCAGTTGTTGCTGTGCAGTCATTTAGTACTTGCATAACCAAGTACTAAATGCTTGTGCAGTAATGGGTGTTAATGCACAGTAGCATTCTGGCATGGTTGCCTATGATGCTTACTGCGCAGTAGCAGGCTACTACTGTGCAATAGCTCATTACTACTATGCAGTAGCATTGCATCACGGCTCATGTCTGGCAACACTATTGTGCAGCAGTAACGAGCTACTGCACAGTAAGTGTCTTATGTAGATGCGGCCTTGGAGATGAAAAAAGATAGGAGAGGAGAAAAGGCCAGACAATAAGAACACAAAGGGATACCAAGTCTATTTGATTTTACTCTTACTTACCTGTGCAATCATGTCTGCAATTTCTGAATAGCTATGGCACTTCCTCACAGCTGAACGAGCTAAAAAGTCTTCAATGAGTCTTATGCCAATACCATATCCCCTGAGGCAAAGAAAAGAAAATTATGTGCAAAAACTAAATAAGCACTTTAGCTGACTGAGAATGTAATGACATAATTGCCATCAATATTTGGCAAAGCAATGGATAGTCTCTATATTGATCCATATTTTACCTATGACATTTATTTGGGATGAATTTGGCCTATTTTAGATTTTGATAAGCATTTTTTTAAAAGAAAAATAGAAAATAAATACCAACACCCCTCCCCTTTGCTCAGTTGGCAGTGTTTTACAGTGGTTCATGTTTGCATTTTTTCCTGGACAATTTCTCAAGTGGAGTTACATTTTGATTGCTTCTATTTAGGTTTTTATGCTGGGCCCCTCATAGGGATATACTAGTTCCACATGCTATGTCTTTTGCTTCTGTGACTCACTAAGCCCAGCCTACATACTTTGGAAGCTTTTAGGAGACATTTGCACTCTGTTTTTCAGAGAGAAGTGTTGTGTTTTGTTTAACCTGTAGCAATACGCTACTATTTATTACAATCATTTGTTACAAGTACAGTGCTGTTCTAGCCCACTGCACACAGTCCATCCCTTTGGAGCTCTCGGAACCTTTACTTTCTGTGATAAAAATGCCTTACTACTTTAATAACAGCCTTATAAAATTATAAATTCATCTCCGGTAAGGCCTCTGTCAGGGAAGAAAAAAAAGAGACTTCCCTGCTAGGTCACGTAACTTATTTTTTAGGTTGCTCTATAGGTGGTTCCAGATTCCATCTTAGCATGGGAAACTTGGCTCACCTACCTGACATGGAAATCTCAAGTTGCAGAGATCTTGTCCCCTGAAATCTCTCTGAAATAAGCTCTAACATGAGGTGAGTGAGCCCCCCCATTCCAGCATTTGCTCCTCTTCACCAACATGTACCTCCCCCACTCCTCTGCAGCTATTTTTCTTTTGTCCTGCCTTCTCCTCTTTAGTTCCTTCTTTCTTTTTTTCTCTTCCTAGCACACTCCTTCCCTTTTACCTACCACCCCCCAAAAAGGAAGCTAATCATTGTTGGCGCACAGCTTCTGCATAAAACTGGGTGCATCTACACATGTACTTTACTGCAAAGTCGACTAATTAGCTCTTCAGTGAAACATCACCATCTACATGTGAGTCTGTATTAGGGTGCAATAAATTAATTAACTCCACTGTAGGATAGTGCTGTCTGGGATAGGTACTATCCTACAGCAGAGTAATTATGTGTGCCAAAACGCATATGTAGATGGTGGCCAGGGCTAGCTGGGCATGAGGGTGCTACAGTGCCAGCTAGCCCCCACACTGTAGCACCTTGTGCCCCAGCCAGCCTCTCCACAACATGATGAGATGGGGCAGATCAGCCCTGGCTGGCAGGCTGCTCCCCTGGACCTCCTGCCAGGCAGGGCTGCTTCACCCCGGTTCAATGTGCTGCAGTTCCGGGCACACGTGTAAACACTGCATCTGGGAGCAATAAACTCTTGGGCAAACTGCACTAGAGTTCATGTCTACATACTAATTGCATGTGTAGATGCAACCACTATGTCTTTGAGGGCAGGTCTAGACAGACCCAGGTAGCACTCTGCTCATGCTAACTCTGGAACGAGAAGTGGTGTATATTAGGTCCCTAAGCATCCACTGCTAGCACTAGGAAGATGTAATTGGCTTTTAAATACTGAGATGTTCCATAAATATTCTTGTCATGGTAAATAATTTTTAGACTTTGGAAGATGAAAAGTGTATGATGCTGACATGCATGTAAATATTAGCAACTAGATCAAATTCAGAAATGATTTTTTCCATTTACACTAATTGTAAACACTAATTGTTTCTGAAATTTTTACTATTCATTACAGGCTTTACCCGGTCCGCTGAAGTTACTGATTTCATATTAAGGCTTATGACAAGAAGCCAACAATGTATTCCAGAGCTGCTTTTTGAAAGGCTGAAGTTCAAAATAACACTGTATGATTCACCAGCATATCATGAAATATTTATTTATTGCCTAAGTTTCAACATTAGCTTCACTGATAAATATTTCATTAGCTTTTATTAAAATATGTATGTGACCAACACGAGAGAGTGCTCAGTTTATTTTTATTTTTAACCATTAGGTAAACTGAAGTGACAAGCTGCTATAGTGGAAACCTGACAGCCTTATAATAGCTATGTCTATATACTGTACTGAACTTAGAACATCTCTTCCTTTTACTATAGTCTTGCATAAACAAAGAAGTAAATGAGAATAGCTCAGATGGCTAAATTGTGTAACTCTAAACCAGTCAATGGTATATTAGCAGGGAAGAATATGGCACTGTGTTCATCAAACAGGGAAAAAAAGCAAAACCTTAGAGACAGCTTATATAGTAGGAGAGGAGCAATATACTACTCCTTACATTACAAACTGAGCATTTCCCAATTTTTGCCACAGAACCTGAAAGGAACATGTACAGAATATTCCAAAATATGTGATTTGGCAAAAAAAAACAAAACAAAAAACCAAACAAACTGATTCCAGGTGTTCTGTCTCATTTCTCCTTGTGAGTAAATCATGATTTTTTTCAAACTGATGAACACTTGAATAGTTTCTGTGAACAGGCACTTTTCAGTAATTTGTTCAGCAGCTTATTTGATTCAGAATGTGAGATGCTTTGATTAGACATGTAGGCCATGTGGCGTGTTCCTTCCTCTTTCTGAATGGATACACTCACTCTAAGGACTTGTCTACACCATCTCTTTAGTGCTAGGACCATGGCTGAGAGTTCTACCCTGCCCATTCACTCCCCTAGGGATGCCCCAAATCCCAGATGCAAAGCAAAAAAGCCATCTTAGAGCAGTATGTCGTAGGAACAGATCTTGCTCAGAATGACACTGACTTATTTCCAGGATGCAGTGCACACTGACTCATTTCCAGGATGCAGTGCACACTGAGTAGGAGCAAGTGGGAAAAGCATGTTTCTCGGTGGAGGTCATAAACTGGTCATAGAAAATGTGTAGTTAAGCCCTTAGAATCTGGTGCTGTGCAAATACTTTTAACCCATTCAAAATATGTTTCCTATCTTCTATAATATTACTTTTTATTAATTCTTTTGTAGTAATGTCCAGGAGCTTCAGACATGGGCCAGATAGTCCTTGCTGCAAAGAGCTCACCTGTCTAAAATTCATTGCTTTGGTGGAAAGCCCTGACATTTGACTGATTTGCTAGGATGTCCATGGAACTAATCACTGAAGGGATTCAGTTAAGAGAAAGACATGTTCTAGGAATCTTCCCATGGACAAAGAGTTCTTCTGTTGAGCTCTCCTGGCAGTTGTGATAATATTTATATTGTAAGCTCCTTAAAGTTTAAAGACTGCCTTGTTTTGTACTTCACGTGATCTTAAACACAGTGCTGGTATACACAAGATAAATAGAATATAAGGTTGGAGAAGTATATGCAGTTACAGGGATGTCACTTTTTGTTAGGGTGAAAATATAAGCAGAATAAACTCGATACTTACATACTGTCTAAATATTTGTTCACATCTTCATCCTTCTCATAATCTTTGCACAGCTGGGCTACCAAAGCCCCATAGGTGAGCACAAAGAGTTCTCTGCTCTGCCAAATGAAGGGAAAAATGTGGCATAGAAAGGCACAAACTAGGTCCAAACATATATATCTCTTTTTAAGCTATGGTGGTATATTCTAATGAAACCCAACTTGTATATTTCTAAGATATTTTTGTCTACGGACCGAGAGAGCCAGGGTCTGATATAGATTTACTTTACTGATATCCCTCACTTATACCTCAGTCTCACAAAGGAACTTTACATACAAATATTGTTGACTGATAGAAATATCAGGAACAGGACTGATCCCCACCCCCCACCCCTATTTCTTATGCTTATAGAAGCACATGTGAATCCCAGAATCAAGAAGAATTATAATACAAAAAAGTACATGCAAGACTAATGTCAAGCATTGTGGTTGTGAATAGTAATTGAAGCAGTGAAACGATTCAGGTCTATTACATCAGGGGCACCAATGTAAATGGTTAAATTAAATTGCGGTAATAAAGGCACATTGGATCTAATTTTCTATATTTAACATCTGTGCAAAGTGGATGTAAAAAACTACGTTCAGAATGGCAGCAGTTTAGTTTACAATCATTTTGCCGTGCTTTACATGGGTATAAATGACCACACAGCAGCAGAGCACAGAGTAAGTCCCATATTCCTTTCCTTTTCTTTCAACAGTCTAATAAGAAGCCTTATTTTTACTTTTTGATTATTAATATTCCATTCCTAGTATACTGTGCCACCAGATTCACGAGAATATGGGTCAACTGCTGTAAAGACCTCAATTGTTTTACTGCCTCAGTTACTACTCACAAACCTGAATGCTTGGCATTAGTCTTGCTTATCAGTTCATGAAAAGGATCTAGTGTATTTGTGTATCCTTACTTTATTTCTGCCACATAATTAAGTACATTTTTATTTCCAATTTTAAGCAAAGCTCTGTCCTGCCACTAATTCCACTTTCTTCTAAAAAAGACTTCAGTCCAATCAACAGGTACATAAATTATTGCATGCACTAGCCAAGAATAAATCATTAAGTGTATTCAGGAATAGCAGATTAAACCTGGAGGATTTGTCTACACTAGAAAAGGGGACCCTGGCCTGTTAAATCAGTGGTACACAACATTCTGGCCTCAGGGGCCAGAACAGTGATACAGGGTGGGTCTGCTGGCTGGCTCCTGCCAATGGGGTTAGTCTATGGACTGGATACAGTGGCTGGATTTTGCACATGAAGTCAGTCCATGGGTGCAACCTGGCTGTGGGATGATCCTGCATGCTAAAATAATCTAATGTATGGGGTTGTGTCATCCAGCCCCCAGGGCTCTCCAGAGTTTCAAAAATTTGGTGGCAGGTGAGCAGTGGCAGCATTGATTGCTGAACCTCTGAAAGCTGTGGGAATAGAAGTAGAGCAGCCACTGCTCCCCACACTTTCCCCAGAGCACAATCACCCTGACCTTGGGAAGGAGTCCATCAGTAAGAGAGAGTGGGTGATAGCAGGCTGAATGAACACTTGTAGTACTCCCTCCCAGTGGCGACACGTAGGGGACGCATGGGGGTGCACATGCACCCCCTGAGAGTGCTGGTGCACCCTGATTGGCCACACTTGCCACTTAGGCAATGGGCGGGGAGGCAGGTGGGAGCACTGGTGCCCCCCCCTGCAGGCACCGGCTGATCACTGCAGCTGCTCCCAGAAGTGGCTACAGCCACTCCCGGAAGTGGCTGCAGAGATCAGTCACAGCAATCGTCCATGCTCCCTCCAGGCATTGAGATCTGCTGCGGGGACCGCCCCACCCCGGCAGCAAGATTGGCTGCAGAGGGACTCCGCCCCTCCTCCCCCAGACAGTGAGATTGGCCATAGGGGACCAGTGAGACTAGTCGTGGGGGGGGGGCATATGCCCCCCCCCCCAACTAAGGCGGCAC
The DNA here is from genome assembly GCF_001723915.1 of Gavialis gangeticus. Classification (NCBI taxonomy): domain Eukaryota; kingdom Metazoa; phylum Chordata; order Crocodylia; family Gavialidae; genus Gavialis; species Gavialis gangeticus. The sequence continues at coordinate 19,882,916 of NW_017729026.1, read as the reverse complement.
CAGTCACCCATGCTTCCTTCTCTTCTCAGAAATTTTCACCACTAAAAATGAGCACCTGTTTGTGATCCACAGGTGAGCAAGAAAAGCTCTCCTGCTTAACTTAGTAAGACAAAAGGCACAATCTGACCCTATACAAAAATGGTGAGTTGATAGAGGATATTGTGACAAATGTAATATTTTAAAACATTTGTTAGAAGAAAAAAATATTTTGCTCTGGAGGAAAGTTTCCGCTGATTTTTTTTTTTTTTTTTTAATGAAAATGTGTATTTCTGAAACAACTTGCATATGAATTACTGAGACATCCAGATAAACCCCAGGAAATGCAGAAGCATAGACTTGCTGCATACCATATGATGAGCTGATGCAGAGGATGAAATGGTGGGCAATTGCCAATCCTACAACATAAAGAGAAGCAATGAAAAAATGACAAGGATTCACACAAATTCTTTAAGTTGCATTTGATGAAGAGCTAAATGAAAGAAGCAAAATGTTATTAAATGGGGAGTAGAGGCAATTACAAGAGAAAGTTAAATCACAGTAGCAGGAATGAGCCTCAGCACTGAGAACAATGAAGCCACTGTGAACCTAGGGTTACTAGGTACTGCCACTATAAATAAGAATAATTATTCTTTTTTTTTCCTATGGGTAAAATGACATTCTAAAGTATTCTCAATAGTATATCTCAAATGTAATGTAGCACCATTTTTTCCTAGTCTGATTTTTAGGTTTTCCTCATCTTTATCATATGTTTATTAATATTAGTCTAATTCATTTTAAGAAAATGTGATTATCTTTCTTGGATCTCTTGAGTGTATTTTAACAAATGACTTCCTGCCCTTGTAGCAACAGGACTCTCATATCTATGCTTTACGTGTGGCAAGTTAAAGGATTTTTTTGGATGTTTCAGGCATTATGGCTGGAAGTTGTTTATGAGGGTTTTTCCTTAAGTTTATAAGGATCAATTAGATAAAAACTTATCGAGGTTAGTTTAGATAGGAATGATCCTGCATTCAGTAGAAAATTGAATTGGGGTGCAGACAGACGTTCAGGCCCCCACTGTAACTCATGGTGCTTTACTAAAAGCTCTGTGAGTTAGACACTATTCCCCCACCTCCCCCCAACTGTTGGGTTGCGGGGTAGAGGGAATCAAGCCTGCCTGCACTGGCCCTCCTGGCAAGAAGATGGGGACACTCCAGCAGCCTCTGAGGAGGTAGCTGAACTGTCCCTCTCCCCAACCCCACCCTCTCTGTCCCAGCTCCAGGGCTGTCAGCAGGGAGGGAGGGGAAGAAGGAAGAGGGGGAAGCAAGCAGCACTGAGATGCTGGCTGGCCTTTGCCTGGCCTGAGCTGGAGGTGGGGTGTGGATCAGAGCCCCCCTAGCTCAGGATCCCCCTAGTACCTGGGCTGAGGTACTGGGTGGAGCTGGTCTGGGCTCATGAGTTGGGGGGGGGCAATTCCAATCCACCCCTCTCTTACTAGCTCAGGCCAGGCAAAGTTCAGTGCTGCTCACTTCTCTTTCCCTGCTACCAGCCCTAGGAAAGAGACAGAGCTGCATCAGCCCAGCCCCCAACACACACAAAATTAACCCTAGAGAACATAAGCTCCCCAAGAAGCTCTAAAGTGAAGGGCCTTCATCTAATACCTAACTTGAGGTGGGTTAATTTGTCATGCAATCAGCTATTTTAAGAGCACTCTGTAGCTCTGCACATGTGCCACAGCATGGCATAGCTGTAAAGGGCTTTCAGGGGCCCTATTGTGCAAAAAATGTAACTTGTGTAAGCAGTAACCATCCCAAATGATCTCCTGAGGTCCCTTTCCAAAACTACTTTTTATAATTCTGTTGTGGTGTGGAATTTTTAAGACAACATTAGTCGCTGACTTTAAAAAGAGGCAAGTGCTTGAGGTGCCTGGCATCAGTAGACGTGATAGAGCCGCCTCCTGTATGATCAGGATGGAGGGGATTGAACAAGATTCTAGCAGCTTCTCATAGTACAAACCAACATACCAGGCAGAGGAACAGGCCCGTGGATCCACCTCTATAAGGATGCCTTTGCTAAGGGCACTGATTTGGACTTCTTAGATTGCATTCCAGTCTGGAGGAAAGGTATAGTATATGTCGTCCGCTCTCCAAGAACACCTATGTTCTTGGGAAGAACATCATCCTAAAATATAGCCCATTTGGACCAGACACTGGGACAAGTGCATGACCTCCTGGAAATATAAAGCCCAGTTGTGCAAGTTTTCCGTTTAGTCAGTAAAGCAAGGATTAAGGATGGACAAAAATAAGATTTTTTTATGTAATTGTATTTTTCATTTATTTTTTTTGGTTGGGATGCTTTTAAAAAAATATATACCTATATGAAAATAGTTTTAATTTAAGATATGTTAAAGCTCAAAGATATCATAATGGAATAGGGATTATAACCTCTAATTAAGTCCTATTTGAGATGCTACATTCATGTAATGTTTTTACAAAAGTTTTATAAATAGGTCACCACCGGCTATGGACTATATTAGGGGCCCAATCTTATGGGGTTCCCAGAAGCTCTTCTATAGGTTATTAAAGATTAAAGAAAACCACTCTACTCAGTGGGACTCAGTGCCCAGTCTAGAAGATCCAGCAAGGAATGGGGGAGGCCCTGTTCCTCCGAGCACTACCCAAAGTAACTAGGAATAACAGTCATAAATTGATCAAGAGTACATTTAGACTACACATCAGGAGGCACTACTTCACAGTAAGGGCAGCTAGGATCTGGAACCAACTTCCAAGGGAAGTGGTGGTGGCTCCTACCCTGGGGATCTTCAAAAGGAGGCTGGATAATCACCTAGCCGGGGTTGTCTGACCCCAGTACTCTTTCCTGCCATGGCAGGGGGTCGGACTTGATGATCTGCTCAGGTCCCTTCCGACCCTACAAACTATGAAACTATGAAACTATCCCATTAAGCAGCTCTGTGATGCTTAGTTTCAGTTCTCAAACTGTGGATTTGTGTCTCCAGAGATAACATCCTTGTTAACAGCAGTATATGGAAATGAGAGATCAGGTAACAGACCTGATTACTAGGGCTGTGCAAAGCTTTGGTCCCTGATTTGATTCAGCAGAGATTCAGCCCAATTCGGTGGCTGAATCCTCAAATCTGAATCAAATCAGAGGACCCTTTAATCTCTCCAAATCAAATCAAATCAAAACCCTCTGAATTGATTTGGAGAGATTCGGAGATTTGGATATAGATACAGCTTTAAATGTTTTTTCTACTTACCTCTAGGTAGCAGGTGGCTCATGAATGCTGCGATGCTGGGGTGCATGGAGCGCCCCACAGGAGCATAGGGGGCCCCTCCAGCATGCTCTCTGGCAGACCCAGAAGTGGACTGGAAGCACTTCCGGTCCACTTCCAGGTTCACTGCTGAGCACATGGATGCTTCATGCACCCCAGCATCGCAACAATCACAAGCTGCACCTGGTACCTCAAGGTATGTAGAAAAAACTTTTAAAGCTATGTCTGTTTCCAAATTGCTGATCCTCCGAATCAGCATTGAAACGTCAGAATCAGATTTTGGCCCAATCAAATCAGGGACAGTGCTACTTTAACTACAACTTATCTTTTGGAAAAATATGCTACCTTGATTAAATTATTTTCAGTGATGAAGAAACCACCACAGCTCTAGGTAAATTGTTTGTGTGGTTGATTATTACTGTTCCAAGCTGGAGCTTTATTTAGCACATTTGAGCTTTTTAAGCTTCAATTTTCTGCCCAATCTTGCTAAATCTTTATTTATTTATCTACAGATTTAAAATGTCTAGCTTTAGTACCTGCTGTTTAACATCTTTCTGAGTTGCTCTTGATCAGGAAAGTATTTTATTATCAGCATATAATATAATTATACATCACTCGAATTATTCCAAATACAAAGCAAAAACAAATTATTGAACACATCCACCTTTCCATCCTTAATGTTGGCAGCTGTACCACTTAATTCTCATTTTTATATTCTTTTTGCCTCAAATATATTTTAAAATTTTCCTTATCTTTAATTCTGCTTGATTTAGATAGTTCTTTGTGTTCTTTTGCTTCTCTTATCAGTTTATCTACAATTACTTCTGATTTATACCCATTACTATCAACTTCCATTCTATTTCATATACAGTAAAAGTTCTGTTAGCCGGCATC
>NW_017729026.1:19865715-19873751 GCF_001723915.1 Gavialis gangeticus | reverse complement strand
TAGTTTTAATTTAAGATATGTTAAAGCTCAAAGATATCATAATGGAATAGGGATTATAACCTCTAATTAAGTCCTATTTGAGATGCTACATTCATGTAATGTTTTTACAAAAGTTTTATAAATAGGTCACCACCGGCTATGGACTATATTAGGGGCCCAATCTTATGGGGTTCCCAGAAGCTCTTCTATAGGTTATTAAAGATTAAAGAAAACCACTCTACTCAGTGGGACTCAGTGCCCAGTCTAGAAGATCCAGCAAGGAATGGGGGAGGCCCTGTTCCTCCGAGCACTACCCAAAGTAACTAGGAATAACAGTCATAAATTGATCAAGAGTACATTTAGACTACACATCAGGAGGCACTACTTCACAGTAAGGGCAGCTAGGATCTGGAACCAACTTCCAAGGGAAGTGGTGGTGGCTCCTACCCTGGGGATCTTCAAAAGGAGGCTGGATAATCACCTAGCCGGGGTTGTCTGACCCCAGTACTCTTTCCTGCCATGGCAGGGGGTCGGACTTGATGATCTGCTCAGGTCCCTTCCGACCCTACAAACTATGAAACTATGAAACTATCCCATTAAGCAGCTCTGTGATGCTTAGTTTCAGTTCTCAAACTGTGGATTTGTGTCTCCAGAGATAACATCCTTGTTAACAGCAGTATATGGAAATGAGAGATCAGGTAACAGACCTGATTACTAGGGCTGTGCAAAGCTTTGGTCCCTGATTTGATTCAGCAGAGATTCAGCCCAATTCGGTGGCTGAATCCTCAAATCTGAATCAAATCAGAGGACCCTTTAATCTCTCCAAATCAAATCAAATCAAAACCCTCTGAATTGATTTGGAGAGATTCGGAGATTTGGATATAGATACAGCTTTAAATGTTTTTTCTACTTACCTCTAGGTAGCAGGTGGCTCATGAATGCTGCGATGCTGGGGTGCATGGAGCGCCCCACAGGAGCATAGGGGGCCCCTCCAGCATGCTCTCTGGCAGACCCAGAAGTGGACTGGAAGCACTTCCGGTCCACTTCCAGGTTCACTGCTGAGCACATGGATGCTTCATGCACCCCAGCATCGCAACAATCACAAGCTGCACCTGGTACCTCAAGGTATGTAGAAAAAACTTTTAAAGCTATGTCTGTTTCCAAATTGCTGATCCTCCGAATCAGCATTGAAACGTCAGAATCAGATTTTGGCCCAATCAAATCAGGGACAGTGCTACTTTAACTACAACTTATCTTTTGGAAAAATATGCTACCTTGATTAAATTATTTTCAGTGATGAAGAAACCACCACAGCTCTAGGTAAATTGTTTGTGTGGTTGATTATTACTGTTCCAAGCTGGAGCTTTATTTAGCACATTTGAGCTTTTTAAGCTTCAATTTTCTGCCCAATCTTGCTAAATCTTTATTTATTTATCTACAGATTTAAAATGTCTAGCTTTAGTACCTGCTGTTTAACATCTTTCTGAGTTGCTCTTGATCAGGAAAGTATTTTATTATCAGCATATAATATAATTATACATCACTCGAATTATTCCAAATACAAAGCAAAAACAAATTATTGAACACATCCACCTTTCCATCCTTAATGTTGGCAGCTGTACCACTTAATTCTCATTTTTATATTCTTTTTGCCTCAAATATATTTTAAAATTTTCCTTATCTTTAATTCTGCTTGATTTAGATAGTTCTTTGTGTTCTTTTGCTTCTCTTATCAGTTTATCTACAATTACTTCTGATTTATACCCATTACTATCAACTTCCATTCTATTTCATATACAGTAAAAGTTCTGTTAGCCGGCATCTTACAAGCCAGCATGCTCTACTAACTGGCATGCTGGCTTGTAAGATGAAGTAAAACTGGAAGCACTGTGGCACTTCTGGTTTCTCTGAGCCCCCATGGCCCGGGGCAAAGCAGCCTGTGCTGCCAAGTCCCCACAGCTTGGGGGCATAACAGGCTGTGCGGGCCTGTGCGGGGCCGCCTCTCTGTCCCATAGGGCCTGCAGGAGCAGCGGCAATGCTGTGGGAGGGGTGGTGATGCCACAGGTGGGGCGGAGGGACGCCCCAGATGTGGCAGGAGAAGTGGCAGCCTGGGCCACTCAATTAACCAGCATATTTTGTTAGCCAGCATTCCCCATTCCTGGGGGATGCCGGATAACAGAGCTTTTACTGTATTTTGTTTTTGATAGCTTATATTTCCCTTCTAAACTGCATTGTTCTTTTCAGCAGCGTGGCCTTCTTCCTCAATTGTGGGACTGTGACTTTTTGAGCATCTATTAAAATGTTCTTAAACAGTTCCCAAATATTACTCATATATTTTTGTTTAAAACCTCTCTTGCAATCAATATGTCTCATTTCAGATTTGTAAAAGGGTCTTTTAAGGCACCAGGTATATATATTATTGCTTTAGACTTTATCATGGTAGTACATAACAAATGCAAGCAAGTGATACTTACTTGTACCTAAGCTATTACTGTAATTCTGTGATTATTTCCTCTTTACCTGTTGAGGTGAGGTCTAATATAGATGTCTCTAGTGTTGGAGGGAACACTTTTTAGTTAGAAAATTTTATTTTTTTAATATTTAGAAATGTTGATATTTTAATATTTAGAAATTCATTTCCTTTTGTGTCAAAGCTTTCTGTATCCAATCCTATCTAATCCTTGGCAGAGGTGCCTAGAGTGACCTCATTTGGAAACAGGAAGGAAACAGCCTAATGACTTCCAGAGAACAATCCATTTCTGCATGCTGTTTCAGTTCCAGGCAGGGAGGACATGCATCTTTCTATTCCCAAACCTCTCCCATTATAGCACTATGTAACATACCTTCATCAGGTAGTAGTCCTCCCTGCTCCAACTTATGAAGTGTAAAAGTGCTCATTTAGGATCCCATGCACCCAGCTAGCATACTTAATAGCGAGTCCCAAAGCCTTGTGGTTCAGACCCTTTCCCAAGCAGCAGGAAACTGAAGTTTTTGACCCCACCTCACCTCAGTCTACAGTGTTTTAAGTCACATCTCCTACTTCAGGACAATAACGAAATTGTTGCATCCTGAGCTGACTACAGTTGAGGGCATCCTTCACTTTTCTGGTTGAAGCTGGGCCATTGGACAGTGAAGCAGTTCGGGGCTTAGAAGGAGAACAAGCAAGAGGCTGTGTGACTCTGGCTTAGTGAGTTCCCCACTCCCCATGATAGTTATCAAATGTCTATATAATGCAAAATTCATAAACAGTCCAAGGATAAGAGGGAGATGGACTTTGTAGCCTAGTGGTAGGGCCTTCAGTTCAGAAACAGGATCTCTAAGCTCTCAGTCTCTCTGTGTTCCAGAGTGTCTGTACTTGTCTTTACAGTTCAAAGATACTATCTTCCAGCACACCTATCGTTCCATATGTCATATACAAGAAGTTATCTTCTGGCTTCAGTCAAGAAAGAAAACACCAAGGCTAAGTACAGACAGTAAAAAATCCCATGGCTGAATTGATTCCATCTTCACAGGTTAGTCTAAGCTGCATGGATTGAACTGAAAAACAAGTGAACAAACATTCATTTTTGATTTTGGAAATGCAGCCACATGCCTGCAGTGGCCCAGGCCAGAAGCCAGAGGGTGCTAGAGCACACCTTCCTGCTCAGCTGGAGCAGACAGCTTGGGCCAAAGCTAGCCCAGCCACCCTGTGAGGGGAGGTTTGCGGAGAAGGTGCAAAGCATCCTGGGATACCGGGGGACTGAGAGTTAACTTGTATCTGGATGGGGATCTGGAACAGAAGTTCAATAAATCAATTTAAACTAAAATGGTTAAGTCTGTACTACATCCCTCCAGATTTATCCTAAACCAGTTTCAGCCATTTTGAAAGCAGTTTATGTGCGCTGAACTTTGTTGTGTTACAGATTTGAACCACTTTCTGATCACTTATATCAATTTTTGTGCAATTTCTGTCCCTAGCCCAAGTGTAGACCACAACTGTTGTTCCATTGTTGGCCATTCCAGTAACCCTCTCCTGTTCTCTCTCCAAACACATCATTGCTCCCTTGACAACTGGCTTATATGAAAGACTTCCCTGCTTATTTCCTTCCCCTTGCTACTGGAGAGGGATTTGACTGTTCAAACCCTTGGGTTACCAGGACTGACCCAAGACCCAAGGGTCCTAGTTTTGGGGTCAACATGAAGACACAAACAAACCTGTCTCACCTGGCAGTGCCCAGCCGCTCCCAGACAATAGAGACTCTGATACAGTGGTGGGCAAAATGCGGCCCACGGACTAGATGTGGCCCACCAGGCCATTCTATCTGGCCTGTGGGGCTCCTAAAAAAAATTTAGAACAGTAATATTTATCTGCTCCTGGCTGCCTGTCATGCGCCCCTTAATAGCTTGCCAAAACTCAGTAAGCGGCCCTCTGCCCAAAATAATTGCACACTCCTGCATATCACCCCTACCTCAACAAGCTTGCACTCTAAATAGGCAAAAGAGAAACTTGCTCAAGCTTACAGAGCACGTCAGTGGCTGAGCCAGGACATAAAAGCCAGCTTTCCTGATTCGCACCCCAGTGTCCACCCAACTGTCCCACCCTGCCTTGCAAGGGTCATGTTATGCATGAAGAGTTAAGTACTGCAGTAGTAGTAAGCAGCAGAGTAAATGTACCAACTTCTTATTAACACAAAAGCCTGATCCAGCATGGAGTTCTGTGCAAGGGGAATCCCTGAGTGCATAGATTGTAAAGGAGCTTTGCACCTCCTCCGCAAACCTCCCCTCACAGGGTGGCTGGGCTAGTTTTGGCCCAAGCTGTCTGCTCCAGCTGAGCAGGAAGGTGTGCTCTAGCACCCTCTGGCTTCTGGCCTGGGCCACTGCAGGCATGTGGCTGCATTTCCAAAATCAAAAATGAACGTTTGTTCACTTGTTTTTCAGTTCAATCCATGCAGCTTAGGCTAACCTGTGAAGATGGAATCAATTCAGCCATGGGATTTTTTACTGTCTGTACTTAGCCGTGGTGTTTTCTTTCTTGACTGAAGCCATTGATTTTAATAGGTATGACAGCCAACCTGTATGGACTTAATTTGCAGAATCAGTCTCTTGATCCAAGATTCCTTTATTTGGGGATTTGATTCACTCATTATTTTCTTTATTATTCACATAGAGAGGGATCACAGATAAGCTAAAGGGCTCAGGATCTCTGTTCTAAACAACATGAAGTTCTAAGCAGTACTATTCTTTTGAAACAACTTTCTTTCAGTTTTAAGCAGTGGCTACAAGTGGGACAGATCAAACTGGCTGCTGGTTTTGCTATTCAGACTTTTTGATGATGTACTAGATCAAGTTTGAAAAACTCAAGTTCACTGATGACCAGAAGGGTTTTTTTTGAGTAGTAAAAGACAAATATCCCAGGTCATTATGCTGCCTAGGGCTCACTGAGCAAAACTGTGGACTGTTAAGTACTGGGAAGAGCTGCATCATATCAAAAACATCCAAAAGAAAGCAGACAGTTTGATTTCAGTTTCTCACAGAATAATTAAATATTTAATCTGTATTTCTGGAAAAAAGTTGTTCAAGGATGCGACCTAAGAATAAACATCCTTGTATAAGGAACCATTGACTGACAAGCTCCTGAATTAAAGGTTAAAGTATTAGAGCAAGTTTCTAATATTTAGATTTTTAATTCCTTATACTCCACAGTCAGAGAACTACTGAATAATTGATTATCTTGGTTTTCCTGACCTTTAATAGAACAGAATATATTTTTTATGATTATGCAGTTTAAGGAATGCTTTAGGGATAATTTCACAAGACAAGCATTTAAAATGGAGATTGGAAATTCAGTATGAGTAATAGCTTCATCAAAATGGTGAAGAGTAGAATAAACAGTAGAAAGACCATTTTGGCCCATGGAACTCCCACTAGATATCATATATTACTTGATCAACTGCTTCTCTGCACAGGACAAGTCTTGGTCCCACTGGTGTCTCAATGATGTCTATAAGAGTTTTAAATTGTTTTAAATGAGAAAACACTCTGGCTCAAAAGACCATAGGCTATCCTGAGAAGTTCCAGGGGACAGAAAAAATGGGGCTTTTCCCATTTCAACTTATGAAAGTAGCAATTTAAGATTTTTCCTTAGAACTAGGAAGGAGGGTTGGTCTCTGCTGACCTATTCACTATATCCCCAGGAGGGTACAGTCCACCATCAAGGAAGTATGGTTGGCTTCTCAGCTGGTCTCTAATATATCATTCTGACCAAAACCATATGTCCCACAGAATAACTAGATTCATAGCCAAAATTGTTTTGTCTTCCCTGAAATGAGGGCAGAGTCTCACCTTGAGGATTCAAGTTCTGAACCAGGACTGGAAAAAACTAGCTCATATTACAGGAAAAAAAATGTTTCTTTAGCAAACAATGTGAAGCACATTTGGTAAGCAACTTAAAAAAAAGAAGAAGAAAAGCAAACATTCAAGTCACAGCATTAGTACATTTTAAGAGGGCTAATATTTGCATTGAAGCCATAGAAGTCCCATTGGTGAAACATTCATCCCCAGGTATATTGTTTTACTAAAATTTGGTTCTCACCAAATTTGGTTTTCATACTGAAAAACTACAACTATAGAAAACAATACAACACATCAGTAAAATACTAAACTAAACTAGGTATAACTCCAGGAACAATATTAGCTACATATTAAAATAAGCCTTACTATTTTGTCTTGTCTTCTGTTCCCTGGCCGCGACATTTTGCTTGAACAATGATAAAACGTCTGATCATCAGTTTATATCTTTTTTGCTTTCAGCATCATTCACTGTATTTCTTTCTTCATTCTCCCTAAAGTTGTCTCTTCTTCTCTGTTCTCTCCTTTGCATTAGATCTGTTTACTGTTCTCTGTGATGCTGCTAATGCCCCTCCTATTCTCTATGTGCATTAAACCTTTCAGGAGAAATCTTACTGGCAACAAATCTGCCTCTGAGCACAGCCACCGAAATAGGCGTTGCAATCTATTCTTACAGATGGAATCAAAGATGTTACAAACAGAAGAACGTCACTGAGTGAAATCAGGCCAAGTAATAGCAGGAAATTTGAAGTTTTTATGATTTAAGAGAAAACAGAGTCATTCTGTTGTTCATGCCAGGCTTTTTGCTTGTGGAAATAAACAAAGGTCAACACGGCAAAGAATAAACACACAAATACAAGACTTGAATGAACAAGGCAATCATTCATTCATTTTTATTCTTTTGCATGTTAAAGGTGAGGAGATGCAGACTATGGTAGCTTCTGCTGGTGCAGAATGTCTAAGCAGAGAGGAGAGGCAGGAGTGCAAATTTTGTAAACTATGGTTTCTCTAAAACCTCAATGCCAGCTGTACAGCTCTTAGAAAGGGCAACTCTGCCTAAGACTCCCACAGGATGAACTGGTTGAATGCATCTTCTACACAGCTTCTGCTGATGGTCTTCCCTTGACACTAGCAGTATAATTTACATCCTCCATTTCCTACCAGAACCCCTAGGCAGAGCACAAAAGTGCAACTAGAACACCCCGCAAAGTGCCACATTCAACTTCATCCTAAGGCTTGTCAACATAGAGGTGGGTGCTTTCCTACTCCAATAGAGGTGGATTTTACCCACTCTGTCAACTTAGTATAGGCTCAGTTCCAGGCCCTAACTACTAAGCCACAGAGGTTACACACCAAAAGTGGAGCGTACTCTCTCAACCCTCCACATCTCGATTAATCTTGAATACTTGTCTGCATAATGGCGCAAGTACAGCAAGAGCAGAGGAAAAGTTCTCTTTGTCTCTAGCCTCATTCTAAGCATCATATCCTGAATCTGCTGACCTTAATCTTTGCTTAGTGTGCTTCCTGTTTTGGATCTCATTGTGAAACATCCAGTTATTCCCATGGACTCTATATGGAAGCTAGATGCCTCAGATAACATTTCACTCCTAACATTTCACAGAAATTAGACTGTGTAATGCCTATCTTCAAGTAGACTTTTATTGCATTTTCAAAAGTGGTTAGAGGGGTCTAACTCATAGTTTCATAGTTTCATAGTTTCTAGGGTCAGA
>NW_017729026.1:19859296-19863670 GCF_001723915.1 Gavialis gangeticus | reverse complement strand
TTGAGGCCTCCTGAGGATGTGTGCACTGCCCCCCTACTCTCAGCATTACCCTGGCCCATGTTGCTTACTCCTTTTATGGGAGAAAAAATATTTTTTTTAATAAATAAAAGGTTATTTCACATATCTTTTTATTTGATGTAGGTTTAACCCTGTTTAATTCCTGCATACTGCTATAGGAATTTTAGAAGTATCAGAGTAGAGAACATCTACTCTTTCCCTGCACTATTTGTCATGGTTCTTTCTCCAGCTTAGGCTATACAAAACAATAAGGCATGAATGTATTTGGTTCATCTGACAGGCTTGAGCAAGGAAAGCCCCAATATCTAGGAATACTTAAGCCAATTTTTAAGTTTGAGTATGACTGAATTTAGTGGGTCTACTCACGTCCTTAAAATAAAGGATAGGCTTGTATGATTTACTAGACTGAGGTTTAATATTTTAAAGAAAAACATTCAATTTTATTTAAACTTGGCAAAGTTAACAATGTGTTAAAAGAACCACATTCATTTTATGCATTTCAGGTTTGCTCTTGTCCCCTCATCTTTTATGCAGACTGTTGGTTGATTACAATGGATAGATAGCATTAAGCAAAAACAACATCTAAAATGTTTAGCCACAAAGCAGATTCTGGATAGCAAGTTTCTTATCTGGACGGCAATATTCTGAATTATTTTTAGGACCTATGGACAAGGTACGATACTACTACTAAGGACATGTATACAAAATGCCATTATTCAAACTCATATATTTGATTAGTTTAGTTAGTTAATTGTTTAGTTAGTTAGAGCATGGTGTTACTAACACCTAGGTTATTCAATCCCTGGTTGGACTAGAGGTGATCCAGTCTTACTTCTCTATGAAAAATCTGTGGTCTCTGTATCTGCTGCAAAACCTGCATCTAATATATTGTACACATTTGATACTATAAAAACACACACTTTAGCATCTTGTAAGTCTGTTATAGTACTATACCTAAATGTTCAGAATGTTGAACTATAGTGTAAAATTGGAATGACAATAATTTCTGTGTGCACATACACACAACAATAAATAGGAGAGCAACAATTACTAGGGCGTTGCACTCCATTGCTGGGAAGATCCTTACCCACATTCTCCTCAATAGACTCATTCCCTGTAACAAGTGCTTATCCTGGGGGCGGTCACGACACCCCCTGGGAGCCACTCAGCACTTGCCACCCTGTCTGCCCTTGGGCACTCCCTTTCTCACTTGCCACACCTTGGTATTATCATCTTTTATAAAAGGAAGGCTGCCCAAGCCCAAGACTGATTTTATTCTTATGACCACAGGTGTTCATGGTCCTTGCCTTAAGAACTCATTGCATACCTGGACATATCAGAAACACCTGAATGCCTTGTAATGTTATCATTGGCAATGTTTTCAGAAAATCCTTCATATCAGTTGGAAGGACAGAATAACAAATGCCAGCATTCTGGCTCAAGCAGACACCACCAGCATCAAATCCATTTATGCAACACCAGCTCCATTGGATAGGACAAATCATAAAGATCTCCGACAGCCAGCTCCTGAAACAGGTCCTATACTCCCCACTTGCCAATAGTCACCAGTCTAAAGGTGAAAAAAGAGAGATTAAAGGACCCTTTGAAGGCCAATCTAAAGAAATCCAATATCAATATCTATACCTGTGAGACTCAAGAACTGAATCATTCCCCAAGGGTGCCATGTATGCCAAGGCATTGATCATGTTGAGCAAATCACTTCACTCTGGAGGCCAACAGATGAGAAATAAAGAGAAAGACTTGTGACCTAACATCACCCAGATCTACTCTTTCCTCCTAGAACTGTTTGCCATGTCTACAGTTGAACATGCAGACCTCAGGTTAGCTTCTTAAGTCATCTCTGGACTCATTGATGACTTCCCTATTTACCAGAAGACTGTCATTCTTGTATCCAGGGACTGCAGCTGCTGACAACGGTAGAAGAGAGGAACCACAAAAACAGAGGATATACAGGCCCTTTACCACTACAGGCATAGTGGTTTTGGGTTGACTTGACTGATCTTGATGCTGCGTTTGGAGACATGAAGCAGCAAGTGGACGATTACTAAGGTCCGATCCTGCCAGTGTTTTTTGGCACTTATACCAAATCTGCTATTAGATTTTAGCTCATCACTGGATTCCATCTTAAAATAGCATTATACCTAATTTTTTCTGAAAGCATTTTGTTTTTATCCTGAGGGAGAAATATATTTGTGATTTACTGAGGGTAGGAAAGATTAATCTATTTACAGAAGAAACAGATGAAAGTAATGATAGAAGTAATCAAAACACAGAAATAAACATTTACCTGTAAGCGGAAAGTGTAGAACTAGACTATGCAAAACAGAAGTCACCTTACCAGCTTGTATATGGCACAAAATCATTGCCTGGTGCTGGAGAACATATGATGCTTACTGCCATCACCAAAAGCAGGTATGATTGGTTTGTGGTTTTTCATCACAATTGCTTTTTAGAACTAATGTAAATAGAAACACTGCAGATGAGTACAAGGTTGCCAAGTATATATCAGATAAATATCCATTCATACAAAAAAACTTTTCAGAAAATTATTTCTTTTTCAAAAGTAGAAGCCCATCCTACTTTTGAATGGAGTTTTCCTCTTATTATTGGCCACAAGATCAAACAAACACTTCCATTACAAGACGACAAACCTCAAAAGACTGATTTTCATTTGAAAAGCTAATCTTAAAAATGATCTTCAGGATAGTTTAGGCTGAAATCAAATCAGGATACAACACTTAAGGCTCTCATGAATGAACATGATTGTAAATGTCCGGATATAAATTAAAGGACTAACAACTTCAGTCTACATTGCTTATCCTGCAACTAGGCAAGAGAAAAAAAAGTAAACATGAGTAATAATGCAAGAGTATCTCTAATTTGTTTGAAAATTATAATCAAATTTCAAAATATATTGAAAATTGATTATGCAATAGTCAATTCTGTTTGTGAATGATCTCCAAAACATAGCAAGAGATAAAACAAGCAAAGTGGAAATGTCAATAGGCTAAGAAATAAAGAACTCAGGTGATGGTAATAGATAAATAGAGCCTTTCATATCCAGACAGCAAGGTTGTATCCAGTTCATGTTGTTAATGATCTGTCTGAAATAAGCTGGCAGTTCTTAGGAAACAAGTGAATGAAAATTGCTTCTGTAATTGCTCCATTACTGTTGCTGACTCTGCAGAGAGGATGGTGTATACCTTGAATGTGGTTTCCCTAGACCAGGATTGAGCAATTTGGACCTGCAGTGAGTAAGTTGGCATAGACACAATATATTAACTACCACATAGCAGAATTGTGGTATCTAAGGTGGGAATCATGTGACACTTAGGCAATGAAGTCAGTCCAAAATTATGATCCTGAAATCCCCCCTCAACTGTTAACCTAGGAAACAGCTCAGTTTGCCACCTCAGTGCTTGCCAGTACACAGACTAATAAGATTGGATTCCTCACAAAATGCAGTACCTGCTAACGTACTTTGCCTGGTGGGTAATGCACTCATCTGTGATGGTGAAGGTTTACTTCCCTCTTTTGAATTTTACTTTTTATTTTATGTGATACAGTCACTGGATAAAATGGAGGAGCAAGCCAGGGACCAGGAACTGCACTCCAGATCTCCCCACTCATAGCTCGGTACCCTCACTGAGATGGATGCTCTTGTGCTGTCTTTCTGGCTTAATGGATTTTGAATTATTTTCTTTACAGTAGCAGAGGATACTACATACAAACATAATGAGACTATCTTATTTCCCAGCAAATAAAGCATTCTTCCGGGAGTTGGGAAAAATGGATTGGAGTTCTTTCAGACAAAAGAACCCATGCCCCCAGTTTCCCTGATGAGTGCTCTAACCACTAGACTTTTATACAAAAGGCACAGGCACCACTTTTCCATCCTAGTGAATCCTGTTCAGTTTTTTGAAAGAAAGATCATAGACACTTATCTTCAGAGGAGAATTGCAACCAGTGGATTCTACTGGCATGCAGGCACCACCCTACAACTCTGAAAAGTGGAATCTAAGACTTGAGCTTGTCTTCAACGTTCCTGTTAGTTAGCTAGGAGTCTCTCTGCTGATCCTTTCCTTTCTTGATGCTGCTACCAAGAACATCATTCTGACACCCCCCAGCCCTCCCAACACACACCTTTTTTTAAAGGGCAGCCCAGCACCCGACTAAGCAACTGATCCCGGGGCTTAACTTTTAAATTAAGACCATTGTAAATTTGGGAACTTGAGAAGAGATAGAGAGGACACCCATAATCCTTTGCAAATGTCAAGTGGCTCTCAATATTGGTTACTTTTCCAAGGTAGCTAGGTTACAATGTACCGTGGTAAT
>NW_017729026.1:19850573-19854296 GCF_001723915.1 Gavialis gangeticus | reverse complement strand
CAAGGTAGGGAACATACTGGGTTCTGGATTCCACTCCAGAAGCCTGGTTCTGTGGTATCTAAGCCCTTTATTGGATCTGGCTGTGTAAATCACTCCAGAATAAGATAATCCAGCAGCATTATTTACAGAAAAGCATGAGAAGACATTTCAAAAACCAACGTAAAAACTTGTAGTGCAAAGTCATTTTATTGATTGTACAAATTGCATCGTTCAACAGTCCTAGGCTTTCTATCAATAAGTCAGTGACGCATGCCTCTTCACTTTCACATCTAATGAATTTTTGAGTAAAAGAACAAAGGCTTGGGTAAGTCTGCCTTGCCTAAGACAGAAGACAAACAAAGAAAAAAGCACATGTACAACAAGAAATGAGCTGGACTCAACCAAAGGTTTTAAAGTGGACAGCTTAATGGAAAACAGTAATTTTCAAGAGCTCAATAGAGCTCTTGGAAAAACAATACTGAAGCCAGAGAGATTTAATCTTCTTTTAGTCAGAAGGGTAGAACAGCCCTGTAGAAATGTAATGCAATTAGTAGATCAATTGTGTTTTACTTTAGAAAAAGGAAAAAATATTATGGCATTGGGTGAAAATAATACTTCAAAAAACACTAGTAGCATGTTTTGTAAATGGCTTTAAAGCTGTATTTGTGTATTGGCTAGTGCTGTTCTGAGTATATGACAGGCTTAGTATTTACAACAGGGACTAGCAGCAGGAAAGTGCTCTGAAATATTTCAGTCTTTTTGCCCCACCAGTAACTTTCATCAATGCTGTTGCATTGCTGTTGTTTTTGGATCCAAGTGGCTAGAAGAGGACACATTCTTAGGCTCTGATCCTAGAATAAGATATTCAGGGGTCCACCTATGCTCAATGCATTGGAGAAATGAGGCTTAGAATGATAAGCATTTCAAGGTAGGACCCATATCCTTGTACATTTGTAGGGCAGCTACTTTAAGGGGCAGATGAAGGTCACTATCTTGATTGGAACATCTACACTACATTTAGGCATTACAATTATGGCTGCCTCTTTCAGCTGCAGGTTATCTCTTGCACTCATCTTCCAAGTATGCAATCTAAAGCCCCAAGCCTGAAAAGACTCACACATGTTGGTCAGCAGGGCTGGTCATATGTCTAAAATGAAACATGTGAGCAAGTATTTGCAAGATCAGTAGCAAAAATCTCCCTAAGTGAGGCCTGCAACATAGTGGACAGGGTACTGGAGTGGGAGGCAGGAATACCTGGTTTTATCAGAATCTATACCACTCAGTGTGCCTTGATAAAGTCTCTTGGACTGAAATTTTGAAAAGCAGCCTCTCATTAGCTCTAATTGACAGAAGTGCTGAGCACTAACATCTCCTAGAGTCAACGGGAACTGAGAGAGTTCTCAGTTCCTCTTGAAAGATGGTTGTGGATAGTTGAAATTAGGTATACAAAAGTCAGAACCTTTCCTAACTTTTGGAAAGGTTAACTCCAAATGCCCTGACCCTTATTTTCCATCTATAAAGTGGGACTGGTTGAAAATCAATAGATTAAAAGTTTGGAACACATGTTAATTATTATCATTAGAATGAACCAGGCTTGTCATGAAAACGAATCAGACATACAACAAAAAATAAAGCTCTTTAAAATGTCTCTCAAAAAGAAGACAAAGGCAGCACTTGACACATCCTGAGAACCAAATGTGCCCATTCCTAGCTATATAAAACCTAGGTAAAAAATTCTGGGCACCCTCCTTCTTTCACTTTCTGTACCTTAGTTACAACTCAAGTAGCATGCTAACTAAAATAACATCCCAGCTATACAGCATAAGAATACTTGTATCTCCATCACCAGAATTTCCTTCATATTTTATTTCAGCACCAGAACTGATGTTAAATACAACTTTCATTTTAGAGTTCCAAAGTTTTTGTTACTGTTGTTTCATTTCTTTTAGCTGAATGAAAATGTTATTTTAAGGTATTTTCAAATAATATTGGTAATTCACCTCACCAACCCTTTCTATAATTTAAAAGAGGTCTGGTAGTGAGCAGGCCTCACTATTTAATTTTATTTCGTTACAATCTAAGCTCTTCATTAGGCATCAGCTGTTGCCCTGTGATAACCAGTGGTTCCTTTTCTCCCATTAATTGGAAAACATAGATGATCAATTAATTGTAATAGGGAAGTCAATATTTTGACAGCATTTTATGTCCTGCAAAAGGCAGACAGAATCTATTAGCAAATTCTGTTAATTAACAAGGGACAGACAAATCTCCTGACTTAGTAATTGTTTAAAAGCTAAATATTTGTTCCAGGACAAGTGAGTTAATTTAATGAGTTAGTTAAAACACATGATTGGGTATCTGTGCACAGATACAATAAGATACTAAGCAGTTGGCTTGCTTTTGTAGAGTAAAATCAGAATTTGCTTTAGAGAGAGAGGAATAGTTTAGATAAAGTAGAGGGTATTTTGTTTTGAATTTTTTTTATTGTTTGCTGGGGTCTTCTACATTGCAGAAAGTGATGCTAATTAGATCTAGCTAAGTACTAATATTGTATTAAGACAGAAGCTAAAAAGAGTTGGTAATGAATGAGAACTAAAATGAGTTATCTTACCTATGTATTAACCTTTCTGAAAGGGAAAGAAGTGATTGTTGCAAATGCAGTCATTGCCATCTTGACAATTGGTGGGCAGCAACTCTTCTCCTTTTTTACATTTAGCTGCCCCTGTCATGTTGGGCAGAATCTCATTTATGGTTTAGCTTTCCTAGGAGCCCCTGCACTGATTCTTCTGATTGTTGGATATGCGCTGAATAATCAGACTTGGCGGCTAGTTACAGGCAAACGCTCTTCCTTTCGAGAACTGAGTGCACGTAACAGCTTATTGCAATGCAAGCTTATCTGTCTTGTCCTCTGTAATGTCACGGGGAGAGCGCTAGTTGCTCCAGTAACATGGCTAGCAGTCACCCTGCTGAATGGGTCCTATTATGTTTGTGCAATGAGTGAGTTTGTCTCAGTTAATCATTACAAAGCTTTCATCAATATCACTACTAAGGAACACAAGAAGATCCTGGCTGCTTTTCCGTGTAGCCACTTAGTTCCTACAGAGCTGAGCCGGGCAAAAGATGAAGCAATTCTTCTTCTTAAGTACCAGTCACAGGTGAGCAACCAACATTCTTTTGTCATTGAAACTGTCATGTACAACTATAATGGTGCAGATTAAATTTTATTTAATAGATGAAATGCTAGGAAAAAATATACTAATTGAATTTACAGTTAGGTTTTTAGATGTATGTGGATATCTAATTCTCTGTGATAGAACAAAGCATTTATTGTATGAATTGATCAGTTTTGTAGGCCTTACTTGCTTAGAGCAGTCTCAAAATATGAGCTAGATAGAATGTTTGAACCTCATAGTGCCCTTTGTCATGTAAAGCCCTTAGATACCATTTCTGATGCAGAAAATTATCATTTCTCACCCTGCACTATTTTCCCTCTCTCTTATCTCCATTTTCTTATCTGCAAAATGGGGATGATTGCTACCCAACTTATGGGGAATAATATAAAGTTCAGTGCTTGCAAAGGACAATTGAGATGGTCAAAACAAAGAGCATGGTGCATATTGGCAACAAGACTTTTAAAGATGTTAGTCTTATAAATATGTTAGCACCATCTTAAATATGGAACTTGATAATGCTCTGTCATGCTTGATGGGCGTTCTGTCACAGCTCTCCACAGTCTTCTACTTT
>NW_017729026.1:19844940-19845573 GCF_001723915.1 Gavialis gangeticus | reverse complement strand
AAAGATGTTACTCTTATAAATATGTTAGCACCATCTTAAATATGGAACTTGATAATGCTCTGTCATGCTTGATGGGCGTTCTGTCACAGCTCTCCACAGTCTTCTACTTTTTCTTCCTTGTCAAATGAAAATTTTAACTGCTTGAAAAACAGGAAGGATGTTCTAAATCCTCTGTTATTTATTGGAACCCTAAAGAAAAATGGCTGCAAAACTGTTTCGTTGACCCTATCATTCACAACTTAATAAGGCAATTTGTTAAGCAAGCTTCTTGCTGAAGGCTAGATTCAGTCCTGTGACGTGCTGATATCCAGCAAAACACCATAGTAAGTGTGTGGTTTAAGTAGGTGCGGGACTTTATTTACTTCAGTGGGACTATCCACGTGCTTAATGCTTTCTTCGTTTGAGTTTACATCCTTTGCACGTTCCAGGACTAAGCCCTGGTGGAAGAAACATGACTGAAAAACTGAGTTAGTTAGCTACTCTGAGAAAAATGAGACCGACTTGAATAATTACTGTGCCATTACACATACATCCTAAACAATGCAGATACAGTATCCCCCTCCCCCCCACACACACACACTCTCCACTCTTAAGTATGATTGAAGACTTATCCTAAAAAATAATGATCAATGT
>NW_017729026.1:19834243-19839940 GCF_001723915.1 Gavialis gangeticus | reverse complement strand
TGTCCATAGATTCCACTCTAGGGACCAGATGCTTTAGTCAAGTATTGAAGCATCCACATCTTTTGGATCTAGCCCTTATCTAACAGAATGTGTCCCTGAGTAATTTTAGCTTCAGAAAAATCTCCATTCAGAGTCAAGGGGTTAATAAGACACCCTTGCTTCACTAGTTACTATCAAACTTCTCTTTCTCAGGTGGCTGGCTGGTTCCTGATTGCAGGGGTAGCCATTACTGTCTTCCTGTCCTATTGTCTGGCAAGATGTCTCTCGCCACTCAGCTTCTTGCACCTCAAGTACTGGGCTAGTTACGTCCGTAATGAGCAAAAACTCTTTGAAGAAGCAGCAGACCTGCACTCAAAGCTCTATGCCACACAACACATCAAGAAGTTCTTTGGTTTGGTCCCAGGGAGCAAGGATTTGAAGGAAATTCGTATCCCTTCCTGTAAAGACTGGCGATCCATTTCAGGTGTTGCTATTCTAAGAATTGTAGATGAAGAACATTATGACTACAGCCTCCTTCATGACTGGGCAGTCAACAGCTCCACAAATGGAAAATATTTTAAGATTGAAGAATCTAGCTCTAAGAACTCTGAGCCTCCACCATCAACTTGAAGAAAATGTGAATGTCTTTTTAATCTTACATGAACTCCAGGTCATCTCAAAGCAGGGGAGTTCCTAGTTTCCTCATCTTGTTCTTTACAGTAGCACGTGCAGGTGCATTCAGTGTTGAATCCTGACTACACGATCTGCTTTTAAGAGTGCTCCTTCATATATTGGCCCTCTTGAGGACATCCTTGTGATGGGACATGATGCTATACACTTGAGATTTGAAAGTCTTCTGTGATCTCACTCCTGATACTGTAAGAGAAGCCAAGGGCGGGCAGTGGAAAATGCAAACTGAAAAGCAGTATATTCCAGCACTTTCTCACTGTTTCTTTTTTAAAATTATTTACTTTTAACCCTGATCTATTGTCATACTAGTGATGACTAACTACACAGTATTTATCTGTTCTCCTTCCTCTCGTATAAAAAAAAAAAAAAGAGAGAGAGCTAGCTAACTGTCCTATACCAGTGATTCAATGGCAAATATTCTTTCCTCATCTACATTGCATGTCATTCATAAAATACAACACAATGTTAAGTACAGGCTTAAATGTATAATAATGTACAGCTATGGATATTGTTACTGGAGACTTTTACAGAAAAGCTTGTTGGTCACAGACTGAAATCTTATACTACTGACTAAAGGCTTGTTTTTCATTTATACTAAATGGAGACTGCTAAAACTGGAATGAATAGGACAGGGGCCATATACTTTACTAACCCAGTGCATTAACACTTTACATCTGAATTAAAGTGTTGTCTCTGACCAAAAATGAAAAGTTCAGCCTTCTCCTCTTATGCACACTTCTATGCTTCTCACTTGCACATGTGTTAACTCACTCAATAATGAAATAAGGAGAAACTTTTTCTAAATACTGTATTTTTATGCATGTTCCTCTCTTTCCCCCTTTCTGTGATGGTTGGTTTTGTGTTGTTTCCCTGGTAGTTTTGTACAAATAAAAACAAAAAAGGGACCAATTACTTGACATTTGTCTTCGATGTCATAACATTCACTCCTACTGGATGCAATGAAAGAAGGATGCTACTTGTTGATGCACAGAATTTGTTATAGATGGGGTAGTTTAATGTGTAGTAAGCTTTGTTATGAATTGTTCACCAACGACTTTGTATTAACATATCTGCAAATTCTTATCTTGAAGGACTAGTCCCTTTTGAAAACTAGTTTGCTCTTGGCACATAACAGAAGTATAACTGAGGGAGGACAGGGGTGACCTGCACAGCAGGCCCTGGTGCTGACTTGGTGGGGGAGGATTGTAAAAATAACTGCTAGTGTCACTGGTGCTTCACAACCAGTAGCATCCTGTGCACTGCCCCCGCTTAGGGGGGGGAGTTAGTGCAGCATTGGTAAGTAAGAGACATGCTTTAGGAGGAAAGTGGAGCATGCCTGGTTGAGGGGGAGGCTTGTTTGCTTTTATTCTGTAAGTAACCAAAAGGAGGTGGCTGTGCAATAAGATTTTTGTGTATCAAATGTAATTAAAAAGAAAGCAGCTGATAACACTTTTCAAATATGAATGAAGAGGTGTGTTTCTTCTAGTTTTTTTTTTATTTTTTCCATTTCCAAGAATTTAGTAGTATAAATGCATGTATCAGTTTCAATGAACTTGCAAATCACTGTCCCACACTATATTAGGAAAAGTTACCTTGACCAATCGAGAAGAGACTTATTTAAATTTTGTGTTTTAACTTTTAAAGCGCACTTTGTTTTTCCATTTTAAATGAGCTTGGACAATAAAAGCTGATGGGTTTCAACTTCATTTCTCCCATGCATCTTATTTTCAAATGATAAACGTAAGTGCTTAAAAGAAAGCCTTGGATGTGATGGTTTTAATTCAATATATATATCATTTTAAATTCATGATTCTTGCATCTTAAAATTTGATGTTTACATACCCTAAATCAAACTGCCTTCCTGAAAGCACTCTTCCCTTCTAAACATAAAGTAAAAACCTTTTTGAAGATTTGCTTTCAATGCAACTTGATATTTCTGGGATTGGGAATTTGCTTATAAATACTAATGACTACTATATAAAGGATATTGTGTAGCTTGTGATGTAAAACCTAGAGGCTTGCATCTCAAGACAGCATGCCATAGCTAGCAAAAAAAAGAAATTAGCTGGTTTGAAATATTGTAGTTTGTCTCTCTAAGTATATTAAGACTAGCACAGAATGAGGCATAGCTTTCAAAAGAATTTGTGACTATAGGAAATCAGTAAGTTGGCACTGAGTGAAATAACCATGTTGTCTGAACCCTGAGTCATCTCCTCCAAAATCAATTTATGCTTCTAGCTTGATCACTTTGGAGCTCAAATAGTCCATTTTACTTCTATTCTAAAAGCAGCTATTGCTAATGGCTGGTAAAAACAGGCAGGGCTGGCAGTGCTGATCCTAATCCTAGCAAAATGGTTTATTCTAAAACCATTCCATGTCTACCAGCTCATCTCTGACTTGTTCCCCCACAATTCTAACATTTTAATCATGGTTTGCCTTAAACCAGGTAATTCACAGCTGATGCTCTATACTTTGGCCTTGGCTCAGCTCATCACAGACATCAGTTTATCTCCCAGGGAGAATCTGTTTTGTGTGTGGCAAATCCTCTGCTCGAATCACAGTCTCTCCTCACCCCACCCCCTTTTCTTCCCTGAAGAGTTCTGGCTCAATTGATAGGAGCTGCTATCTGGCAATAAGACCCCTGCCCACTCCAAATAATGCGTTATTTTGGGTAATCAACTGTGAAACTACTTTTTAAGGAAAATATAGTATGTTCAGTTGGAATGAACAATAAGCAACCCCCAGATCACGTTTTGGTGAAATGCCTATTCATGATGTTCCTAATGATGTTCATGACAACAGAGAGGGTAGTCCTTTCTGTATTTAAAAGTAGTTTCATGACAGTGCTTCATCTAAATAATTATCCATTCTCATGCGGTGGGGGGTGTAAATGATTAATTGAATCTGAATGCTACCTTATTTTGGACCAATTTAAGGGTGAGGGCCTATTTTGCATGCTGTGGGGAAAGTGTTCTAGGATGGTTCTGAGACTAGCATTCAGATTCCTGTAACATTTTGTGTGATGGTTCAATATTTTCCTCTCTTCCTCTCCCCGTAATTGCAGTGTTGCCTAGGCAGAACATCAGCTGATGAAGGATAAGATTTGCTGTTTGTAAATAATTCTTCTTCCTCCCTAGAGTTTACTCTCCAGTGTTTTTAAGAGGAAATTTTAGCACAAGGACAACTAAGTATAACCTGGCTGTAAATACATTTTAAATTGGAAGATTTGGGGGGTGGGGGGTGCAGTTGTGCCTTCCAACTATCAGAATTTGGCACTAGATTTATGACCCAGATACCTTGTTCCATCCTGGCAGACCCAAACCTTCAGATTGACCACGACCTCTGCATTTGATAATATGCAAATTTTTTTTATACAAAGTGATAGCAGGTAAGAATAATACAACTAATTCTATATCTACCAGTCCTAGGGCTGTCATTAGAGTCAAGGTGTGTCTGGCCAGGACATGAACTTCACTCGGAGGTTCTCTCTTGAATGTCAGATGCCCTCAGTCAGGGGTTGAGCCCCTCCTCTCCCCCCTCCTGCTCCCTAGTGGGGTGGATGAAACGGGCTGGTGGTATGCCCTCTGTCCATGGTGCCTTAAGTTCCCCTCTTGGGGTCCCTTTATGGCTCTGAAATCCCTTCTTTTGTATTCTTTCTCCATCCTGATGACTCTTCATCCATAGGCACTGTTGATTGGTCTTTCTGTAGTTGTCATACTGTCCACTTCTCTTCTGTCGGCATATTCCTTTATTTCACAAGCCCATCACATGCACACATCCTAATTTGGGCTTTCCTGGTCTTCTCCTAATATGGTCTGTTCCCCAGAACTGGAAATCTCAAGGGCTCTGCGCTTGGGCGCTAAGAGTTGGAGCCACCTTATTTCATGTTGTTATGGAACAGTATGGGACATGCCTACAATTTCCCAGCCTGTGTGTCTATCCCTGTCTGCCTTGAAGACTTTGAAACTGTGAGACAATCAGGCTTTTAGAAATCAATTAACCCTTGCTGTTGCCCTGGACCATTATTCTAATGCATATCTACTTTACCTACAAGCCAATGCATATCTACTTTATTAAAAGCAAACCTCTAAATACCATTTTCTAATCATCACAGAAGGGCAAAGTTCTGGAACAACCTCCTGACATAGGTATTTTGCCCCTAAACTCCTAACTAGTATGAAGATGGGACTTGTGTTGTAGTTTCATGCGACTAGAAGGGACCTCTTAAATCGACCTCACTGGGCATATCCCCGTATGCAGGGGCATGTGTTTACCACGGCACAAATAACAGATCTGTGCCTTTGCTTTGTTGCCCATGGCATGCTCCTGCAAGCATGCTCTAGTGCATGCCAAATTATCCTGGGTGAGGTAGGCTGGCTAAGGCCAGCACCTGTGCTGTCCCAGCAGCCTTACCTGGGGTCCTAGGGACCTCCTGGGGTAGCACCAGTGCTGATCTGGCTGCCTGGAGTCTTGCTAAAACCCAGAGCATGGCTCTGGATGGTCAGGCTCTGTTTCTAGTGGCAAGCCTTGCTGCTGCATGCACTGCGCTGCTTTTATGCAGTATTTTTCTTGACAATCTCCTGGTGTCAAATTTTGGTACTGTGCTGCAAATTAGCAGTGCAACGAATGGTTGCATATACACCACTTGCAGTTTGCAGTGTCTTGAATAGCTCTGAGGCGCTGCAAACTGCACATGCATGCTCGTCTGGATGCCTTTAGGATAACTTCTAAAGAGGATGTCCTATGACTGGTGTCTGATACCAGCTTAGCCCCTATAAAGTTTTTGTTTGAAGAGTGTTTGATTGAACGTGGAATTGCTGTCTGCCTGCTACCAAAGCCCTGTCCTAATGGCTACTCTCTCTCCAGATAAAAGCATTGTTCAGCAACTGTGGTATATATAAAGCAGTGAATCTCAACCAGGGTGCTGTGGCATCTTAGGGTGCTGTAAGATCTTTTGAAAGGTGCCTCAAGGTGTGAGACTATGAGCATACAAGCACAAGCTCAGGCTTATCCCTGCCTGATTTCCCC
>NW_017729026.1:19826826-19829243 GCF_001723915.1 Gavialis gangeticus | reverse complement strand
GCGCTGCAAACTGCACATGCATGCTCGTCTGGATGCCTTTAGGATAACTTCTAAAGAGGATGTCCTATGACTGGGGTCTGATACCAGCTTAGCCCCTATAAAGTTTTTGTTTGAAGAGTGTTTGATTGAACGTGGAATTGCTGTCTGCCTGCTACCAAAGCCCTGTCCTAATGGCTACTCTCTCTCCAGATAAAAGCATTGTTCAGCAACTGTGGTATATATAAAGCAGTGAATCTCAACCAGGGTGCTGTGGCATCTTAGGGTGCTGTAAGATCTTTTGAAAGGTGCCTCAAGGTGTGAGACTATGAGCATACAAGCACAAGCTCAGGCTTATCCCTGCCTGATTTCCCCCACCCCCACTGCCTGGGCCCTCTGCAAGGAGGTAAGCACTGTAATATATATATGTGTTAATTTGTGAAACTGGATGGCACTCAACTCGCAAGTTATGGAGGAGTGACTGAGTGCAAAAAGGTTGAGAACTACTACACCCTGTCTGAAATGCCTGGCTATTTTTAAGTGGCTTCCCGCTTTATTGACTGGTTTATGCAAGGATCTTTAGATACCTGGTTCTCCCCATACACTTGTAAAGGGAGCATCAATGCTTACTTTTAGAAGAGGTCCCAATAGGTAACAGGCTCCCTAGAGATTTATCATTGTAACACTAAGCACAGCAACACCTAAATGCCTCCAAAAAAATAGTTGCCTGTTCTGTGCTTGGTAGTTTGCCTCTGCAGCTTTAGAAATGGTTCCAAATTGAATTCTTTTTAAAAATTAAATTAACCTGAATCCTGCAAAGAAGTTTAAAGCTAACTTAAAATACTCAAGGGGCATTTTTACAAGTGCTTTGGGATGTGGCACTGGGTGCTTTAATTAGTGAGAAGACTTCCTATTTATTTTGTTTAATTATGAAAATATGCCATAAATCTGTTTGGGAGCAGGGCCTCACACTGGTGTTCTCATTCATGAGTTTGGTACACAGGTTTAAATTACTACATGTGTATATATAAGCAACAGTCAGAAACCTATGGATTCTAGTGGTAAAAAATATACATTGAGAAATGCAAAAAACGCGCCTTACTACTACAACTATCACCTGTAACTAAGCAACCTCCTCCACCCCACCAATACTATTCAAATTCTACTGAATGGAAGGCCTCAAATAATCCACTAATAAGAAAAGTAAGACTCTTATAATTGTACTACAGCCTGAAGCTTGCAGATCTCTTCATAAGCCTCAGTTAAAGGGATACTGAATTGAAATAACTTATTTATTTTTGAAATTATTTTACAACTTTTCCCAAGTACATCTAGGATTTCTTAATTGAAGATTAGCAAGGAAACCTTCCTTTGTTTTGTGCCTTTGACAGTAATTTGTTTATTGTCATTTTCATTGTTTCCACGCTGTCCTCTTAAACAGTAATGGAAGAAGAAGAAAAATTAAAACTGAGGTAAGTGTAGTGGTTTGCCACAAAACTTTAGTGTGGTAAATGTTGGCAGTAAGAGAGATGCAGTACTGCTTTTGTTTTTTAAATTGATGGTGTCCTTCTAAATATCATTGCTTTGATAAGTCTTGGTTCTTTTATGTCAGCTGAAAGTTGAATAAACCAAAGTAGAGAGAGGTGGTCTCCACGTTTAAAAAAATATATATATTTTTTGTTTTTCTTTATGTGTACGATGCTATAAGAGAACATGGAGATTACATCGGCATACACGGAACATGAAAACTCTTCCAGAAAACTTGGAGGGCTGTATTAATATTTTGTTAGCTTTCTGCAATTATGTACCCCATCATCACTCATATAGCCAACAAAAATGCTTTTGACAGCTTTCAGTTCTAATTATTACATGTTTTTTAACTGCTTCTAATAGTAAAGAGCCACTTCTTACCTTCAGTTATTCTATGCAGAACATCAGTATTGTCCATCCCACTCCTAATCATTAGTCCATATTCTCCAATAGCTCCTGCCAAAAGTTGTACCTTCTCATGCAGAATTAAATGCACTTCCTTCCATAGTGTTAATAGTAGAATCAGTTTGTGATAGAATTGAGTTTGATAAAAGTTTGGAAGTTGGCCTAATAATGGTTTGATTTGATTAATAAATGGAGCCACTTTTTAAAGAAATTCTACATCGGGGTTTCTGATGTAGAATTCATGCATCTGCCAAACCAAATTACCAACGAATAAACAAGTGTTCGAGTTTTGCTATTTTATCAAACCTGGTTTGTGTGTACAATTTTCTTCCTCCTTCCCTCTGTCCCTGCCTCCATCTTTGAATGAATTCATTCATTCCTGAATAGTTTCATAATTTCATAGATTTAGGGTCGGAAGGGACCTAGTAGATCTTCTAGCCCGACCCCCCGCCAGGGCGGGAGAACAACAAAACCCCAAAACAAAAACGGGACTCAAATGAGTCCAG
>NW_017729026.1:19823825-19826816 GCF_001723915.1 Gavialis gangeticus | reverse complement strand
CATCAACTTGTGCCCATTACTCCTTGTTATGCCAGCAGGCGCTAGGGGAAACAGTGTCTCCCCCAAACCCTTCTGGTCCCCCCTAGTGAGTTTATAGACAGTCACCAGGTCCCCCCTCAGCCTTCTCTTGTGGAGGCTGAACAGGTTCAGGTCCCGCAGTCTCTCACTGTAGGGTCTGCCCTGTTGTCCCCGGATCATGCGGGTGGCCCTCCTCTGGACCCTATGTTGTCCACATCCCTCTTGAAATGGGGTGCACAGAACTGGACACAATACTCCAGCTGTGGCCTGACCAGCGTCGCAGAGAGGGGGAGGATCACCTCCTTGGCTCTACTCGAGATGCACCTGTGGATGCACGACAAGGTCCGGTTAGCCCTGCCAACCATGACCTCGCGTTGTCGGCCCTTGTTCATCTTGGAGTCAATAATGACTCCAAGATCTCTTTCTGCCTCCGTGCTCTCAAGTAGGGAGTTCCCCATTGTGTAAGTGTGCTGCTGTAACTTATTCAATTATTCTTGAATAAGTTTATTCAAGAATAATTATGGCATACACTTTTATAATATTATGCTGCAA
Source organism: Gavialis gangeticus (assembly GCF_001723915.1). NCBI lineage: Eukaryota > Metazoa > Chordata > Crocodylia > Gavialidae > Gavialis > Gavialis gangeticus. The sequence goes on along the minus strand of NW_017729026.1, from coordinate 19,826,246 downwards.
ACTTGTATGTTGTATATTTGAAGATATTATAGTCTATATTTGACTTGTCAGGTGTAAGTATGTTCACCACTACAATGACACAGACCTGTATATTGCAGAGGCTTGTCTTTTGACATCTGCATGACTCCAGACTTTTTTGCACCCACATTTGACGAGTAGTCTAACAAATGCTCTGCTGCTTCATGTGGAGTTGTCTGTAAAGGTTATCAGTTTTAAACTATTTTTAAGATACGCTGGTGTAGCCATTCTGCCTACTCAAATATTTTGTTTCTATAGGCAAATTGTATTAAGAGTTTTTAACATAATGGGTGTGTCTACACATTCATTAATGTGTGCTAGTTACTTCACATTTAATTTAGTACTTGTATAATCAAATATACAGTAATGAGAGTTACTGCACAGTAGCAGCAGCAAATGCTTTTTTAGTGATGCTACTGCGAAGTCACCTAATAATACTGTGCAGTAGCATATTGGTACAGTTTGTGCTGCAACGTGCTACTGCACAGTGTTCCTAGGCTACTGCGCATTAAGCATCTTGTGTAGACTTGTCCAGTATGGCCATTGAGAAGCAAGATTTGTTTTTTGTTTTTGAAGGATCTTTATTTGTGGTGACCAAATCACAACCTGCCTGAGGAAAACCAAACTCTTCTTGACTGAATGCTAGCATGCAATTTTACAATAATACACCAGAAATTGTCCCCTGTACAAACCGCATGGCAGAGGCGTAAGATGGGAAAACTTCAACGTACTGCAAAACCAATAACTCCTCCATAGGTATTAACAGGAGCACCATTCATGGCACATACAGACACTACACTTAGACCAGTCTAAGTGAGCCTAGATTAATCTAAACCTGTAACTGTACAGAAGTTTGGAACACGTAGGTGGCTTGTGCCATTTTTAGACTGGTCTAAGATAGACCTTGGGCAAGGTACATTTAAATGATATCAGTTCAGGTTAGACTGATGTGTTGAACTTGTGTACTGTTCCCCGGTCCTTTTATCTGCTTGTTATCTATTATGTGAAAACTTCATTGAGTATCTGCTTTCTTCATGGTTGGAAGGACTAATTCTTGATGTGCTATAATGTGGTTTTCCAGTGACTGCCACAATTTTCTGGCCTGATGCTCTGATGTTTTCAAGTGTAAAATCTGCTAAGACAAGAGAAGACAGGGAAACAGTTTCAGGTTACTGGGCACTAAATAGGTAGCCTTGCCTTCCGTTAAAGAGATTCCAGGCCAGAATCCATCCTGGCAGTACGTCTAAGAGAATCTAATTTTAAAAATACTAAATACAATACTAGGTTTTGACACACTTTTTAATGTACTGCTGTAGGGGATCACCTCTGCCTGATTTCTTAGTCATTGCTGCCTAGGTGTTGAGAACATTAATCCATCAAAAAACAATAGGATCAATGATTATTTTAAGGCTCTTGAGGCTAGGTCTTTTCTGACTGCTATTCTAGGGAATCCAATAGGATGAAGCTGAGGGCAAGCAAAACCCAGAGTCCTGGAAATTGATTCTGAGACCTTTATGGAACTAGGAGACTCCTCCCTAGCTTGCTCCTGCAGACACATGGCTGAGCGCAAGCAAAACCTGGGGCCATCCAAACCCCAAGCCTCTGGGCTTGGGCCTGCATGTAGGATGCTTGCCAAATGATTTGGAAATATCTGAAGCCCCAGGTGAAGGATGTTTGCCAGTAGTACGCCCACATAGTTCTTGAATGATTCATGAATTTGGAATTTATTTGGCTTGGAACACACAATTTTTCCTTAAAGAAAAATTTCTCTGATTTAACATCCCCCCCCCAATTTTCAGTTAAAACGAAGTAACCCCAAATCTACATTCTTCTGTGATTAAAATGAAACACCACTATAAATACCTATATATTACTGGTGTTTCTTCTTATCTGTATCTATCCATTCGTGGTGTTTCATTCTCATCACAGAAAAATGTGGACGGGGGTTATTTTCTTTTAACCGAAAATTGGGCATTTCTTTAAATCGGAGAAAACCAGGACCCCTGGCCATAAGGAAGTACGGATAGCAAACCCCGAAGTCGGTTAAGCCTCCCTGAGGATGACCTGGGCTTTGCATATGCAGCACCAATTGGCTGCCTCAAGAAGGACTGTAAGTTTTGAACACTTCTACTACAGTAATTACCACTTGCCTGCCAGCGCTGTTGGAAACAAGCCCCAGCAAGCAGCCCAACAATTTGCTGAGACTCAGGCTACACCGGCGCCTGGCAGTTCTCTACGTCATCATCCCGCGCCTGCCCTGCCCAGTGCACAGTCCCAACTAATGTGTACGTCATTATCCTGCACCTGCCCGGTCTCGAGCAGAACCCCGGCCAACTGCTACGTCATCATTCCGCGCCTGGCCAGGGGGCGTGCCTTGTGCGCCTGCGCGCGCCGGGCGATCCA
>NW_017729026.1:19822924-19823663 GCF_001723915.1 Gavialis gangeticus | reverse complement strand
GTTGGCAGAGACAGTTGCCCTGGCGGCGCGGTGCGGGGCCATGACTGACTACAGCGAGGAGCAGCGCAACGAGCTCGAGGCGCTCGAGTCCATCTACCCGGACTCCTTCACCGGTCAGCACCCCCTAGGGGCCCGGGCCTGGCCCTCGTCCCCGCGGCCCGGCTGGGCGGGGAGAGGGTGGGGATGGACGGGAATGGGGAGGGGAGCCTGCCCCACGCGGCCCCCGCGGGGCTGCGCGCGGAGCTGGCCTCATACAGCCGGAGTGAAGGAGGGTTGACGGGACCTTAGGAGGCCGCCAACTGCCACCCCTGCCGCTAAATCAGAGCGGGAGTCCACAGGGTGAGGCGGGCTCAGTGCAGCTACACCTGTCAGGGAGGGAACCGCTCTAGTCACCTTTTAGAAATCAATTTATTTTTCAGAGAATTGTAGAAAATGAAGGTTGGAAGGGATCCCCGGAGGTCATCTAGCCCAACCCCCTGCTGGAAGCAGGACCAGCCCCGACTAGAGCATCCGAGTAAGGTTTTGTCTAGTGGGGTCTTGAAAACTTCTGAGGATGGAGAGTGCGCCACCTCTCTGGGGAACCTGCGCCAGTCAGTGCTTTACTACCCTCCTGCTGAGGACCCTTTTTTTCCTAATATCTGACCTAAATTTCCATTGCTGCAGCTTGAGACCATTGCTCTTTCTGTCACCGCCGAGAACAGTCTAGCTCAGTGGTGGGCAAAATATGGCAGGGGGGGGG
>NW_017729026.1:19815963-19817924 GCF_001723915.1 Gavialis gangeticus | reverse complement strand
AACAGTCTAGCTCAGTGGTGGGCAAAATATGGCAGGTGGGTGGATCTGGCTCCAGGCTGCCATCCACCCACTCTGTCCACATGCAGGTGGCTGCTCATTGTGCCTGGTGGGTTGAAGGCAGCCGGGAGCTAGCGCCAGAGTCCCATGTGCTGGGCAGGAGCTGCCTGGCTGAGGCAGGACGCAGGAGCATCAGCCACAGCTGGAGGCGAGGGGAGCAGTACAGCCCTGCTGGCCTGGGCCCTGGCAAGTGCGCAGCTTCTGGTGGGGCTATTCCTGTTGGCTACAGCTGGCTGGGTGCTGCTGGGCTCCCTCTACCTCCTGGTGACAGTGTGAGCCTGACTGACTGCAATGATGCTGGGAACAGCCTCACCAGAAGCTATTGTGCAGGGAGCGGATCACGCGTGCCCTTCTCCTGAACACTTCTTTCCCACCCACCAAGCCCCATAGGGAGTTTTGGTGAGTTTTTATATGCAAGCTGGGTCACCACCCCTGCAACAGCTCATCAAAACTCCCTATGTGGCCCTCAGGCCCAAATAATTGGTCATCCCTGTTTTAGCTCCATCCTTTTCTGGAACCACCCTTCAGGTGGTTGAAGGCTAGTATTAAATCCCCCCCACAGTCTTCTCTTCTTCAGACTGAATAAGCCCAGTTCCTTCAGTCTTTCCTCCTAAGCCATGTCCCCCAGCTCCCTCACCATTTTTGTTGCCCTCTGCTGGACTCTCTTCAACTTGTCCACATCTGTTCTGTAGTGTGGGGCCGAAAATTGGACACACTACTTCAGGTGTGACCTCACCAGTCCTGAGCAGAGGGGAAAAATCACTTCCCTCAGTAATGCCATGTCATCAGGGGCAGGGCAGGGGGCTGCATGTGCTTGGCCCTGGGAAATGAGTCAGGAGTGCCCAGTGTCACCTGGTCTGGGCTTCCTTCTCTGTTTCTAGCCTGAGGTCCCTTGTACCTGTACAGGTAAAGACATGGTGGAATTGAATGCATCGTGCTTCCTGCTGCACTACACATGTATGGCAAGAGGTGTGATTGTGGGATCGTACATTAGATCCAATCAGGTCTTATTGCCAGTACAAGGGCAAGCAGATCCATACACCAGCAAAGCGCAAGCTCTGCAACTTGGAACCCCCACAGTTGAGGGGCTTCCAGTCATTGGGGAGCCCAACACATCCCTGGGGCTGGGAGATATAACTGCCACCATTTCCCAGCCTTGAGGGTGCGTGAAACCTTTGAGCCACAGGGATTATGTCTGCCAGGGGTTTCACTGTGGGGTTTTAGGCTGGGTGTGGTGTACCCCTGTGGCTGGGAGCCCTGTCTGCTCCTGGGGCTCCAGGCCATGGGGGAGACCCTGCTACACATGCAGATTTAGTTTGATAGCAACCAACTGCACAGTTAGTACACACTTTTGGGCTCTAAATTTATAGCTGGCTGGAGCTTTTTATCATGTGATACCTACTTTGCACATATAGCTGGTATTAGCTCAGTTTGGATCAGTTGCAGCTCATTCAACTTTGGCCTTCAGGGCTTCTGTGTAAGTGAGTGGGTTGCATCTGTGTTGGTGCGAGGTATAGATGCAGCCTTGCACCAAACGGTAGATCTTTCAGCCTTACCATTATGGGGGGGTGCTTGTCAGGTCTTGGACCCTGGAGTGTTTCTGGGTAAAAAGAGACAACTGGCTCAGTGACTGTTTGAAGATTTTGTTTGGTACCAGACTGCAGAGCTTACAAATAGACAAGCCCATTGCCCCACATGAGATCTCTGTGAATTATTTGAATTAGGGCATTGTGCTGGAACAGTTGCATCTAACTTGATTTCATTGGCATTTAAGCCTGAGGTGTCAGTGGCTGGGATGTGCCCATGTTGGTACAAGTCATATCCTGGTGAGAGCAGCGGTGGCTGCACCAAGGTGTGTGTGTGTGTGTGTGTGTGTGTGTGTGTGTGTGTGTGTGTGTGTGTGT
>NW_017729026.1:19810799-19815450 GCF_001723915.1 Gavialis gangeticus | reverse complement strand
TAAAAGGCCACCAGGTTGGTCTGACAGGACCTGCCGCTGATGAACCCGTGCTGGTTGCCCCTGAGCATGCCGTTCCCTGCTGGCCCCTCCTGGATGCGTGCCAGAATAATTTTCTCGAACAGCTTGCCCAGGATCGAGGTAAGGCTGACTGGCCTGTAGTTCCCTGGGTCCTCTTTTCTCCCCTTTTTGTAGATGGGAACCACGTTGGCCCTCTTCCAGTCCTCCGGCACCTCTCCAGAGCACCACGAGTGTTCATAAAGCTGTGCCAGGGGACTTGCAATGACCCCAGCGAGTTTCTTCAGGACTCTAGGGTGAAGATCATCCGGGCCATTGCACATAAATCACAAATGGCAATTAAGTCAAATTAATCACTCATGTTCCAAGGCAAAGTGTTAATGTGGATAATTCACAGGTCCTTAATGTGTGACAGCGGGCTTGTCAGTCTGTAAGTTTTGTGTTTTGTGCGAGATGAGATGAACCAAGCCCATTGTCTACTCTTAGCCAAAACACATGGCTAGGACTTGTGTCTCAGAATCCAGCAGTCTAAAGATGTCTAGGTGGGATAGACATCTTACTTCACAGGAAGTTCCAGGTGGCTTGTCACTCTTCTTCAACCTTGTTGTGTGCCAGAGATTCTCCATCAGGGGGCTGGGACACCCTGGGGTGCTGCCAGATCCTTTGAAGGGTGCCAGGAGGTAGTGAGTGTGCTGTCACCCCCTACCTTAGTGCATGTTACCCTTCCCATATAGACAACCCAGTGGGTAACTTTCTCTCTGCTTGCTTCCAAAATCTTGTGGTTATTTTGGCTTGATGTTAGGCTATGCATTGATTATCAGTTAACACAAGGTGCTGAGTCATTAAGTGTAATGATTCTGCCCAACACCTCTTCGTTTCACCACCTTATTTGAGACACTACTGCCATCCACCCAAACCCATAAAAAGAGGACTATGAGAGTAAATATTCAGAGGCGATGAGAGAGAGATTCGGGATCTGAGCTCTGAATAACTGGCTGAAATTTGCCCCACCCATCCAGCAAAGATTCTGTATATATAAGGAGCTCAGTCTGTCTGTGTGTCTGTCTGTAATGCTCTTTGTCAGCTGCACCTGCAATGCCGAGAGGGTGGTGATTGGCTACGCAGGCACAGGTCAGGAGAGACAAGCGGGTGGGGTCACGGTGGCAGCACCCCACCCCCCTCACCACCTGGCCCTGTGCCTGACAGGCTGGGGTGCCCAAAGCATGCTTGCACCCTACAACTTTTATTACCAAAAGCTGACAGGGAGGGGGAGGCGACAGGGAAGGAGGGCGGTAGTTGGGGGAGAGGGGGAGGCACAGAGGTGGGGGGAGGGCGGAAAGCCCTGCTGCTCAGGGGAGAAGGTAGAAGCAGGCGGGGGAGAGAGCTGCCACGATGGAGGCTGATGGAGAGGGTGTTTACATGGCTGCTCCCTCTGGCCCCCACTCACCCTTCGGAGCCAGCCATGCAAACACTCCTTTGAAATCCATCATTTTTGATGGGCAATAGGCTAATGTTGACTAAGCTGTAAAACATACTTCCTTTGGCTATTACTTCCAGTTGTGGATTAAAACTTATCTGAAATAACCTTGCAAAGAGCTGGCAGCACTAAGTTTGCAAACTGTGTGCTTCCTTGCCAGACTACACAATGTTGTCAAAGAGTCTCCTTGTGTTACCTCTTCTCTACACATGTCCCTTGTTCAGTACTTAGGAAGAACCTTGCTTTACCACCTCAAGCAGTTTTAAGCCAGTTTATGTATTAAATTATGTCCATCACTCATTACCTTTCTTTTCAAAGTTGGAATACAGTGTTCAAGGTAGGAATCACTTTGTTTTGGAATGCACTTCTCACTCTTGGAGCTTTCTTAAAATAGAAATCAACATCTGTTTTTACTTTGTAGGATTGCTGTGAATCCTTCTTAAAATTAAAACAAATATTTTCATTTAAGACCAGCTGGCAACCTGATTTTTTTTAAAGTAAAAAATATATCTGCTTAACAGAGAATAACTTAATCATTAGACCTGCAATATGTTTTTGTTGTCTTTTGGTGGACAGAAATTTTACATTGGAATGGTGATGTGTGTAACACTAGAATTAGAAAAGCACTCCAGATATTTAATGTATGGGTAACAGTGGGGGAAAAGACTATGCATTATATTAAGGGCTTCTCCAGCCCCTTTTACAGTTAGAAATATAGTTCTAATGAATAAAGGAAAGTATGATAGAAGTAAAGTATCACCAATATGATTGTGAAGAAAAGGTGTCAGACTTAAGCTGTTTCATTTACTTTTTTTTTTTACAGTGTTATCAGAAAACCCAACGTGTTTCACTATAACTGTGACATCTGAAGCAGGAGAAAATGATGAAAGTAAGTATAATTTTTAAAAAATTACATGCTTTATTTCAAAATACTCCCTCTTGTACCTGCCCACTGTTTTCTAAGGTATACTTTTTGGGCATATTTTGCAGTAATCTGTGAAAAATCATTATGTCCCTCTGACTTGGATATTGAGATTGAAAAAGCAGTTGCTGACTTGCAAATACTGTTGTAGGCCAGGTATAAGGCCTAGGTTTCAGGAATGTGAATATGATTGGTAGCATGGTATCAGACATGAAAGGTGTTGTAGCAGCCTCAAAGCAAATAAACTTGTAAAGATAACACAGAAAGAATGAAAAGATGGCGAGGGAGCTGGCAGAGTTTGCAGTTTCTCTCTACATCTGTTAGTTGAGTGTTCTGACTCTTGGTATGTTCTATTGGTTCAATTAGAGCAATTCCTTGGTGATTGGTATTTTAAGAGCATAGTTTATAGTCAGTACTAAAAACATAGGATTTTTTTCACTAAGGCAGGGCTGTCTAATTTATTATTTATTGAGCCCAGGGCTAAAGACAGAAATTACACACAAAGTGATTGGAAAGTGATTCAGATCTGTAACACAACAAAAATTCAGTGCACATAAACTGCTTTCAAAATGATCAGAACCGATTTAAGATAAACCTGGATGGGTGTAGTATCAGTCTTAACTGATTTCCATTAAATCAGTTTATTGAACTTCTGTCCCTGAACCCCTCCAGATTCAAGTTAACTCACAGTCCCTCACAATCCCAGGATGCTTTGTACCTCCCCTGCAAACTCCTCTGTGCGGGGTGGGCAGATGAGTCTTGGCGCAAGGGGTCTGCTCCAGCCTAGCAGGCAGACATGCTCTGGCACCCCCCAGCTTCTGGCCTGGGCCACTGCAGGCATGTGGTTGCATTTCCAGAATCAAAAGTAGATGTTTGTTCACTTGCTTATCCATTCACTCTATGCAGCTTAGACTAACCTGCAAAGATTGAATTGATTCAGCCTCAAGTTTTTGACTGTTTGTACTTAGCCCTGGAGACCAGATCTGAACCATGGGGCTTCTTGGATGACCTATCTCCAATGACTGGGCAGGGGCTTACTGGCACAGCTCCAGAACTCATGGGATAAATGGACATAAGTAAAAACTTCTTTACGGTTCGAGTGTCTAGAGTCTGGAACAGACTCCTCCAAGAGATGGTACAATCACCTACTCTGGAAATCTTTAAAAAATGTCTGGGCACTCACCTAGCTCAGGTCAGCTGACACCAGCAGTCTTTCCTCCCCAGATGCAGGGAGGCTGGACTGATGATCTTGTGAGATCCCTTCCAGCCCTTTACATCTATGAATCTTCGAATCTGCTTGCTCCCCTGCCCTCTTATCCGCTTTTTCTGATTTGAGTTGCGAGCAGCAACAGAAGACTCTGAATTCAGCACCCAGCAAGTGTGGAGGAAGAAAAGTGGCAGCATTGTTCCCTGGGTTCCAGAACTGCACCAATAAGCCTCACAGGCTGCATTTTAAACTCTCGTAGGCTTGGACAGCCCTACTCTGAGGCATAATTCTGCTCTCGCTAAAGACAAAAAGAGCAGGAGTAGGCCTTTAATCAGTAAGACAACAATCTATGTAACATCATAACTTACTCCAACCTATAAATCCACACAACTCCAAAAATCTTCTGAGTTTAATCAACTGGGCACTGTTCAGGCTGTCTTCATATTACAGCTTTGTAGTCACTTTGTACCTCACTATCATGCTAGTATGGACTAAGGTATTTGCATATTAAACATTTGTATAAATAGGCTTTGTCACGGATTGCCACAAGTAATACTCTTGGTTTTCTGTTGTGGTCAACAATTAATTTCTAACCTTATATTTTATGTTGACTCAGTTTTTAGCCTAGGCAAATCATTTTAGGGCCACATGCAAAAAAGAAAAAAAAAAAGAAAAGGACTTGTATGCAAGTCCTTATGCACTTACCTTCAGGACATTTTGGGACTAAAAACTCAGAGTGTATCCATAGATTTCATAGACGTTAGGGCTGGAAGGGACCTCGGAAGATCATCAAGTCCAGCCCCCCACCCAAAGGGCAGAAAGTCAGCTGGGGTCATAGGACCCCAGCAAGATAAGCATCCAATTTACTCTTGAAGGTGTTCAATGTAGGTGCTTGAACCACCTCTGATGGCAGGCTGTTCCAGACCTTGGGGCCTTGGACAGTAAAGAAATTCTTCCTTATGTCCAGCCTGAAACGGTCTTGCAGTAGTTTATGACCGTTCAACCTCATCATCCCTTGGGGCGCTCTGGT
>NW_017729026.1:19794823-19805356 GCF_001723915.1 Gavialis gangeticus | reverse complement strand
GAGGCTGAACAGGTTCAGGTCCCTTGGCCTCTCCTCATAGGGCCTGCCCTCCTGCCCTCTCACCTAGTGGGTGGCCCTCCTCTGAACCCTCTCAAGGCAGGCCACATCCTTCTTAAAGACGCAGTACTCCAATTGAGGCTGGACCAATGTCACGTAGAGGGGGAGTATCACCTCTCTGGACCGGCTTGAGATGCATCTTTGGATGCACAACAAGGTGCAGTTGGCTTTGCTGGCTGTTGTCTGGCATTGGCGGCTCATGTTCATCTTGTAGTCAGTGATGATTCCAAGATTCCTTTCTGCCTCTGTGCTGTCAAGGAGGGAGCTCCCCAGTTTGTATGTATACTGTGGATTCCTTCTCTCCAGGTGCAGCACCCTGCATTTATCTACATTGAAGCCCATCCTGTTACCATCCGCCCACTTCATAGTCTGTCTAAATCTAATTGCAGCCTCTCTCTCCCTTCGAGCGTGTCACTGCAGCCCCAACCCCAACCGCCTGCCTCCCCTGCCATCTCTGTGCCCACTACCACTCCTCCCTTGCAGCCTCGGGTACCCCATTTGACCCATGCGCCACTTCCCTCCCTGCCTGTTGTACTCTCCTTTACCTTCGCAGTTGTGCTAGCAGGCTCCACCTCCGCTGCATCCTGGAGCATGACCCTGTAGCAACAGTGCTGACTCCACACTGCTACTACAGTGCTAGGCTAGAGCTGCGCTCTGTGCCCTGGGCTGCAGCACAGGTGGAGCCTGCCAGTGGCAGATCAGAGGTAAGAAGGAAGTGGAGGGGGCAGTTGGTGTCAGAGACAAAGATATAGGAAGACAGACCTAAGGCTGTGGGGGGCAGAAGCAGCACAGAGGGGGGAAGTGGAGGGAGGCAGGCACAAAACAGGTAAAGGAGTGGGCTGAGGCTGTGGGGGACAGACACAAGGCAGGTAATTGGGAGGGGGACAGGTGTCAGGGGACAAGCTCTATGCCTCCCCCCACATTTGCCCCCTTACTGCCTCCTTTATTACCCCTCCACTGCGTGCCCCATTACTGCTTATTGCCTGTCCCGCCACTGTGTGGGGGGTGGGGGGAGACGAGTTTAAGATGATCCTCCAATAATTAGATTCTATAGTTGGAAGTGTATTAATAGAATCTAATTATTGGGGCGTCATTTTAAATTCAGGTAAACACAGTAATTTACCCTTTTCCTCAGGGTTTCCTTGTAGGTTAGCTCCAGACTGAGTGTGCTTCAGCTCTTCCCAGTGTCTCAACTTCTGGATCTGATTTGTTGGTTCTACATTTTATAGAGAGCATCTGCACCAGGCATCTACAAATTAAGTGGTGTGTTGTCCAACTTTTAGATGCTATTGGATCTGTCCCCACATTATAATGCCCTCAGTTTTTAAAAAGGGGCTTTGCTTACACAATTTCAGTATTTCACTGGAGTTTTGCACAGACTGCTTACTGCTTCTAAAGTTCCTTGAAGATAAAAATGATGAAGAAACGTGGAATATTTTTAAAATAAATATAAATAGCCAATACATGCAAAGTGTTATATGTGACCTCTGACGTTTACTTTGGCATAAGACTCCTACATTATAAAGTTCCATTACGGTATTAGTTTTGTTATTTTAAATTATATTGTGGGTTAATGATCTTAGTTAATGCACTAGATTTAAGTTTTAAAAGTTAATACTGATGAAGTTTGAAGTAGTCCATGCTAAGACTGCCTTTTTCTTTTTATATACTCTAGCTGTCCAGACAACCCTTAAATTTACATACAGACAGAATTATCCAGATGAAACTCCACTTTATGAAATCGTTTCCCAAGATAATCTTGAAGATAATGATCTCACAGACATATTAAAGCTACTAGAGCAACAGGTATGGAAATACATGTATGTATAGACTCCTGTTGATGGCATTTCAGCATTCATTGGTTTGAGAGGCGAACCAAGGACACTAAGCTCTGACATCTACCACAACCAGAAAGTGTATATTTTATTTACTGTTGTAGGGGCTGACTGGCACTGAGTCTGCAAAACCAGATTCAAGTTGCTAAGTGATCTAGAATTATATATATAAAGTGAACTCTTCTTATGGCATTTTATTATCTATCTGTCTATCTATCTTGTTTAACAGGGTCAACTTGATCAACATTGCATTGCTAGTTCCTTTGCTTATATATGGTCTAGATTATTTAGCAGCTTGAATTTTGTGTGTGTATGTATTTGTTTATATAGAGAAGTTTGCTCTCTCTATATCTAATAAAATATCATAAACAAATAACATGCCATAAGAAGAGATGGTTCAGTCACATAAAATATATATGTATATAAAAGCTTTAGAAATGGCATTGAAATGTTGATTTAGTTGATCATGTTAACCTGTATAGCTACCTAACTGTAGGTATATACTACAGACCACCAAACCAGGGGGAGGAGCTTGATCCAGAGTTCGCCTGAGAACTGGCAGAGGCCACACAATCACAGGACATGGTTGTCGTGGCTGACTTCAGTTATCCAGGTATCTCTTGGGAGCAACACTCAGCTAAGTTGGATTGGTCGCATTCCTTCTTGACCTGCATTGAAGAGCTTTTGCTGACTCAGGAGGTGCACAAGCCAACCAGAGATAATGGTATTCTAGACTTGGTCCTGGCCAAGGGGGATGCCCTGGTGACCAACATAAAAATAGAAGGTAGCCTGGATGATAGTGCCCATGAAATCAGCATGTTCACTGTCTGTCTCAAGGCAGACAAATTAGATATCAGGACTGAAGTTTTGGATTTCAGAAATGCAAATTTCAACAAACTCAGGTCACTAGTAGGGAAAGGACTGCAGGACCAGGAGCCGAAAATGAAAGGAGTGTATGAAGTGTGGTCATTCCTTAAAGACAGGATCCTCAAAGCGCAAAGGAAGTCCATTCCCACATAGAGGAAAGGTAACAAAAGAGCTGGGAAACCCTCTTGGCTAAAAAGGGAAATCATGGTCCTCTTAAGAAAGAAGAAAGGTGTACAAACAATGGAAGCTTGGGGCATGCCCCAAGGAGGACTATACAACAATGGCCCGCACTTGTAGGGAACAGATTCAAAGGGCTAAGGTGGCAACTGAACTAAAATTAGCAATGGGAGGCAAGGACAACAAGAAGGTCCTTCTTTAGGTATGTAGGGAAGAGAAGGAAAACAAATGGGAGCGTGGGATCACTGATGAACAACTCGAGACAGCTGGTTATCAGCACTCGGGAGAAAACTGAACTCCTGAATAACTATTTTTCTTTGGTCTTTCACTGGGCCAAGGGCAAAACCATGCCAGAGTGGGTACAGAATGAGCAGGGTAGGAATGACTGCCATCCTACTATTACTGTACAAGTGGTGTGTGATCATTTGAATAACTTAAACGTATATAAGTCAACAGGACTGGATGAACTTCATCCAAGGGTGCTGAAGGAGCTGGCCGAAGTCATCACAGGACCACTGGAGAAACTTTTCCAAAATTCATGGTGCTCCAGAGGGGTCTCTGAAGACTGGGAGAGGGCCAGTGTTGTGCCCATCTTCAAGAAAGGATGGAGGGAGGACCCATGGTAACTATAGGCCAATCAGCCTAACTTCTATTCCAGGGAAGATCCTGGAAAAAATCATCAAGGAGTCTATATACAATAGGCTTGCAGAAGGTAGGATTCTCAATGACAACCAGCATGGCTTCATTGCAGGCAGGTCTTGTCTTACCAACCTCATTTTTTATGATCAGGTAACTCGCCACCTGGATAAGGGATAGGAGGTTAACATTGTATGCCTTGACTTCCAAAAGGCCTTCGATCTAGTTACTGGTATCCCATGATGTTCTCATGAGAAAATTGGAGGACTGTGGGCTTAAATGTGAGACAGCTAGGTGCATAGGGAGCTGGTTGCACGGTAGGACCCAGAGAGTTCTAATGAACGGATCTGTGTTGTCTTGGTGAGAAGTGGCCAGTGGTGTCCCTCGGGTCAGCACTTGGTCCAGTGCTTTTCAACATCTGTATCAATGATTTTTACATGAGTAGGGGGGGTGTGAAGAGCTCATTGGCCAAATTCATGGATGACACCAAATGATGGGAAGTGGCGTCATGCTTGAAGATAGGCTGCAGATACAGGCGGACCTAGACTAGCAAGTTGAGCGCATTGGAATCAAATGAAATTCAACATCGAGAAATGTAAAGTGCATCATCTGTACAAACCTCCAGGCTTAGCATTGCCAAACTCACCAGCACCATGAATGAAAGGGACCTGGGGGTGAAAGTAGACCACAGTATGAATATGAGCTGGCAGATGCTGTAGCCAGCAGGGCAAATAATACCCTCGCATGCATCAATCGATGCATCTCAAGCAAACTAGGGAAGTGATTCTTCCACTGTACTCGGCATTTGTGACACCGCAACTGGAGTAGTGGGCACTGCACTTCAACAAGGATGTGGTAAAGCTCAGTAGAGTCCAGTGAAGGGCCCGTATGATCAGAGACTTGCATAGGAAGCCATACGAGGAAAGGCTGAGGGACCTGGGACTCTTCAGCCTGAAAAAGAGAAGGCTGAAAGGGGACTTCATGGCAACTTACCGCTACATCAGGGCATACATCAAGGGCTCAGTGAACAACAGTTCACCAGGGCACCCTTGTGGAAAACTAGAAGTAAGGGCCACAAACACCTGGAAGACAGTTTCAGACTCAACATCAGGAAAAACTTCTTCACAGCCATGGTGTCTAGACTGTGGAATAGGCTCCCTTCAGAGGTGGTACAATCATCTACCATGGAATCTTCAAGAGGAGACTGGATGGTCACCTTGCTGGGGTCACATGATACCCTGTTCTCTTTCCTGCCTGGTGTAGGGGGGCTGGACCCAATGATCCCCCGAGGTCCCTTCCAGCCTTGCAATCTATGAATAAGGTAGAATTAAGGTGGGATAAATTTGATGCCTATTGCAAGGTCCACAGTTCATAAATATTTGAAACAGGCCAGATTCAGGCATTATGTTTCTGCCAGGAGAAGTTCACTGGTTCTCTACCAGTAGACCAGCACAAGTGTACTTGTACTTCCTTCCAGAGAAAGATCTTTGAGGCTGATACCTGGAAGATCTCCCCTTTGCTAGAGTTTTTCTTGCTAGAATGAATGCCTGTATACTCAATAGGAGGAATCAAGCAGCAGCTTCCCCCTTGCCTTCCCCAGCCCAGGTAGGACTCCAGTCTGGGGAGCTCATAGGGAGCATTGCATTGCTGCTTCCTCTCCTGCTGAAGACCATGAGGGGAGGAACAATGGCTGCTCCTTGGGATTCCCCAAACTAGTTCCTCCTTTCCCCTCTCAGTGCAGACAACCTTTCCCCACTGCTCCACTCCCCACAGGGGACTGGGAGGAATGGAGCAGCTGCTGCTCCCCACAAGGGATTGCCCCAGAAGTTCCCAGAAATTTCCAGCTAGAGAAATGAATGGCTGTTCATACTGACAAAAATGTTGACTGTATGTAAAAGTGCTGACTGTGTGCGCATTAATTCCTCCCATATTTCCCAACCCTTGCTTAGCAGAATTTACTTTAGTTGAATTCAATAGATTAGCATAAATAAGGTTTCTGGTTTTTCAGACTTCCTACTAAAGGAAAATTAGTTGTATTTTTAGTCAAATAGATGTAGAAGTCTTGCTGCACTTAAGAAACTAAAATTAAGGCAGGGGCCTTACTGCCAGCTTTGTTAGAAAAACCATCCTAGCATGTGTTTCTCATCCTTGGTTCTAATAACAGTTCATAGAGATTCCTTTCTCTCATGCATTGGCTTGTGGAAGAGAAACTAGATTCTACCAGGGATTTGTGACTAATTAACTCATGCTTTAGAACTCTCTCTTCTTTTTTTGTAAATGCTTTTTTAGTTAGCAACACCTTGCCAATCCTCTTTCTGTTAAGACCCTGCTGCTTTACTATTGGAAAGGTTAATGCATCTCCCTAGCCTATGTGTATATTGTTATACTGAATATACTATTCAAGAAAAGGAGCGCTTGGCATCCACTATCTCCAGGCACCATGGTTTTAGCACCTAAGGTGATGATCCTATTTGTTTCACCTTTGTCTTTCTTTGATCCAAGAAAATATCAGTAATCTACTGAGTGGATGGGTGACCCAGAAATAGGGGAACAACAAAATGTCAATACTTATCTCAGAATCACTTTAACTGGCCTAAAACCTCTGAAATATATTTTTTTGCAAACATTTTTGTTTTAAACTGGCACAAGGCAGCTTAGTAATATGACTTCCATGGCTGCAGGTCTAAGCATAGTGTTTTCCAAGTGGGTGTGTCCTTATTCATAAATTGCTGAACTAGTAAACCTCTGAAATGTCTTTCTTTTATGTTACAGGTAGAAGAGAACTTGGGGATGGTAATGATCTTCACTCTAGTGTCTGCTGTACAAGAAAAATTAAATGAAATAGTAGATCACATAAAAACACGAATAGAAGAGGAAAAGAAACAGAAAGAAAGAGAAGCAGAAGAAGCAGAAAAAGTGAGTGTGGTATATTTCATGTACGGTTTCCTGTAATTCAGGGGAATCAAACACACAGACCACAAAACTGTTATCTGGATCCTGAAGGAGCCTGGAATTTGGAGTTGGGATTCCAAGGTAGAGAGCCCTGTCAGGGATGTGTTTTGGGGAATAGTGGGGTGAGCAATGTTTGCTCATGGAGCTGCATGGCTTAATTCTGCCAGTGGCTCGGGGACTGTGGTGATAAACACTAGAGCTGTGCAGAGCTTTGGCCCCGATTCGATTTGGTGGAGATTTGGGCCAATTTGGTGCCTGAATCTCTGAATCGAATTGGAGGACCCTTTAATCTCTCTGAATTGATTTGGAGAGATTTGGAAAGATTCAGCTATTCGGACATAGACACAGCCCTAAATGTTTTTTCTACATACCTCTAAGTAGCAGGTGGCTCATGAATGTTGCGATGCTGGGGCACATGGAGCATCCCACAGGAGTGCGGGAAGCTCCCCAGTGCACTCGGCAGCAGACCCAGAAGTGGACCAGAAGCACTTCTGGGCCAATTCTGGGTCTGCCAGGGAGTGTCTGGGGGACCCCCCTTGTCCCCCTGGCTTGGCAACTTGTACCTCCTGGGTCTGGGGGGTGGCACCTGGGATCCTCCCACGGCCTATTGCTAAGCTGGGGGAGTGCAGGGGGCTCCCCAGCGGACCTGAAAGTGGACCGGAAGTAGTTTCTGGTCCACTTCCTGGTTCACCTCTGAGCACATGGAAGGCCCCCCCACACTCATGTGGGACGCTCCATCTGCTCCAGCATCGCAGTGTTCACAAGCTGTGCTGGTACCTCAGGGTATGTAGAAAAAACTTTTAAAACTGTGTCTACGGCCGAATCACTGATTCTCTGAATCGGCATCAAATCTTCAGATTCGGATTCGACTGAATCGAATCGGGGACAGTGATCCAAATCAATTAATTGAATCAGTGTCTCTGATTCAGGCTGAATCCGAATCGAATAGGGCCTGCTTTGCACACCCCTAATAAACACTAACACCATTCTCCCAGCTGCTGGAAGTGGGTCTAGATCCAGCTTGCAAGGAGTCCTGCAGTCCAGACCAGCGTGGGAGAAGAGGAGGAGCAAGTGACTTTTGTCACCCTTGCTATAACTGATATGGGCACTTAGGGTTGATTTAATAATGATAATATCCCAGATGTTTGATCCAAAGGCAAAATTCCTGAATTAGCTACAAAATTCCTGAATTAGCTACAAAGCTAAACTTTTACTCGCTAGAGCATTTACTAACTTAATACTGCACTTGAAAAATTAAACTGTTCTGAGTTTTACTGGAAGTATGATGGTTTCTGGCAATGCTTAAAAGTACTGGGGCAGATTCTCTGCTTTCTCTACTTAGTTTAGTGCCTGAGTAGCACTGATGGAGTTAGTTTAATCTAGTTAAAGATTGTCAGTTTAGGATAACCAATTTCTATGCCGCTGTCTTTGTTGCCCCTATCTTAAGCAGCTGGAAAGGGCATACTAGAGCATGCTGCATTGCACTAATAGATGTCTGACAGTGCCTGGGAGGAGTGTGCCAGCTATTGTAAATTGAAGCACCGTTGATAGTCTCCCCTCCTAATGCAGAGTCTACCAAGAAGAGGGCAGTTTCCTGTGCTCCTATTTTTGGGTAGATCAACTTGAAGAGGAAGCTTTCCACACCCTAATATCCAGAATGAGGAAGGCACTATTTTTTTAGCCTATTTCTTTTTGCCTCTAGTGTTGCTGTTTTCATTCTCAGGATATGTTATGGTAGATACCATCATTAGGTCCTTGCTGCTTTCTACTGAGAGCTGTAAGGCTTAGGACTCAATATCCCACCACTTGTAGTCTTTTCCCACTCATATTCTTGAGTTTCCCTTTTCCTTAACACAGCAAAGTGTGTTGTAGTTCTGAAATCCCTCACATTGTGTGAGCTTTGGTTCTGGGGCTTCTCCATGCATGATGCACTCCAGGAATGCCAGGAAAGCCCCAGAGTGAAGGTAGGTAGCTGGAGCCATGGTTGTGGGCAGTGTACAGTAGGGTCATGCTCATAGTAAGACTGGTGGCATACTGAATAATGATTTTCCTCTCCCTCCATAGTAATGGAGGAGAGACATATGAAGATAATTTCTCTTAATCTGTGGTGTAGATGTAAATATGTCTTCCTAGAATAAGTATTTTCACAGCAAATGTTTGTACACAAAGCATATTCCTTTATATTCACCCTAGCATTCATCTACTTGTTTTGTGACACGACTTAAATCACTGGTAAGATGTTCTGCCTACCAGTGCATTACCTTTAGTTTCTTACCTTTTATTATATTACAGGTCCAAAGACGATTAGGATTTGTGGCAATCACATCCATTTTATAGCTCTCGGGTGGAAAAAAAAAGTAACCAAATACGTCATCTTTGCTAAAAGATACCTGGTTTTTAAGTTGAAGCTTGGTAGTTATGGCACCCAGTAACTCCAACCATGAAATTAATATTATTTTTTTCATTATTGTATTGCTGAGCTGTATTAACAAACTTTTTTTCCCCCTCTTTCTTAGGAATGTTTCCATGGCACTCCTGTTACAATTGAGAATTTCCTAAGCTGGAAAGCAAAATTTGATACAGAGCTCTTAGAATTAAAAAGGAAAAAAATGAAAGAAGAGGAGCAAGCAGGAAAAAATAAATTAAGTGGTATGACTTTAAGACTTTCTCCTTGGGCTTGCCATCTTACCAGACCTGTATGGCAAAGAACAAAACCATGTGGCCAAGAAATTGTTTTTATACTAAAGGATTATAGTAGTAAAGTAAGGTCTGATTGTAAATGGGTTATGTTAATTTTGCAAATAGTGTAAGCTCGCTATTCTTATGTCTTAGAATGGAGAATTGAACATTATAAAAAGTAACATAACACTGCAGGTTACAGCGGCACCAGCCTTGGGTGCTAACTTGGAATGCAAAAATGGAGCTTCTGCTGCCACGCAAAACACTGAATCTTCTTGTTATGCCTCTGGTTATAGGTGGCCCCTGAACTCAACCAGCAAAAGCTTTGACACATGAGAAAGCTAGGGACCTAAGCACTGCAAAAGAATTAGTTCTATACATCAACATGGGGACTGCAAAGCCATGTTTTCACATAACACACACACTGGGGAACCAGGTTATGTGATGAATGTTTGGTTACAACTGCATCTCTTTTGTATAATGAAGGATAAAGCTTTTCAAGCAGATGCTGTCCAAAGGTAAACAAAGGCCTCTGGTTTTGTCTCTGCAGCATAAAGGTTGCCGTGTAACTATTAGATTTTGATCTTGTATGTTTGAACGTTTTTTGCAAAATTAAGCTATTATGTTCACACAAACCACTTGCAGTGATGATACTAATATAGAAGAATGTAGTTTTCTGATTAGTAGGCATGCTAAATGATATTTGAGTAGTTTGTAGCCATTCAGTTCTTGGAAGGCAGGTAGTGTACGTGTAAAAAAAAATCATGCTTGTTTTCTATAAAAGGTTCCATTCGTCTCAAAATGGGTTTGTTGTAAAGGTGTAGTGAAAGCATGTTGACTACCCCAGATCCCCAGATGTGGGCCCGAGTGTTTTAAAGGCATGACCCACTCGGAAAGCAATGATCCTTACATACATTAGTCAGATCAGCTGCCTCCACTATGCTGTCTTCTCCCTTCCTGTTATCTGTAGAGCATCCTCTGTAGTGTGAGTTGCATGTTTGTGAAGGGGGTAAGGCCAGCGAAACAATGCATCTTTCCTCCATCAACCTTCTTAGATTCCACGTGGGCTACATTTAACTCTTTCGTAAAGCCATTTTACAGGTCTCTGTGTCACCTTCCAGGGAAGAAAGCCCATAGACATGGACAGCACCTGCTTGAAAAGCTTAATCCTTCATTATGCAAAAGAGATGCAGTTGTAACCAAGCATCACATAAGTTGGTTTCCCAATTGGCACATGTTACATGGAAACATGGGTTTGCAGTCCCCATGTTGATGTATAGAACTAATTCTTTTGCAGTGCTTAGGTGCTCAGCTATTTCATATATCAACA
>NW_017729026.1:19783866-19794804 GCF_001723915.1 Gavialis gangeticus | reverse complement strand
GGTGATCAGTTTCCCCTGCCCTCAACTAAAACTGGGGATTTTTGACTGGGGCATACTGCTGCTGCTGGTATTTAAACTCAGAGGTTCCTGGCAAGAGGGCCTTGATTTTTTTGTTGAGCATCATGCTAATTGGCAATTTAGGTATCGGGAAGGAAATTTTACAGAATAGGAAGGACTGTAAGATTGCTTACCTTCTGCACAGTGATGCACAGTCCTTTTCCTAGTTCTCTAAGAATTTACTAGCCAAATCATTTCTCTGTTGTTGGAATGGCAGAGCACTGGCAGTGCCCTCATTTCCCTTGTTTTCAGTTATAACACGTTATAGAATACTTTTAGTGTTTTAGGTTTTCTGCCCTGTAGTTGTGTGCAAGGCTTGCATGTGGCTTTTTTGGAAGGGGCTGGGAAATGGGGATGGGAATCTTTCCGTAAATAGTTGCCTAAGAATGCAGAAACGGGAAACAGTGTCCCAAGAGGTCTTTTCTAGTCCTGTATTCCTAAAATACCAGAGGCCCAAAAATTATGGCTTCAGTCATTAGAATTCTGAATACACATGCTAATTTCTCCTTTGCATAGTTTTAGTGAATGTATTCCAAGCTGTTCCTCTTCATTTTTTCCTATATTTATGCCTTTCAGGAAAACAGCTGTTTGAAATGGATCATAATCTTGACACCTCTGATATTCAGTTTTTGGAAGAAGGTAAATCTTGTTGTTTCTGTGTCCATTCTTAGAGATTCAGTTATAAAAAAATTAAAATGCAAATAATGTTGATAATATAATATTCATACCACCACTAATGTTGGCAGGTGAGCTGTTTGACAAGAGAGTAATGGTATTACTTGGGGATCAGTCTTAGGACCTATCAGCTGCATTCAGATGAGTGCTCACATTTGTTTCTCCAGGGACAAGCAGCAACAACCCACCTTGTGCCTGGGGAATGCCTGTGCCATGCATACTCTGGTGCGCAGCAAGTTACTCTGGGTGGGGTAGTGGAGTTTGGGGCCAGCAACTGAGTCACAGTTGCTGGCCCCAGCAGCCTTATCTAGGGTCTGGGAGCCTCAGGGATCTGCAGCCATGGCACTCCTGCAGCAGGAAGCCTGGCTAGTGGCCAGAATGTGCCTCTGACCAGCCAGGTTCCAGTTTGGGGCTGCACACACTGCCACCACATGCACCACCCTGTTTTGTTTTGTTTTGTTTTGGCATGGTAAGGTAGTTGCACAAAGAATGCTTGCATGTGCGGTATGTGGTGCCATAGACAGGTCTGCAGTGCCATATACCACACCTCTGTGTTCATCTGGACAAAGCCATCCTGTTTAACATTTTTATCAGCTGCCTTGGTAATGGAACTAGGATGTGTCCTCATGAAATATGTGGACAATACTAAGGGCCTTGTATCATGTGACCCTTTAGCACATGTTAAGTCTTTGCAGTGTTAAAATTAGAATATGTTCTAATTGCATGGTAATGTTTACAATTGCAGTTGCATGATAATGTTTATAATGATCTCTAACATGCACAGCTTGCTGATTGTCAGTTCCAGCCCCTGCACTGCACCAGTCTTGAACTGGCTCCAGTGTAGTCCCAGTCCCAGTTCAGACCTACAGTCAGCTGATTGTTGGTCCCAGCCACAGGACCCTCTGGAGCTGCTGGCATCTGGCTGATGTCGTGGCTGGGTGAGGACCCCAAATTGCTTGTAATATCTCTGTGGAGCAGTTTGACAATAGCTGGAACATGCATTACTTAATATGATGCATAGTAATATAAGTGTGCTACAATATGAGTATGCTTAGCATGTGTTTCACTGCTTGAATGTGCAATTACTCACATTTTAGGTTCATTTAATGCATGATAAGGATAAGACTGGAGACAATTTAGGAAGAGAGGTGCCTATGTGTATTAGCTGACTGTAGGTGGAGCCGCTGTGAAAGTGCTAGGCTGATTCAAGTAAGGTATACGGAGTAGATCATGTTGGTACTAATGCAATACAAGGATACCCCATCTAAAATACAGTGTGCTGTTCTGGTCAGTAGCGTTCAAAAAAGATTAACTTGAACTGGAACCAGTTCAAAGAAAAGCTGGTAAGAATGGTAAGGGAATAGAGATCTTTTTATGTCAGATTGGACTAAACTGTGTGTGTGGGGTGGGGGGGATGGCTTCTCTTCCTTTGTTGTGTAGGGCGTGATATTTTTCCTAGAATTTTCTAAACGCATAATAGCCAATTACTTCCTCTGTCATTGCAGTGGCTGTGCCCTTGTCTCTGCTTTTACCTGTGACATATTATGGGGTGTTCTTAATGCTTTTGGGATTGTGCCTCATATGGTTTTGTGTGAGGGTCTGAAGTGGTGATTGGGGTATTCCTTGGATAAATGAGTTGCGTGAGAATGCACAGGTTTGGACCTTGTGACCCAGGAGCCCCTTCTAAGTATGCGGTGTATGGATCCAGTCCAAGACCCACAGGCAGTTCTGCAGGCCACATCTTTGACACCTCTGCTTTAAACTATAGCATTCACTTTTAACCAGACGGTGCCACTTACTCAGGGTGCAAATAATCCTGCTGCTGCCAGCGACAAAAATACCGAGTAGATTTAAATAGAACAGGGTTTGGTCCTCAATGAAGATCATTGCTCTCATGTTTGGTCATTATGCAGGTGGTTGTAACAGCAGTATATGTGAAAAAACAAGAAATTTAGGCTTAATTTCACTTTATCATATAATGGCCTACAGTAACTTTGGGAAATACATTGTATGGGGAAACCCAAACCAGTTCTGCATTATTTTTAAATGGGAATAGTGCATTATAAGAGGCTCTTCTGGAATATGCACAGGTGAGCTTGGGATTTAAGTGACCAGAAGGTGTCACTATTGTTCCATGAGGAAATAAGCAGTGACAATACTACATGTTTTATCCATTATTTGCTTTCATTCTTGCATTCACTTAAAACACACAAGTACACTTCTGCCATCTTTAAGACTTTCAGGAATCAGAGCACGACATCTGAAAACACTTTTCAGAGACACATCTAGCTATATCCAATTGTTGCTGTCTTCTTAAATGCATCTTTTCTGTGAAAGTAAAATTCAAGCAATAGTTCTATCTACTCTGCTATATTCGTTTGACAAAATTATTTACATAAATGTAAAACTTTTAAAATGTGTGTTTCAGAGTTCTTCCACAAAGCTGGCTTCCTTAATACATGATTTTGTTTTCCATATGCCTAATCGATAATAAGGATGGATGGATTAAAGAAAGTAGTTGATTAAAATAGTGTTATTGCATAGTTCTAAATCTGCAGGATGCAGAACTAGGCTGTGCATTTTCTTTCTGCATCCCAAGAAAGACAAAGTCACAGAGTGAAGATGTGTTAAATGAGTTTGGCAAAAGTTAGGATGATGCTAAATGTACTGTGAACAGGTAGTCTTGAAACTTTACAGTGCATGTTGTCTGATCAGCATTCTACTGACCTGGTATAAGTTAGGCATACTCACATAATGCCTCTTCAGTGGTTGTAGTCCTGAAGGCAGTAGTCCTGAAGGCATACTCACATAATGCCTCTTCAGTGGTTGTAGTCCTTATTTAATTCCTCTGTCTGTGTTTTTATAAGACTAGAATCATACTGAGCATGCAGCTCCACAGCAAAGGTAGTCAGAGTCAAGGGGACTGTGATATTTTCTGTAGTGCAAGGAATGACTGAAAGGTTTCAGGATATGCCCACCACCTTCATCAGCCTCTAAAACTATGTATTTTCCTTTACTTTCTAAAGTTGAATGAAATAAAAAATGTAATTTTGTTCATACATCCATCAAATTAATAAAAAATAACTATTTTTTTTCCTTCCTGCAGCTGGAAACAGCGTGGAAGTAGATGAATCCTTGTTTCAGGAAATGGATGACTTGGAGCTGGAGGATGAAGATGATGACCCTGATTACAACCCTGTTGATTTAGAAAGTGACTAGATTGAATTTACTGAACTGGCTGTATCATCGGTGTGTGTGGACACACTTAACGAGGGAGGAGCAGACAGGAAAGCCACAGTATCTGTGGCTATACCAAGCATGCATTGGTTTTCTTCTTTTTTTTTGGAGGGGGAAGAAAACCAAAATACTTCAGGAGAATGCTCTCCTGATTCCTTTCATTAATAAATTGACTTTAACATTTCAGGTGTGAAATTTTGGGCATATTTTTTTCTGTATGAAGTCTAGAAACCTCTATTTTCTCTTCTCTTTCCCTTCCCACCTTAGTGATTGTCCTGTACAGAGGTAAAATGATATACAAGGTGAAAAGATGCAGTCAGAGGCACCACCTGTACTGCAGTACAAAGACATGCTGAGGTAGAGTATTCTGCCATCTCTAGGCTAGGGTTTATGTGAATATTTTGGTGAAGGAAAAGGTATAGAGTTTTAAATACAGTGCTTTTAATTATGTGCACACATAGCTGTAGAGAAATTCGATGGTTTTAATCATGAAGGGTGTGGACAGAGTGAATATACAACTGTTATTTACCAAGTCCCAGAATACTGGAACTAAGGGGCACCCACTGACATAAACAGGAGACAGATTTAAAATGAACAAGAGATAGTACTTGTTTTACACAGTGTGTAGTCGACTTGTGGGACCCATTACCACAAGAGGTTGCAAAGACGGATAGTATAGCCAGGGTCAAAGAGGGACTAGACAAATTTGTGGAAGATAGATCCATAAATAGCTATTAAACAGAACAGGCAGGGATATATCCTCTAGCACAGTGATTTCCAAAGGATGTGTTGTAGCACGTGTGCCATGAGAGCAATGGAAGTGTGTGGTGAAATCCCCGTATGAGGAGGTAAATGCACTCCTCCCTTATCTGAGTGGGACTTCCAGAAATACCAGCTGCAGCTAGAAGCTGAGGAGCGCAAGCTCAAGCATGAGCTCTAGAGCTGAAACAGATGAAAATGGTGGAGAAGGAGGTCCAGCGCCAGTGCAAGCATGAAGCCAAAGAGGCAGGGCTCAAGCACGAGCACGTGCTTGAACTACTTCAAAAGCAGCATGAAACCAGAAGCTGGATTGATTCACCTTGGCCAGTGGCAGTGGCACCACCCAAATTGAAAACCCCAACCTTTCCCCGGTTGAAAGATGGGCATGATCCAGAGGTGTTTTTAGGTAATTTTGAAAACCAAACATGTCGCTGGAACTTGGAAGAAGAGGAGTACATGTGATGTATTGCAGGGCAGATAACTGGCACCACATCTGCCATCCTGAACAGCCTACCCTCCAAGTCAGTAAATGACTATAATGCCTTTAAAGAGGCAGTGTTTGAAAGGTATAGGTTGGGGCCAGATCATTTCTGGAAAAACCCGTAATAATGACTCACTGCCGAGTCAATCCTTGAGTTTGCAGCTCAATTGGAGGATTTCTATTTGAAATGGAAGAAGGGAGTCAAAGCTTATACCGTGGAGGAGGTGAACGTACTCATGATGCTAGAACAATTCTATTTCAAGTGCCCCAAAGACATTAAACACCTGGTCAAAGACAGGAATCCCAAAACTGCCAGGGAGGCTGCTAGCTTTGCTGAGCAGATGTTGCTAAACCAAGAGGAGCTGAACAGCTGACCTCCCCACTTTGGGAAGGAACAGAAAGGGTTCCACAAAGCAGGGAAGGAAGGGGCAGGCCCAAAATGGGAAAGGGGGCCACCTTCTGCAGAATGCAAGGCAGCCCCAGATTTGGTTAAGCCAACCAATTTGGAAAAGAGGAGTAGCTATAACTGCGGGGAATCTGGCCATGTCAGGCCCAAGTGCCCAAAGCTAAGCAACAAACCCAAGCCAGTCAGCCGTGCAACAGCTGTAAGCAGTGAGGAGGGAGACCCAAGCCACTCCGAGGGGTGTACCTGTTACTACAGATTACAAACCCAGAGGAGGTGATGGCTACTCACCAGACTGAGATAATGGTAAAAGGGAGAACCTTTGTTGAAGAACTGGATGTGGGCCAGCGGATCATTCATCAATGCCAACCGCATTTTGCCTGTGGAGGAAATGCCAACCTTGTTTCATGGCAGAGGAAATCGAGACTCTTGGGGAGAAGTTAGAGGACATCCCCAAGGATGAAGGTGCACTCCTTACAGAAGCACCAGAACTCCCCACTGATTGCTTCGCCAGACGAAAGGAGTTCAATCACAAGGTTCTAGAGCAGTGGTCTCCAAACTTTTTTGATCGCGCACCCCTATCGGTAAAAAATTTTTGAGCATGCACCCCCAACAAATGTATATTTATATAAATATACATATAAATAGAAGTTCTAAAACCATCATCTTGCACCCCAATGGATCGTCTTGCATGCACCCCACTTTGGAGACCACTGTTCTACAGGAACCCAGCTTGGAGGGACTCCAGCAGATGGTTCAGGAGTCAGAGACAAAGTTCACCCCAAAAAAGAGGGAACAGGTGGTCTGGGATGAGGGACTCCTCTATTGGTTGTAGGTACCAAAGAACCATGCCAAGACCTGGGAGCCCCATTGCCAGCTCATAGTACCTCTTCAGTTCAGACAACAATTGCTTTCCATGGCTCATGATTTACCTTGTACTGTTTACATAGGAAGGGTACAGACATGCCAGCAGCTGCAGGCAAAGTCTTATTAGCCCAGGATTGCCCAAAATATGGCAGACTACTGCAGATCTTGTGAAACGGGCCAGCAGATGAGCAAAAGTGGGGACAAGAGAGAGGCTTCCCTACAGCCCTTCCCTCTTATTGAACAACCCTTCCAAAGGCACAGAGGACCAGAAATGAAAGGGTATTTATTAGGGGTGCACCCATAGAAATCCTGGGGGCTGATACCGATAGCCAACATGTAAGGAGGCGTGTGGGCAGATACCAATCTGATATCCAATACAGCTGCCTCCAGGTGGTAAGTCTGGTGTGGTGGAAGGGGCGCAGGGTGGGAAGGGGTGTGGGGGGCAGATCAATACCTCCCAGGCTGAGGGAGGGGGCATGGGCAGGCACTGCATAGTGGGGCAGGGGGAGGTGCAGGATGAAGGAGTGGCTTGTGGGGTTTGCACCCCACGAGGGGGTGCCCCCGGATCTGCATGGGGCGGGGTGCAGCTGTAGGGTGCTGGAGCTGACACTGCACGAGGCTTTTCTTGGTGGGGGCTGGGCTCGGAGTAGGCGCTGGCAGGAGGCTGCCGCCCCCCCAAACGTTGCTGAAGCGCTGCGCTGTGGCCCGCCGCCCAGCACAGCCCCAGCTTTTCCCGGCACTTGGGTGGCGGTGGGGCGTCCAGCCGGGGCCACGGCGAAATACAGAGTGCTCCGAGCCCGGCCCCACGCAGCACCTGCTCTGGCCCGCAGCTGCAGCCTGCCCTGCACAGACCCGGGGGCACATGCCCCGCCGCCGCCCTCCCAGGGTGCAAGCCACGGTGGGAGCCCCCCAACAAGCTCCGCCCCGCACCCTGCTCGGCAGCCCCCTCCCTCACTGCAGGGGGATTGACCTTCCTCTCTTCCCCTTGCCACATAGCAGCTCTCCACGCTGCCGGCTTTGCTCCGTGCTGTGCTGCGGCTGCGCTCAGCACGGGCATTTATTGGCCAGATTATCAGTCCCGTAGGGCCGATATCCAATACAAGCCATTTTTCATACCGGTACCAGGCAGATATCAGACGGATGTATCCGTGCACTTCTAGTATTTCTGTACGTATATTAGGCTTTATATTCTCTTGGTTAGGGCCTTTACTTGGGAGGGAGAATCCTAGTTTCCAATTTCTGCTGCAAGGACTGTGCTTGCGTATGGAGCCGTGCATAAAATGCCCCTAGAAGAGTTGCTCTGGGGCCCAACAAATATTCTTAGGGGTGTGTAGATTTGATTTCCACAAGACTAAACATGGAATCAAATCTGGATCTTCTGCTTCCCAGGTGAATACCAGGCCATTCGATCTGGCCTGCTGGGCCCCTAAAAACTTAAAAAATTAATATTTATCTGCCCCTGGCTCCTGTCAAAGATGATAGGAGGCAGGGCAGTAGGATCGAGGGAATGCCACAGCAGGACCCCCCGACCCTGCCCCACCAGCTGGAAGCCCTGGCCTAGTCAGGCCTTCTGGCCTGGACCGTGGGGCTGTCCGTGGCTGCACCAGCGTGGGAAATTCAGGTAAGAAGGGCAGGGGAAGCAAGGCAGGGCCGCAGGGATTGCCCCAGTCCTTGGGGCTAGGACAGCTCCTGCATGCCCGCTCACTCCCAGTGCCCCCGCCCCAGCCCTGTGGTACAGGCAGGGAGCAGCGGGCAGCCCTGACCCCACATGTCCTACGCTCGCCCTTCTGGACTGCCCAGCGGCAGCGCAGATTGTGCTCAGTGCAGGAGGAAAGCGCTCCCCGCTTCCAGCGTTCCCTGCTGCAGCCGGCCACAGCCCACGCGGGGCTGTCCTGGCAATGGAGCAGCGGTGGCAACTCAAATGTTGAGTCCAATATTAAGTCTTTCCCCTCCCAAATATTATAAAAGTGTTAGGGAAAAAAAGTCATCCAAAATTGGACTTGACGTTTAGTCATGACTAAAAGACAACACTAAATAAAATTAACATTTAAAAAGTCTGTGTAGGACCAAAACAAAGCTTGGAATTGAACCTGAATTCCAAGAACGCCACATTACAAAACCTAAAATAAAGTTTTAATAGTGATGGGCTGTTCCTGGTTAACATGAAGGCAGCTTGATATTTTCAAATTACTGTCTTGTAGGGGGAAAACATAATGTTTAAGGACTTTTTCTTCATATAGCATCTACCACAGTGGAGTCCCGATCTGGTGTGGGTTTTCTAGCAGTTAAAGTGAAATTAAATAAATAAAGGAGATGAGACGATTACTGGTCATAGAGGAGGGGAACAAGAACAAGTAAAAATGCAGAACGGGAAGGATCAAGAAACATATCCTTCCTGCTCACCAGCTGCTTTATCTGTATTGTACTTGGTCAAGGGATTTCAGGGGGAAAAAAAAAGAATCCCTTCAAGGCACAAGTGGCTCTACGAATCATATGATTATTCTGAAAACTTTGGGATGGATAGAAAGTAAGTGATTCTGCTATGGTGAGGGAAGGGCTTCGGGAGGATATTGCAACCAGTCTTTAAATTTAAAGAAGAATAAATTTCTAATAAAGTGTTATTTGCTGATTTTTTCAGAAGTTGGATTTAACTATGAACCTATTGAAGTACATTTGAAGTGCCCCCAAAATGTGTTTTGATAGTATGGTATTACTCCCAAACTCACCAAAAAAATAAAGTATTTCTTTTTCAGGAAAATGAAAAATATGATTATTGCCATATTGCCTAGGCAGTGAGTGCTTTGTTTTTATAAAAATCTGATTTTGTGTTATACTGATATTCCCCCTGGACACTAACAAACAAAGCAAATTATTAACCACTGAAACCAATTAACCTTTTTTACACTAGATAAGAGGCACATAACTAGAGAATCTGGCTTTTCTAAACTAGTAGTTAAATATTTCTAGTCAAAACACATGTGAACATTAACTTGATTCAAACAGTTCCAAGATTTTGGGTTCATAAACTTATTTCACCCCTCTTTAGCAAATATGTCTTCAAAACAAAACAGCGAAGTAGCTCAAAGTCTGAAATGTGTGTAAATATATACAGAAAAAGAAAACCCAACAATAAAACTTTTGAATCCTTCATTTCTCAGAGGCTTGGCAACCCCCTCACCTCTAGTCTATTAGAACTATTATCTGAAATTATTTTGCTTCTTGGTATTAATAATCTGATTGACTCAAGCACTAGCACATATGAGTACTGAGTATGTTACATAGAAAGGAACCCAGAAGTGCTTCATGTACAATATCTTCAAGATGTCTCTAAAATAAGATCTTAAATGATATTTTCTCAGAGAATGAGTTGAAATCCTTATGCCAACATGTTTACTGAACAGGCATGTCTTTCAATTTCCATTTATAACTGATGACCAGTATCAACCATTTATGGGATCTACAAGAAAACAAATATGTTCTGCTCTCCACCGTCTGTGTCCAATACAGCCACTCCTTCTAATTTAAAATATCCACGAAGTTGTCGTTGTTTTTGCTTTGAGACGATCACTCTTTTCTCACCATGTAAATTGCTAATTTGCTTCTTTCGGGGTTTTTTTTTTTAGAATTGCCCCCCCCCACCCCCCAACGACAGGTTCAAAGAAATGTCATTTCCATACTGATATAGCGAGTGTTATATACATTAGGAGTTGTCTTTTGTTTTTCCCCTCCCTCTGTAGGTTGGGGCTCTTCAGTCATCATTCTGTTATGTGATAAGGCTGTGCAAAACAGCACTATTCCATTTCGCCTTGAGTTTCGAGGTTTCAACGGAACAGCTTTACATTTCAAATTTTGTTTTGATTCGAAACAGCTGTTCCATTTTGCATTGTCGAAACAGTGAGGCTGTTTTGATGTTTTGCTAGATCGGGCTGGGAGCAGGCAATCAGTCCAGATGGGCTGACTCCCCATCCCCAGCACTAGATCAGGTGGGGGCGGGGAGTCAGCCCAGCTAGCTTTCAAAAGAAAAGCTGATGTATAACAGTTTTTACAAGTGATGTTCAGGGTTTTCTTTCTCTTAGAACTTTTCCCCTCCAATTCTTTTTCTAAATTAAGATGAAAGTACTAAAGATTTATTAAATGAAAAATAAAAGGTGTTCCAATGCTCCACGTCCACTTAGATTCATAGATGTAGGGTCAGAAGGGACCTTGTAGATCTAGTCCGACCCCCTGCCCTGGGCAGGAGAGAAAACCAGGCTCAAATGACCCCAGCCAGGTAAACGTTGAGCCTCCTCTTAAAGACCTCCAGGGTAGGAGCCATCACCACTTCCCTTGGAAGCTGGTTCCAGATCCTAGCCACCCTGACTGTGAAGTAGTGCCTTCGGATGTCTAGTCTAAACCTACTCTCTATCAACTTATGGCCGTTATTCCATGTTACTCTGGGAGGCACTCGGGGGAACAAGGT
>NW_017729026.1:19770136-19778866 GCF_001723915.1 Gavialis gangeticus | reverse complement strand
TTGTGATACATCTGTGGAAAATTTGGAAGAGTGCATAGTGCAGAGAGAGACAGAGCGTGGCCTATTGTTTACTGGTATTCTTAGCTACAGTGATAGTCACTGACCTTACCTTTTTCATCTCTTCATAAGTCAGGAAGAGGATATTGAACTCATCCCTGTGGTCGCACCAGCCTCTGACATGATCCAGCCATGAGCTACTAGGCACTTACCAAAAAAAATGAGAATAACAAAAAATGAATGACCGCTAATGGAATAAGCACATTCTTGGTATATTTAGCCCTCCAAATCACCAGAAACAGGGTTGTAAAAGCAGTTAAATATACTACCGTCTCCTTTTCTTTCCTATATGCTGGTTAGTGGATACCAAGGCATAATTCCCAAATTATTCCCAGAAATTTATTTTCATTTCCTATGTAAGTTCACGGCCAGATTCTGGTTTACATTCTCTCTTAAACACATGGTGGAGGATAAGCCCAATCCTGTTTTAGGCTTATGAGGATTACCAACTTTAATGGATAATAAAGGACTAATTTGTCTCTTACTATATACATCAGTAACCACACAGAATGTAAATACCACCTGGGACAAAATGCCTATGCTCATTATTATGCTTTTACTTTTTATATATTATTTCTCTTTGCTTTGCTGTAATGAGAAATATGATACAGTCCAATGGCTATTTTCTTCTATGCTGTTTTATATCTTTGGGGTGGGGGGGGGGAAGGGGAGTATAGGGCAGCACTTGGAAGATGAAACATTCAGCAACAACTTCAGCAACAATAGCTGATATCTATTGAATTAAAGATGCAAGAGTGTAGAGCAGCACTGCAGAACTCCTAATTTTATTACTGATTTTAATCTGCACTTATATTTTCAGTGTGCCGGAGCCTGCATATGTGAGACAGTTGCATTGTGAGAGAGATTAAAGGAAAATTTGGAAGCTGTGCAGGTAACAGCTGAGGCTTTTAGCTATTAGGTGGCTAGGGGTTCAGCTGGTTGGGATAATATATTAGTGGCATGTTTCTAATAATAGCAAAAAATCATGTTTCTGTTTTCGTTGTACAGTAATAATCCTCACAGGCTCAACTTGGTTATCTCAGTACATTAGCCCAGAAATAGATTTAAATTTTCATTATGGTGTTTCAGGGGAAGTACTTATTTGAGATAAATGAGGCAGCTTGCACTTTATTGGTATGAGGACATGTTTGATACCAAGCTCTGGCTGCTACTACAGTCACTGCAGCTTTTGACTCTCATGTGTTATATGGGAGGGTAGGAAAGGGAGGAAGAGCCTGATTCTGACCAGCTGCAGCTCTGTACAGGTTACCAATGCATCTAAAGTTCACTTGGATTGTGCTCAGGGAGCAAGGCTTGGCCTTTTAGCAAAAATACCTTACCTTTCCCAGCTAAAAACCTCTCCATGAAAATATTGAAATCTGGGATTTTGTCAGGGATGATGACAGTCTTCAAAAAATGAAAAAAGACACCAGCACATCTTTTGGGTTCCTGGCAACATAAATAACCTGCAAGATGAAAGGAACCGTGCTCACATATAAATTACAGAAAAACCTTGGGGTTACTGAGCTGTAGTCCCCATACGACAGTGAAACAGGCAAGCCTGCTGGACAAAACCACAAACTGCAGAAACATCCCTCAGCCCAAAGGCCAGGCAAGAAATTGACATTGTTCCAACAGTTCTTACCCTTCCTTTCAAAACCGTGGTAGGTAGCACTATGCACAGCAAGCACGAACAAATTTTAAATTTTAAAGAAAAGCACCAGAGTGGAGGAAGACAGCATAAGCCTATGAGACCCTATCACATTAGTTGAATAACCACCTAGACCATGTCTTCATCTTCAGTGATCTCTTTGGGAAAGAGATGGTGTCTTGGAGAAACTTGAACACCTCTATTCACAGGAAGGGGACTTTTTCCTTGGAAAGGGCTGTTAAGGGAGGTTGGAGATGAGAGGTTGCTAATTTTAGACTTTGCTATATTCATTTTAATTAAAATTAAGAGATCACATCACCTACTTTTATTTTTCTGTTCTTCACACCTCTTGGAACTAAATAGTAAGGCAGGTGAGTGACAAAGAGACAAGGTGAAGGACGGTTGGCATAATCCAGTTTGTTCAAATTGTACTCCAGCCATGGCACTCGATCTATTACTTGAATGTTTTCTGTTCCATCCCAATGGCCTTTATGAAAAATTAAGCTCAGAATATTCTGTGTCCACACAGTTCCTAAGAAGGAAATTAATGAATCTGAATTTTTGTTTGTTGTATTTATTGTATATGTGTATGTTTGTTGATTACACTTTAATTAAATTAATTTTAATTAAATTAGTCAATTTTTTTATTTCAATGTAATTAAAATTCATAAATACATTGTAAATACAGTCTCTTTAAAACTATGCTTCATTTCATATTATGAAAAGTCAGATCTGGTAAAGGGCTTGTTATATATTAAGCTACCAAGACAGCAACTTATTCCAGCTGGGACATGCTCACCCATATCTTGTCCACGCCCCAAATCCAAATTACACCCGACACAAAGCTTAAAGCTCATCCCCAGGGCCACTTTCAAATGCAATGGAAACTGCAGTCTCAAAAGTGGCCTAAAATACTTGCTCCAAGGCAATACAGAAATTCTGACAAAAGCTGTCCCTGTACATAGTTATAATGATAAGGAGGGAATAAATGAAGACCTCAGACCAAAGACTGCTTGTTCAACCTTTAGGAAAATGATACAAATCTGACCTGATTTGGGATACGTAACTAGGAATACATCACTGTCTCGGATTTCAAACTCCTCCAGTGAATCGATTAATTCAGGTGTAACGTACTCAGGGTGGAAATAAATCCCTTTATATTTGAACAGATATTTTTCTGAGGGCTCCATTCTTGACTAATTTTCTCTTATATTTGAAGAAGCTAAAAGTAAGAGAATATCAGCTTATGTTATGTTTCATTTGTAGTCATCTGTAAAGACCAAAATTTCCATACAACATAAAACGAATTCTTTAGTGGAAATTCTGTGTAATATATTTCTTTACTAGGAAAGAAGCAGCTGCTTAGTGTTTGTATTGTATTATACACCAGCAATACTTAATAGCTTCCCTCTCTTCCCTCAGAATCCATTTAAACAATACATGTCAGGGCTTCTCTCAGTTTAATTTTCTAAGAGCAATGACTCCTCATGTAAGGCTAGAATGAGCAACCTACAGTAAAATTAATTTTGTGGCTGGAATGTTGTTCACATCTTTTATTATTGTTGTCACTGATATGTATTGCACTTACTTTTCCCTGCTCCATCACTCATATTTCATACAGGAGGAATGACCCATATGAATATGACACTTAGACTCACCACAGCCAATCCCTGAAGCAATTTCAGATTACTAGCTCCGTTATGTTATTGATACTTTATAAGTCAAAATGGCTTTTATTTACATAAATCAACTCCTTAATTTGTGTTGTGTAATGTCTTCTGCCTGATTATACTTAATCTTTCAGATACAGATTTTGATACCTGAGAGCAATGATGGACAATAATCTCAATCAATACAGATATCTCTCAAAGTATCAACAAATATAATAATATATATTGTAGTGATCTTCATCATTAGAACTCAAAAGGCTTTGTATGTGAGATTTAGATCACTATCCTCATTTACAAATGGGGATAAGATATAATACTTATTCAATACTGCTGAAGCATTTTAGCAACATCATTTACCCTTTTTAACTCTGTCCCAATAACCAGACACACATGCAAAATCTTTTCTTCTACTTGAATGATATTCAGATCCAAAAACTGGAAAATGCTTATATAGCACTTTCTAACCAGCTAGGGAGAAACCTGATTGGAGGTTCATGCCTCTATTTACCCTTGGCCTCTTAATCTTATCTGTGAACTGAAAAGACCTAGAAATGTGGGGAGATCTCAAAAAGGTTGTATATTTAAAACAAGTGCAGAACATGATGCAACTTTCCTGCACTTGTCTGAATGAAATAACTGAACAGATAAATTATTAGACAGACAGTTTGGTAGCTTCCACTTGTGTTCCAACCTGTCCAGGACAGCAGCACGCTCAAGGAAGATGGGGGAGATGGAATTGATTAATGATTACTTTGATCATTTGGTCCTTAACAAACTTTTGGTTGATGCAGTCTAAAACCTTCTTCTAAGCGAACTTCTTTCACTTACTTCCTGAAGCACCTCCTAAAAGAAAAATATACCCCAGACACTCTTTGAAACTCTGGGCCTGAGAGACTAGCTCTAATGCTGTCTCCTAGGATGCCTGCAAAGAAAAGTTGCAGTTTTTCTCTACCCAAACCCTAGTACAGCTGGAATAGGCCCAGGGTTGTTTTGCCCCCAGGGCCTATTCCTCCCTGCCTCAGCAATGGGCCTGGGCTTATGAAGTCTGTAGCCCCCTATCTCAGGCCTGTCAATCACAGTCCTGATGGCCTTCTGCTCTTGGAACGAGCAGCTGTATTTCCTGAAAGGCTCTCCACCCCTGCTGCTCCCTCCAGGGACCTGGAGCCAGCTGGTTGCTCCCTGGCTCTCTCCCCTCTTCAGTAATTGGGTAGGGGACCCACAACAACGTGTTATCTCTAAAGCGCTGGTTCCAATATGAAGTCATGTAACATGGGGTGGGTGAGCGGGACCCATGCCCCATGCATTGTAGAACAGCAGTAGAGTTTGTTGCTGCTTGTGGGGAGAACTGACCCTCATTTTTTGCTGCCAAAATAAGCCTTTTTTGCCCTCTCAACATGGACTTTGGTGGTAAAAAATAGGGTGAAAGTCCCCGTCCTCCGCCCCACACCAACAACAGTGAGCTCCACTGCCGCTCTAGAGAGCAGTGATTCTCAGAACACCTTGTACTCCGTGACACACACTGCCATGTCCCTGGTGCTGCAGCCAGGAGGAGTGGGGAGAGCAAGAGAGGACTTCCTTGGGCACATTCTTCAGGGCTTATGCCTTTGCTGGTACGTGTGTGTGAGTCCACATATGTACAACAACTCATATAACTAACCTCAAAAGGTAACAATTCAAAACCAATACTTGGCTAAAGGGACAGCAAGTTGAACACAATTGTTGAGCAACTTAATAAGTCTTCAATGCTTGGTCACAGGGTGACAAGCTGAACAAGACCAGCTTGTACCCAGCTTTGATCATATAAGACCAAAGCACTCCGCTGTTCAAACATATGGTTGAGCAACAGATTCTGTTGAAACCTGTGGGTCTTGACCTGAAGCCTTTGCTAATCTGTTGGCACAGCACAGAAGCTTGCTTCAGTTTTTACCATGGGAGACTGATGGGCCTCTGTGGGGTCATAACTTGGGGGATTTAAGGAGGAACTAGGTTCCCTTTCTAGTAGATCACAACTAGTGCTAACGTGTTCACAGTGCATCAGATTATTCAGGGAAGGACACAAGTGTCTATTCTGGTCTTAGACCCCTGCCCAGGGCCCACATAAAGTGAAGAAGCCCTGATTTGTTTTAGGGAAGTACAGTAATTAAAGCTGTGGTCCTCAATCTTTTTAGACTCCAGACAGGGCTGGACACAGGCATGGACAAAATGGGGAGCTGCCTGAGGCCCAGACAAAAAGGGGGTCCAACAATGGTAATTTAAAAATTATTATTACCATTATCCCTGGCGAAGGAGGGTCCGATATTAAAAATTTGCCTGGTGCCACCAGGAGTCTAGGTACAGTGCTGACTCCAGACACCCCTCGTTGGACTCCTGGCACCTCCCAGAAAATGCTAGCTCATAGCTTTCACT
Organism: Gavialis gangeticus; assembly: GCF_001723915.1. NCBI lineage: Eukaryota > Metazoa > Chordata > Crocodylia > Gavialidae > Gavialis > Gavialis gangeticus. Next base: position 19,773,082 of record NW_017729026.1, on the reverse strand, counting down.
GATTTCTTGACTACTGAAAAATAATAGAGAAATTTTTCTGGTGCAAAGAATTCAGAAATCTCACAATAGGTCACAGTGTTCTTGACACTAAGGATTTCTATTTGAAATCTCTGGGTTTATCTTATGAATCATATGTTTGCAACCTAACAGTGTTAATATTGGCTGGCACCCTGCAACACCCCTTAAAAGTACCTTGTGGTACCCCAGAATGCTGCAGGACCCTGACTGATCACTGGATTATGGTGTTTTCTTTGTAGCTCACCACTGATGCCTTAGCAAGATCCTGGCAGCTACACTTATAAAAACACAGCATGTGTTTGTGTACACTCAAGAACATAGGGTTTTCTCAGATTATTATGTTGGTTGTGCCCTGTATCCATAGTATTCCAAGAAAAAAACATATTTTTTCTTTTGTTTACATTGTTAATTCAACTGACACTGTTTTGGATACTTCCAATTAATGATAGTATTATTTTTTGTGCATGTGTAGTTTTGAAACTAGTGGGGCAGTGCCAGAGCATTCCCTATTGACTGGCCACCACTGCAATGGAAGCTAGGGACAGCCCCCAAGGAGGACTATATAGCAATAGCCTGCATTTGTCGGGATCAGATTAGAAAACCTAAGGTGACAATTGAACTAAAATTAGCAATGGGAATCAAAGATAACATGAAGCCCTTCTTTAGGTACGTAGGAAATAGGAGAAAAATGAATGGAAGCGTGGGGCCATTGCTCAACAACTCAGGACAGCTGGTTACTCGCACTCAGGAGAAAACTGAACTTCTGAATAACTACTTTGTTCAACAACTTTGTTCAGTCTTTCAGTGGGCCAAGGAGAAAATCACGCCAGTTAGGGTACAGAATGATCAGGGTTCAAATGACTGCCTTCCTACTATTGCCGTAGAACTGGTGTGTGATCAATTCAAGAAATTGGACATACATAAGTCAGCAGGACTAGATGAACTTCATTCAAGAGTGCTGAAGGAGCTGGCCAAAATAATTGTGGAACACCTGACAAATATCTTCTAAAACTTGTGGCTCTCTGGAGAGGTCCCCAAGGACTGGAAGAGGGCCAATGTCATGCCCATCTTCAAGAAGGGGAGGAGGAAGGACCCGGGTAACTATAGTAGATCACAACTAGTGACCTACTATACTCCTATCCCAGGGAAAATCCTAGGAAAATTCATTAAGGAGTCTATGTATGATAGACTTGCAGATGGTAGGATTCTGAACAACAGCCAGCATGGCTTCATCATGGGCAGGTCTTGTCTTAGCAACATTATCTCCTTTTACAATCAGATGACTCACCACCTGGATAAGAGAGCGAAGGTTGACATTATATACCTTGACTTCCAAAAAGCTTTTGATCTGGTATCTCATGATGTTCTCATGAAAAAATTGGAAGACTGTGGGCTTAACTGCAAGACAGTCAGATGGGTGGGAAGCTGGCTGCGGGGTAGGGCCCAGAGAGTTCTAATGAATGGATCTGTGTCATTTTGGGAAGAAGCAGCCAGTGCTGTCCTGCAGAGATCGATGTGTGGTCCAGTGCTTTTTAACATCTTCATGAATAATTTGGATATGGGGGTGAGGACCTCATTGGCCAAGTTCCCAGATGACACCAAGTTATGGGGAAGTGTGGTCATGCTTAAAGATAGACTGCAGATACAGGTGGACCTAGACAGGCTAGCAAGTTGGGCAGACTGGAACAAGATGAAGTTCAACGTCAAGAAATGTAAAGTGCTCCACCTGGGGATGAACAATCCCCTGCACACCTACAGGCCTGGCAACACCAACCTGACTAGCACCATGAATGAAAGGGAGCTGGGGGTAATAATTGACCACAGTATGAACATAAGCCAGCTGTGTGATACTGTAGCCAGCAAGGCTAACAATACCCTGGCATGAATCAATCGATGCATCTCCAGCAAGATCAAGGAAGTGATTTTTCCATTCAGCGTTGGTGAGACTGCAGCTAGAGTACTGCGTTCAGTTCTGGGTGCCACACTTTAACAAGGAATTGGCAATGCTTGAGAGAATCCAGAGAAGGGCCACCGATATGATCAGAGACTTGCACAGCAAGCCATACTGGCCTTGCAAGGCTGAGGGATCTGAGACTCTTCAGCCTGAAAAAGGGAAGGCTGAGAGGTGACTTGGTAGCAGCTTACCACTACATCAGAGGTGTACATCAAGGGCTCGGTGAACAACTGATCACCAGGGCACCCTTGTGGAAAACTAGAAGTAATGGTCACAACTTCCTGGAAGATGGTTTCAGGCTCAACATTAGGAAAAACTACTTCCCAGCTAGGGTTTCCAGACCGTGGAATAAGCTCCCTCCAGAGGTGGTGCAATCGCCTACCTTGGAAATCTTCAAGATGAGACTGGACAGTCACCTGGCTGGGGTCACCTGATCCCAGCTGTCTTTCCTGCTTGGTGCAGGGGGGCTGGACCTGATGATCTTCCAAGCTCCTTTCCAGCCTTACAAGCTATGAATCTATGAATCTGCCACTACTGAGAGCAGTCCAGCTCCATCCTCTTTGGAACCACCCTTCAGATAGTTGAAGGCTGATATTAAGTTCCCTCCCTGTCATCTCTTCGCTTGGCTTCAGGCTGTGTGGTTGCCCCTGTGATTCGCCAAAGCCCCAAAGCATCTGCAGCTTCTGAGCATCACAGTTCGGTGAGCCAGAGATGCCATCTGCTATCCAGCGGCCCCTGTTTGCTGCTTCCTTCTGCTGTGAAGCTGCAGATAAGAAAGGAGGTTACCAGGGGAGTGGATCCATGGCAGGGAACAGCTGATACCAGACCCAAGCCCCATGTGCAGGAGGCCTCTTCCCCTTCTTCTCCCTCTTCCCCTTTTGTCTGTCTCAGCACTCAGGATCAAGGCTTCCCCAGCTCCTTCTTTCATTTTAGCCTATATATTGCTTTCCTCATTGTTCCCCTTTGTCATATCC
>NW_017729026.1:19764405-19765136 GCF_001723915.1 Gavialis gangeticus | reverse complement strand
GGGCCCCAGGGGTTTGAGCCAGGGCTGAGGGCAGCCTTACATAGAGTTCAAAGTCTGGATTTGGACGGGATGGTTTGGATAGGGCTACACCTGCCTCATGCAGGGGGTTGGATTCTGACCTCTGGAGGTCTCTTCCAGCCTTGCTTCTCTGTGATTCTCTACATTTCCTGTGGCTGACAGAGCAGGAGGGCAGGGACTTCTCCCCTGCAGCCAGAAGCCAATCAGGGTGGCCAGGTGTTTCTGGAAGCCTGGGGAGCCACCAGGGCATGCTGGGAGGTGTGCAAAAGCACCCCCAAGCTGCTGGCCTCTGCCAGTGTAAGCAGCCTGAATGTCTCCCTTCTCCACCCCCGGCCCCCGCCAACAAAAGGCCAACATGTGTTCTGTTCTCTCCCAGACTAATGTAGGGCACTGAGAGTAAAGGGAAAAACTTATCAATCTCTTCTGCCTCAGGCTTTTTGAATGTCTGTACCTAGCTCTAGAGTACAGGGACTCTAAGTTAATTGCTGTTGTTCCCGGTTTGTATCAGAGGTTTCAGGCTCCAACAAGGTGATCTGTGTAAGAGAATGTGTTTAGCTAGATTTCATCTACTTGTAGGTGTTTACAGTCATGCACCATAGATATAAACAACTCTTGATGCTTTTTGTTAAGATGTTTCTAGGATACATTTCTTAATCAAAACATTTCTTAATCAAGACAACGACCCATGCTTCCGGGAGGGTGGATTGCTGGGG
>NW_017729026.1:19688949-19689226 GCF_001723915.1 Gavialis gangeticus | reverse complement strand
CCCCTACCCCCACCCCAGCCTGTCCCTCACCCCCTGATGCCTTGTAACAGGAGGGAATCCTAGGGGGTTGCTGTGATCTCCCCTGATGCCCCTTACCATGTTCAGTCAATCTACAAAGCACCCTCAAGTCTCGCCCGCCACATCTTTGATGTCAAGTATACATAATAGGGAGGCTGCCTCTTTGTCTCCCTGGACCCAATTTTCCTCCTGTACACCAGCCCCGTTCCTGTAATGAGTGTTTCTGTGCACCCCAGCCTTATGGGCTATGCATGGCTCC
>NW_017729026.1:19674190-19683949 GCF_001723915.1 Gavialis gangeticus | reverse complement strand
TATGAACATTTAAATCCCTTTTTTCTATTATTTATTTATAAAATGAGACAACTTTTAAAAGTCCTATTTTTCTCAATGTTATTCTTCCTTTGCTTGGTTTAACAGTGAATGAAATCTTACCTTTCCCTGATAAAAACCTCTCCAGGAAATGGCCTAGATCTGGTGATTCCTCTAATCTAACGAAAGTTTTGGAGAAATGAAAAAAGGACACCACAACATCCTTAGGGTTTCTATAGACGTAAATGATCTGCAAGGGAAAAATAATACCTGTTACCTAACAGGGTATAATATATTGTATTAAAACATTAATAAAAGAATGAAAGAACTGTATTTTCTGTTAATCTTTTTTAAAAAATTTTTTGTCATAAAAAGTTATCGGACAAGAATCATCTCTTTTCAGGTGCTGAGAGAGACAGTCATACGTTAACAATGAAGTATAATGAACTGCTGTTTGGTAAACTTTGAATAATTGAAGAGAAAGAACATCTTAAATTGGATTGCAAGCCATATTGACATTTTTTGTTTAGAAGGTTGTACTTGTATAATATGAGGGGTTTTTTTGCTTATTGTTAGGGCTCAGATTGCAGTAGGACAGTTTACTGGCACCTTTCCTAAATTATTTGGTTCTCAGGAATCTAAGATTTTACTTTTTTAGGTAATCTCCAGATATTATGGCTGCAAAGAGGATGTTGGAAACAAGAACCACATTTAATTAATGCCCAGTGGATTAATTTAGGGTTATCAAATTTGTTTTACTGCCCACAAGCTGGATCTGGATGAGGAAGAGCTTTGCAGGCTGGATCCAGGCCCACTTCCAGCAGTAGAGTGGCAGGGAGCTGGGAGCTGCAGGGCTTAACGCAAAATGTAGCCCCAGTCAGGCTCCTATTTCCACTGGCATTCACCTTGCACCCACATTCCCAGCCACTTCAGGAGCTCTACAGGTTACAACTGAGGACCTTATCTTTGACATCTCCGGACTAATCTATGGATTAACTGTTCTGAATGAACTCTTCTGAACAAATTCGTTAATCGGGAGACAGAGAGAGCACTGGCTCCCTGACAACCTGCCCAAAGGTAAACAGTCATGGAGCCCCATTCAGACTGTGAAGTTGGTTTGTGCATGGATGGAGAGCATTTTCCACAGCTGGACCTGTCCTGCTATGCAATGGATCTAGCTGTGCTGCCTCTGCCTTCCACCCTGGGCTTCTCCTAGCCAACCTAGATGGGTGTATGGGGTACAAGGAAATCTCCCATGGCTAGAACCCTCCAGAGTCACATGGGAGTGTTCCAGCCATGGGAAAATGCCCCCTGCTCTGTGAACCCCTCTGGGTCACCCAGAATATGACTCTGGTTAGTGCAGAGGGCAGGAAGTGGAAGGTATAAGGAGAGCTGTTCTCTTCACCCCTCTCAACCCTATAGAGCAAGGCAGTTTCTGTTTTCAGCAGTCACCTGCCTATTGACAGCCACCCTTTTCTCCACCAGGGGAGAGCACAGGTTGTCAATCAGTGTGCTCCCCTAATGTCAGGGGTGACACAAGGAGCAGCCATCAAGTGCTCCAGTCACCTGTGTTCATTTCTAGCATTAAGAATTTGCTGAACACCTGCCCATGGTATAGGTGTAGAAATAATCTCTGTCTCTCACTCCCTATATGTACACACACGTGCTCTCACACACGCATACCCACACATGCAGGACATCTTAAAGCTGATTGTATACCTAATGCCTGTGGCACACATTACATTTAAGACATGAATAACCAGTTAATCATGCATTAAATTGTTATCTGGTGTAACAGGCCTAGCCCTTCTAAGATGTTGTAAACCTCAGTGGCCAAGTAGCTTGCACCCTACCTCCCAGCTCTTCTGAGCCACTACTCTGTATCTTGCCTCCCATGCCTTGATGGAACCAATTATGCCAGAGGCATCCCAAGCCTTAGAGTGGGATTTCCTTTGGGTCACTTGGCTTCCCATTTTTATACTTGTCCATTCTGGCCACCAGCACTGGCAGTGCAGCCATTGATGCTATGCAACGTGCCATTGCTGCCCAGGCTCTCAAGTTTCCAGTTACACCTCTGCTGATAAGGTAACAGAGAAAGACAAAGAAAAGAAGTGTTGATTGTGTGTCACAGTTTGTCTTCCAATGACCTGCCCAAGTCCAAGAAAGGGTGACTAGCCAAAATGAGAATGAAACCTAGAAGTTCCTGACTTCCTGTATTGTACTTGGACTATCTTCTGGTTTTACTTACACCCCACTTTTAACTGTGTTCTTTCTATTAATTAAATATAGGCCTTGAATTGAGTTGTCAAGGCAGCCACATGTTCCTAATTGTTTATAATTAGTAATAAAATAGTTTCCTACTTTTCCTTTTTTGTTTCTCAGAGTCTTTGGAACTAAGTAGTATGGCAGGTGGGCACAAAAGATACGAGGTGATGGCCACTGGGTAAAATCCAAATTCTGCATGTTGTAGTCAAAAAATGGGATTCGCTGCTTTGTTTCAGTATTTTCTGTCCCATCGCGATGTCCTTCATAATGAATCAAAGCCAAAATGTTTTGAGTCCACACGGTACCTGGAAAAGGAATGGCCTAGTTTAAAACCTTGCTATAACTTATCATATTTGCATATAGGACCTTTTATCCCAAAACTAATAAGCCTGGTATAAACCAAGGACAAACAAAGGGATGAATTCTAGATCCATACTGAAGTCAGTACAGAAGTGGAATCTGGCCCTCTGATTTATGCAGCCTCTCTAAGGCAAAAAGCAACAACCATACAAGCAACAGGGCATTGGGCATAGGGAAGGGGCAATCAAGAGCTCCTGCCATTTTTTGGAGGAAGATATATCCTTTGTGGAAAGAATAGTCATTGATCTTCCCAAGTTCAATAACTGTTAGTGTATGTGACCCTTCAACAGAGTGTGTTAGGTGAGTGATATTCTTCTCTGCTCCACACATTTGTGAAAGACCCAAAGATAATATAGCTTATATGCAAAGTTTAATTCCACATCACTGATAGCTCCAGTCCGGGGCAGATCCAGGATTTCCCAGAGGGTTGTGTGGAAGCAGAAATTCACACTGCAGGGGTGACTACACCCCTTGCCCCCACCAGTGCGGGCATATTTTTTTAAAACCCTGAAGCAGCTGAAAATCCCCCTTCCCTTCCCTTTCCTGCACAGAGGCAGCTCCTTGCTTGCTGCTGCTGATTTCTAAACTGCTCCAGGGCAAGGAAACTCCAGAGTCAATGGGGCTGAGCAGGGTCTGAGTTTAGCTGGGAAGGGGACAGCAGCAGTAGGGTGAAAGTAGTTCCCCTACCCCCAGCCCAGAGCAAATACATACATCCATGCTGCCATTGACCCTATCCCCAGATACGCCCAGCCAGGAATGGCTCCGGTGCTTCCCTGCTTCTGAGACAGCAGAGAAACTCAGGGAGAGGCAGAGGGAAGCCTTTTACATGCTTTAGGGACTCCTAAAGCATAATTCCCCAGAGGCTCCTGTGATGCAGTAGAATTTGAGGAGCAAAAGAGGGGTACAGCTGTGCCACTGCACCCTGTCTGGATCCACCCCAGCTCCTGTTTGTTCTCAGGTAGGAATAGGCTTTTTTGTATCTAAAGCTCTTGCAAGGTGTGATGGGTCCCAAAATATAAGAAACAAACATTTACAAGGAACAGTTACAAAAATACAACGTAAAATAGAGGAAAATCTATTTCTTTGCTCCCTCTCCACAAAGTGGTTGTGAGAATTAACCACAGGTTTTGACCAGATCTAATCAGGAATGCCTAAAATATGATTTAGCTTGGCAGAATTCCATTTATATTTGTTAATAATTTTGATGGATGAGATCCATTATCATTTTAAGCATTTATTTCAATTTTTATAGATTTACATTTTCAGGATTGCATGAAATAAGGGGTGTGGGAATGTGTGCATGTGACATAAATGCATATACGCCTTCTTCCCCCAGCCCAACACACTTGCCCTCCCACCTCCAGCTGCTGTTCAGCAGGAGCTTGACTCACCACTGCAGCAGCAGCCTATTCTTATGTCCCCTTTCTATAAAAATTGATTATTACCAATGGAGATATTTTGTTATCCATGTGTGAGTGTGAGGTGAAATTGCCATTTATCAACATTTACTGAGAAAACAAATTTCAACATTTACCAATAAAAATTTAGTCCAGCATGGAGTGTGTATTGGAAGTTGGCATGGTAAGGCCACAACAGCAGTGACAGACAAAGTAGGCAGAGGGCAACCTGGGCTGTTAGGCCTTGGTTACCCTCTGGCGGCCTATCACCATGAAAGGATTCTGTGGCAGGCCACCTGCCTTGGCAATGATCCCAACTTCTGGTGACACACCAATAGTTTGGTGGGCCAATAGATAGACTCTGCAGGCTGAATCCAGCCCACAGACTGTATGTTTGACAGTCCTTGTGCAACTGATCCTTTTCTTGTCCTCTCCCTCCCAACCCCCAAGTTCAGTGTTTACAGCTGAATTGCTTCATTATTTACCCTCATCTCTATTATTAAAAAGACTCACAGTAAATTTACTCAGAAGTGAGGAACATCCTGGATAAATGCCAAATTACTTTTAGAAAGAAAAAAAAACCATTTCTTACCAGACTTGGGATAAGTAATTATAAATACATCGCCGTCTCTGGTTTCAAAGTCCTCCATTGTCTCTAGATAGTCAGGTTTAACTAGTTCCTTTTGGAAATTAAATCCTTTGAATTTGAAACTATATTTGTTTGATGTCTCTGTTGTGGTTTCCATTTCTGCCATTATTCAAGGGCCTGCATGTAAGAACAAGCACACATTCTAGACAGCTCTCCTTTAGTGCTTATCTTCCATAGATTACTTCAGCATAACATGAATAAAATATCTGGGGACTGGCTACCCTCTTACAGCGTTTTGCACAATCTCACTTCATTGTCTTTAATAGAGTTGCTCCTGATTTACAGCATACACTCTGGTGTAGACAAGAAGAAATCATTTTAAGAACTTGCTTTGGGGTTCTTACTATTCAAGTTTCAAGTAAAAGATGAAATTTTAATTGCCCTTATCTGGCTTGGTGGGAAAGGAGACTGCTAACACACAGAAACATGTACCAGAAAACAGCCTTTTATCACAAAATCCACGTGGGTTGCTGAGAAATCTTTGTTTTGTGGTCTCTCATGTACCAATCATACTAAGCAATCTGTTTCACCAAAACACAAAATCAATATATTTGCAGTTTTAAAACCAATGAAATGATGAATAAAGACCATAATAATTTAACCTTTCGTTCCCAGCCAGTTCTGTACTTTTGTTTAGGGGCTGTATCTGGACAATAGGCTTCTTATCCTGTGCAGATTATAGTGGATCATACAGTGTTTAAATACCTAGTATTGCTGGGTACATTTACATATTCATTATGAGCTTTAGTTCCTGTGCATTTAGTTTAGTACTTGCCTAATGAATGCTTGTGCCGGAGAGAGAAAAGTAAGTGAACCCCTACTCTGCACAGGACAGTGCGAGAGTTGCACCTCCAGTTTAAGAGCTGGAGGGTGCAATCGTGCCCACTGTCAGTGTAGTTCTTCTTTGTTGGATGACATGGAAAAGCCACTGCTACAGCTGGCTGAAAATTGTTCAATGGCCCATTTTTTCCATCCGAAAATGCTGATTCACTGAATTCAAAACATTCTGTGCCAGAGGTTCCCAAACATTTTCTTATTAAGCAACCTGCTTCCAGATTTACCAGCCGCCCATGCACCACCACCAGCATAAGTTTCATATTTTAAATGTCGAATTTAAATTTTAAATAGTGCAAATGCCAATTATTATTATAATGAAAATGAAATCTGCCATTACACAATTTCTCCCACGAACCCGCCAGAGATGTCTTGCTCACCCCCAGTGGTATGTGTACCACACTTTGGGAGCCCCTGTTCTATGTGAATGTGCCACTTGATAAGTTTCATAGACAAAATATCAAATGGAAGATGTTCGATCTCACCAGAACAAAAGGCTTTGCTATTCTGTAAAACCCTTCCTTTTAAACCTTACTTTGTTTTTATGTTTTAAATGTTAAAATAATGATCAAATAAAACATGAAAACCAAAAGAAAACATTTGATTGATCCCAAAACAGAATTTTTTTTTAACAGAAAAGCTTTTGCACTTGAAATTCAGTGTTTCATTTGGATTATGCAATAATCCAATTTTGAATCATACAGCATGCTGTGAAGCAGAAATTTAACTTCCCAGCAAGCTCTAATAATAATTTTAGAAAGCAGTTCCTGTGACGCTCTCCAAAACCACAATGGAGTTTTTGGCACGCAACCTAATAAATAACCTTGGCTGCTTCACATACACCTCGATCAAAATGGTTTACAGAAATTGCCTGTTGTGCTCTTTCCTGAGTGCTCATATGGAGCTGACTTTAACGAAAAAGGTGCCCTGAGCAAACTTGCATTTTGGTGCCCCCACCCAATAAAAACCCTTGCCTTGCCCTGCCCCAGGGGTCAATGTCCTTTTCCTCCCCCTGCTGCTTCTTGCAACCCTGTTGGGCAAACATGATGCCACACTTCCCCCAATGCTTCCTGCCCCTGGGACCCAGAGATGGGAATGGGGCACCTGAAGTCTGAGCTGTCCCCTGCTGCTGCAGCTCCTGTCAGCAGCAGGCGGACTTGGAGGTTGCATCTGGGGCCCTGCTCCTTGACCTGGACAGGTTGGCAGGTGGCGGGGAGGTGGTCTGCATAACCAGCATAGCGGCTGACTCAGACCCCAGAGCCCAGTCCATTCCTCCTCAAGATAGTGCTGCAGGGACCTGGCTGAGGTGGGGGTTTCTGGCTCTGTGGTTGGTCCCTTCCCAACCACCAGCCCACACCAAGCTCCTCCTGAGCAGCTGTTGCAGACCAGGGCTGGGATCGGCCAAGGTGCGGTGGGGTGGTGCCCCCCTAACCATGGCACCCTGGGTGGTCACTTACATCATCCACCCCCAAGGCCAACTTTGTGCTCACAGATACACATACATGTGTAACCTGGGCGGTACTCCAAGAGGTACCCCCTCTCCGAATGAAGGGATCAAAGCAGGTACACAAGCACTGTGGGAAGTGTAGGGACTCTTCTCCCCCTGTAGAGCAGAGCCAGACCACCAATGGGGACTTAACCATATACCTTTTAATACTGGGAACATTACAGGCATAAATCAGAGGGTATAGTGGACACTACAATGCCCCAAGGAGGCAGGATTCAACAAAGGTTAGACACTTACAATCATTGAAAAAAAGACAGGGTTAACAAAATATAAAACACAAACAGCAGAACAAACAATACAGGCTGGTGATATGTAAAAAGGCACAAAATACAAAATGTCAAATGACAAGGAAATATAGGGCCTTGGTACCCGGAGGGGGAAAAAACACCATGGCCCCTTTCCACTGCAAGAAGACCTGCTTCACTCACCCCAAATCACTTTTGCTGGGACTTAAACCCTGCTCTCCCACACGGTAGGCAGGAACGCTGCCACACAGCCACCACTGATGGCACTGCTCCAACCTGCTAGGGGTCTTGACTGTCCCAGAGCCCTGGCCTCACGTCAAGCTGCCTGGCCTCTGTTTGGAGGAGCTGGAAACAGAGCTGGGAAGCCCTCAGGTCACTGCTCAGATCCTTGCTGGAGTGGGGGGAGTCTCTCCTGCTGGCTGTAGCCTCTCATAGGGGATCCTGGAGCCCAGTGGGGAGCCTCTCCTGCCGGCCACACGCCACACTGCTAAGGGTCCCACTGCTACCTGCAGGTCCTGCTCTTTCAGGCTCTTCTAGGGCACTGCTCCTGCCCCACTAGCTCAGCTCTGTGAAGCCCCTTCCTTGTTGTCTCTCGCTGGTCTCTCCTGAGTCAGCACACACTGCCCCTTTTATCCCCCTCCAGGTGACCCAAGGGGCCAATCAGGACATGGGGGAGGTGAGTCTCTGGGGCCTGATTGGTGTGGAAAGTCCTCCAATCATCTTTTACCCCTTCAAAATTCCGGGGCCAAATCATTACCAGATTGGTGAGGAAAGGGAATCCCAAGTCCTCCAATCATCCTTTGCCCTTTCAAAACCCCTGGGCTAGGTCACTGCCAGCTAGCCTGTCACATACAAATTGCTTTGCTCCCAAATTGCAATTCACACACAAAGAATGCTGATAGAAACCCCAAAAAGTACAAATATTTTCATGTGCTTCTGATTGCAAAACTACATTACATAACTGGAGTTTATTGCTTGGAGTTCATTAATCTTTGAGTCAGATGCTGTAGGGGAGAGAGAGTTTAAAGTCATTCTTGGAAAAATATTAAAATACTGTTACAGTTTTGATCCGAGATGCTAGCCAAAGGTTGAGCGTCTTCTGACTTTTTCTAGACGTGAGTCAGATGTTCCCTTGATGTAGTCCTGTTTATTTACTAAGAGTGTACAGTTTTTTTTCTTTAAACATGAAAATATTAGACAAGAGACAGCACCTTTGCTGACATAGCTACAAGCTTGTTTCAGCCAGCACGTAACCTAAATAGCTCTTTCTATGCTTATTCTCAGGAAGGTTCTCCTCCTGATTATCCAACCTGTCTACTTGAGACTCTGATCTTTTCTTTCTCCTCACTTTTGTTAGTTTCTCATCTACATATACACAAACCTTTGCCAAACAAGTCATTGGAAACTTCTCCACCTACTTATACTTACACCTATACATGTGTGAGACACGTGACCAGATGTTGAAGTTTAACTGTTTCTTAGGACTCCTCTACATGTGCCGGTAAAGGCGTAATGGGATCTGATGCAAGATCCACACAATCACACTTCCTGCAATGCCACACATACATTGCAGGAGGTACGATTTATGGCACCACACATTAGATTTCATTGTGCCTTATTGCTGGTGCAGGGGGAGTCTGTCTACAAGGCCTGAAGCAGGGGCAGCACCAGGAACACTACTGCCACTGCCACTGCCACTCTGAACCTTGGTGACTGCCAGCAGGTGGTGCACCCCTGTGGCTGGGAGCCCCTCAGATGAAGGGGCGTCAGCCACAGGGGAGCATTTGGCCACACGTTCAATGAATGGCATGATTAGAACAAGCTACAAAGTGACTACACTTTTTTTGGAATATCTTTGTAGCTTATTGCTTGGTTTATCATGCCATTAATTGGTTGAAGGTGGAGCCGGATCACAATTTAGCTGGTTAATCATGCCTTAAGTGTGAAGTGTAGAGGGGGCCTTACAACTATCCTTTATAAGGGGTTGTGGTTGCACCCTTCCCCTCCAAAGTTAAGAAGCTACAACTTAAACCATATCAGTATTTCAAAATAAACAGTGCATACCTGATTTAAATGGTTCCTTTTATTTGTTCCCACAGATTATGAATCAATTTAAGCCCCACAAGTTTCTATGCCAAGTTTTAAGTGATCCTTTGTATAAAGAGAGAGAACGGGAAGTGTCAACTTGTCATGTAGAAGGAAGTTTAGTCAGTCCATTATGTTAGGTGGAAGGATAAGAGTTGTACCTAATTAAACCCCATTCATTTGATGACATAATGTGTAGTCACCAGGCTCTTAAAGATTTCCATTTTGGATACTGAGAGAACTTCTCCACTACCTTTAAATGCCACCTCTCATTTCCACTAGGATTATGTCTTCAGTGGTTGCCCAGCCTGAAAAAGAGCAGGGAACCTAGGCTGGCAGAAGAGGTTGTTTTAAATCCCACACTTACACTGCTCACTTACGTGAACATGAGTCGGCAATGTGGGGAGGTGGCTAGGAAGG
>NW_017729026.1:19668391-19674179 GCF_001723915.1 Gavialis gangeticus | reverse complement strand
CCTTCCGACCCTAGAAACTATGAAACTATGAAACTGTGTTAGGAATCAGAAGCCCATTTTAAGTTACTGATTATTTAAATAAGTGTGTGTATGTGTGCATACACATGAAATGTGTATACATGTATGTTATACAGGCAACCCCCGCTTAGCGCTCTTAATTGGTTCCCAAAAAACTGAGCGTTAAGCAAAATAGCGTTAAGCGAAACCAAGTTTTTGATGAACCAAGATGGCGACCATTGTGAATGTTATAATGAAGCTCACTGAGCGCTAAGCAGAATTCAGGTATCAATGTAAAATGAGCATTACAGCAAAATAGCACTAAGAGAAACAGCATTAAGCAGGGGTTGCCTGTACACACACACACACACACACACACACACACACACACAAATATTCAGTCTTTTAAAAAGGGGATTCAGTTGCCTGCTCACAGTCAGTGTTGGGGAGACATGGCATTAGGGGAAATGTAAGAATTTACCACAGTGCGACCAGTAGTTGTTTTGCTACTGCTGCCTTGCTATCCCTGGAAAGCCAAACTCACAGATGAAAACTGGCAAAACAAATATGATAACCATCCTACACGTATCTCATATTTATCAGGGATCCAGACTTTTTGTTTGCTGTGGAAAAATGCAGATTTTCTCCTTTAAAGGAGAAAAATGTGGAAAACCGTGGGTTTCCCTTTATAGGTTGGCAGACTTGCAGCCTGCAAGGGGCTGCTTGGGGCTGGGGTGGTAGCAAGATGCAAAGGGAAGAGAGCACCACGTGCATGTGTGTGCACACATGCACGTGGCAGCTGGGCAGTGTGGTGTAGAGTAGCTCCTGCAGCTCCCTCAAGGTAAATGTACTGGGGGGAGGCCACAGGTAACATAGTGGGGGAACAGGGAGGCATGGGCAACATAGCAGGGAGGCATGTGCCCCCCCTCCCCAATTTCTGCACCTATACCAGGGCACATAGCTGCAGCCTAGCCGGACCAACTCCAGGCAGGAGCCGCCTCTGCATCCCAGTGGGCAGGACCAAGAGCAAGAAGGAGGAAGTGCCACGCTGCCATGGCTGCCAGGGTGAGGCACCCCCTGCCCACCTGGCAGCAGCAGGAGGCGCAACTCTGCACTGCTGGCACGCCCCACCTTGGTGGTGGTAACAGCTGGAGAAAATATATTTGGGCTGGGGGGCCAAGGGCCATTGCAGAGCCACCATGTGCTGGTGGTGGGTGCTGGTGGTGGAGTGAGGTGCTGTGTGGGCGGGTCATGGTGGTGGTGCTGAGTGGCGCTGTGGGATGGTGGTACCATGGCGTTGCTGCTGTTGCCAACCACTGTGTAATGAGTTTGGGGGGGTGCTTCACCATGTTAGCCCTGGCTTTCCCAACCTATGCTTGGTGGCCATGTCAGTGTGGTGCTCCCTCCTGCATTGGGTCTCAGCTGCTGGGCCATGGAGGCAGCTCCTGCATGGGCTTGGTCCAGTCAGGTTGCAGCCCTGCACCCAGTGTAGGCGCAGAAAAGTGGGGAGACATGCCCCGCACCCGGTGAGTTGTGTGCCCAGACCCCGCTTTCCCAACACACCCACCTTGTTTCCCACTGGAGGGATGGGGACAGGTGGACAGTGGGTTGGGAATGAAGGGCACTAGCAGGGCTGGGGGGATGAAGGACTGTGGGTCAGGAGTGAGGGGCACTGGCAGGGCCAGGGGGCTGTGGGTTGGGAGTGAGGGGCAATGACATGGGCAGGGAATAACAGGGTTGCTCAGAGCCACAAAACATGGGGAGTGGTGGGGGACAGCTGTAGCAAGACCCACATCCTGGTAAGCAAAGGGGGAAGGGGAGCTCTGATTTTCCATGAAAATCACAAAATAGAATGTCAAAATACATAGGTTTTTAGCATTTAATTATTGAGGCACTGGTAGGCTTCCAAATTGCTTTAAAACTGTAAATATATCAATAAAATATTGTGTTCAACTGATACCTATATATTTACTGGCATTTCATTTTAATCGCAGAAGAAGATGGATTTTGTGTTTTTTATAAATCAGAGAACGTGGGATTTTTAAACAAAGAAAACCAGGATCCCTGCTTACCATGCAGAGGGAATTCATGTCTTTCATTTTTAAAGGCATATCAGAGAGACTCTCTTCGCAGGCACTTCAGGAGTGGAAGGACCATCCATCCCGATTAGGAATCTGAGCACATGGACTTTGTTGCAAAGGAGAAATAGGAAAAGTGATCATTGCGGATGCAAATGACTGGCACTAAATAGAAAGAGCTATTGAAATTGTGGGGGGAGGAACAGCAAAGACACTTGGATGGCTTGATGGAACAGGAGACGACGGAAAGGGGTGGGAGCAGGAATTGATGGAGTGCTCCATCAGAATGGTCTTGACCAGCTTCAAGCACCTGCACACCTCAGTGCAGGCACTTGACTATAGCCTTCTAAGTGCACACCAGTCCCTATGGGCATGTCTCTACCTGTCGAGCCTGAGATCACAGCCAAGAGTCAAGCATGCCAAGACTGGCTGGTTGTTGACTCTAGCATCTCCACTGAGAACCAAATCCTGTCTACTTACCCCATTACATGCATATTCAAGTCTTGCAATTAGCCAAAGTACAGGTCCTGAGCGCATATCAGAGGGCCTCTCCCAGGCTTTCCCAAGGTGAAGCAGCTGTTAAATGGCCTTTCACAATTTTCAGATGACTTACACTTTACCATAGTTTGTAATTGTTAGACACTTCCAGGTTTACTATCTTATTTTGAGTATAGGCATCCAATCCAGCTTCATAAATCCCTACCCTTCTAAAAATTTTTAATACTTTTTCTTATCTTGCAGCCCCTTACAAAGATAGGTAGCACTGCTATCTCCATTTTACAGAAAAGTAAGACTATAGCAGATCATTGGAAAAACTGGAAACAGAACTTGTGTTTTCTCACCTTTTGGGCTAACTCAGAGGCATCAAACATATGGCCCGAAGAGCTGCTCTTCTGGCCTACCAGGCTACTGGTGAGCCACTGGAAGTTGTCCAGGGGCATGGCCTGCTGTGGAATCCAAGGCCCATGGGCCCTGGTAGATATGGAGAATGGTGGCAGAAGGGTGAACGAGTGCTGATACCCCTCAGGTGCCCTACAGTTGTTTAGCCCTTTACCACTGCCACGGCCCCAGTTCCTTGGTTACTGGCCCCACTGCCACCAGGTGCCCCATACCATGGTGGCAGCTTCAGGTCTGTCATGAGGCACATGGAAGGCACCAGAGCTGTGCTACATGCCCCATCCCAGAGGTGGAGCTGCTACTCTTGTATGCCCTGGGTTAGAGCCACAGCTACTACCACTGCATGCCCTAGGTTGGATCTGGCCTGCAAGAAGCTCCACAGTTTGGATGCAGCCAAGGGCACAAGGTGAGTTGATACACCTGGTCTAACTGGTAGTGGCATGCTGTTGCACAGGTAAACGTATCTTTTTTCCAAAAAAAGTCAAAGTTCAGGAATCAAAAGAAAACAGAACAAGGTAAAAACAAAAGTGCAACCCCCCCAAAACATCCCATTGTTTACATGCCACAATATACAGGATACATTTAGTTTTGTACTGAGATTGTAAACAGCAAAACTCATGATTTGAAGGGGTATTTATTCACTCTAAAAAGTGGCAATTAAAAAATGGCACCCGCTTACTCAACAGATTAACTCCTGTGTAACTTGTTCTATCCACTTCCCTTCTGTTTTTACTGTTCATCTACTCTAGCAAAGAGTGAATGAGCTGGAGATCATCTACTGAATTAACTGTGGGCCAGCTGCAGTTATCTTTGGCCTAGCTACATATGCGCAATATCCGTGATGATAAATGATTGCACAAATACATGCAATCTGATATGCAGAAAATGTATTATCAAGAAACACAGCTTGACTTACTTCAGATTGAGCCTATAGTGATAGCAGTGGTTACGGCATAAAGCAAAACAAAACTACATTACCCTGAGCATGAATCAAAAGAACAAATAAACAGAGATACAACAAATTAATTTCCACCATGCTATTTTTTGTGATTGCTTATTTGAGCAGAACTGCAAGCTAACGTGTGTAGCCATCCCTCAACAAACTTCAATGCTTCTCCAAGAAGTCTGCTTTCCTAACTTCACAATATATTTGAAAGGCATGCCTGACTGTCATTGTCTAGCTGTGAGCTGTTATGATGTAGTAGGGCTGGTGTGCTGCTGCAGCTGAGGGGGTCCAGGGGAATACGGAAGAAGCAACGCTTGTTTGGCAATATCTTTCACTGGACCTTTTTTGGACCACCTGGGAGAGATGTGAGATGAGCTTTCAGGCCCAAACTGCCCCTTCTTGCGTCTTCAGAACTCAGGTCCCCAGACATGCAGCAGGGCATGCCTGAAAGTTTGTCTCACATCTCTCCCAGCTTTACAGTTGATCTAATAAGATCTTAGCTGTTACAGCACAAGGAATCCATTGAGGCCTATGATAAAGACTGTAAGAAGTAGGGAAATGAGCCAGCCAAATACACTGAAACCAAGATATAATCCTGTCTTTAATATATGTGGCAATTATCCATTCAGAACATCACAGCTAAACCAGCATAATTAGGTACAATGTGGATTATGGCTGCTAAAGTGCACTCATAATCTGCAGGGGGTTTTTTCAGTGTTCTATTGCAAAACTCCTAGGCAGAAAGGCTAACTGTGAAGTTAAAACCTTCTAGGAAACAGGTGAACAACTGGACCCCAAACAAAATGTCTACAGTCTTCAGATGGCTGGAAACTTGTGGGAATAGCTGCTACCTTGGTCTGGGAAATGATAGGAAAGCAGCAATCCCTGCAAAACTTTGGGGTAGGGGGGAGGGAATTTAAAAGATTGGCAAGAATTGCCTTAATCTCCAGAAAAGAGACAGACAGCCTCAGCTCACCCACTTTGAGCCCCACCTCAAAACAAACTCCCACGAGGCTGGCACTGAAAGAGAAAACTTTTTCAGGGAAAGAGGTAAGGGAGGGTGGGAAATCTTTTTGAAAAAAGTAATTTGCGGTTCGGTCAGTCTTGTTTCTTAGGCTGCGGGGCTGGCTCCAGTGCTGAGTAGGCTCTGAACTTGCTGGCGTAGAGGGCGAGGACCCATTTGGGGATGGTGAGACACTCCGGGATGAGGCGGAAGAAGCGGGCCAGCTGTGGCTTCAGCATGGTCAGCACATTGCGCACCGCCATGTAGTTGAAGACGGGCTTCCCGTCCACATCCCGGAAGCCGTAGCGGCGGGCAAGGTCGGGGGTGAGCAGCACCTTGCCGCTGTGGGCCATGACGTGGGGGTCGGCTGCCAGGGCCACCACACACTTGCCGCTGGCCTCGGGGCTCTCCGACATGCCCACCATCGCCTGCACCTTCTGGGCCAGCGGGCCCGTACCCTGCTGCTCTTCCAGCACCTTCTCGGTGCGCACCAGCCCAGGCCACAGGGCCACGCAGGCCACGCCGTATGCGCGCAGCTCGTGAGCACAGTCGGCTGCCAGGCGGTCGCAGGCGGCCTTGCCCACGCCGTAGGGCACGTTGAACATGTAGCCCAGGCCGCCGGGCGACGACACCACCACGAGCAGCCCGTGGCCCGCCTGCACCATGAGGCGGGCGGCGTGGCGCAGGCACAAGTAGTGGCCCCGCAGCCCCACGTTGTTAATGTCGTCCCACAGCTCGGCCGGGCTTTCCCAGAAGGGCCGGCCCTGCTGCGCCGCCACGGCGTCCACCCCGGAGAAGGCGCAGCTGACCAGCACATCCAGGCGGCCGTCCTGCTCCTGCCGCACCCGCTCCAGCAGCGTCGCCACC
>NW_017729026.1:19654903-19668294 GCF_001723915.1 Gavialis gangeticus | reverse complement strand
CCCCAGCGCCTCGACCCGCCGCCCCGTCACGTACACGGTGGCACCCGCCGCCGCCAGCTGCAGCGCGATGCCCTTGCCCACGCCCCGCGACGCGCCGGTCACCACGCACACGCGGCCCGACAGCTGCCCACCACCCGCCATTGCAGCTGCCTCTGCACTGACTGGCGGTGGCTACGCCCTCCGCTCCCGGCCCCGCCCCTGTGCCCGGGCAGGGCGGGGCCGCAGCCCGGCTGCCGGAGCGGGCTCGGCCCGCCCCCTCGCACCGGCTCTGCGGACCCCGGCGTTTCTGCAGAGCGGCCGGAGCTGGAGCCGTCCCCGCTGCAGCAGCGCCTCCTGGCTGGAGTGCTTTTTAGAGACAGCAGATAAAGGTCGGGACTCAAGAAGACACGTGTGAGCGAAGCCGGTGGAGAGCTAGGATCCGCCAGGGCGACCCGATTTACACGGGGCAAGGGAGGAAGGAAAGGCTGCGAGTAGGAATTCGTTTCTCGTACTGCTGTTCAAGCATAAGCAAGTTGCTGCTTTTTTTACTTACCTAAACCTGAGCAATCAGCTGCTTGTACAGCTGACCCTCTATTTCACCACCCAGTGGCTATTAATGTATTATAAACACAATCTCCAGCTCCTATGTCAGAGGACAAAGCCCACAGCTGTTTGTTAAGAAAAATAGGAATTTTTAATTTATTTTTCATCTTAGTATTAAAACTGTACAGTTTCTTAACATGTAAAGCACATGCTGATTGCCGTGTTGAAAGACTTTTAAGGTTTCACATCCATAATATTGTGCAGGAACGCAGGCAGCAGCCTTTATGGGATCTTGTCCGCCGTGAAGAGCTGAGAAGCCTCACATCGAGCCTTAAAAAGAAAAGAGGGGCAGTTCAGGGGGAAGGCATCATAAAACAAAAATAAAGGGCACGGTAATGAATGACATTTTTTTTTATAAACTAATACTGTTCTAAAATTGTTTTGGTAATGCTAGAGTTCTATTATGAGTCCATATTTTCAGCTGCTTAACTGCATAGGCTCAGATTTTCTGTATCAGACAGAAATTTTCACTTAATTCAGCCATTTCCAAAAATAAAGTTAGAGAAGAATATTTTATTTGCATGGGTTTAAAAAAACAAAAACAAAAAAATCTACCATGATTTTGATAAGCAGCTCCTCCTGGTGGGGAGGTGGGGGTGTCAGCATGGTTCCTCTCAACATCCCTTTAAATTAATAACTTAACATCTTGGATTTAATGTTATGAACATTAAGATTGCAAGACTTTACACATAAAACACAGGTAGTGCCAGAATTAAAGTTAACCACGAAATCTTAATTCACCTTTCTTTAGTACATACATCAAGGCAGTCTTAGCATGTGGTCATATAGCACTTTTCTAGAGCTCCTCTACCTCATCTAGTACATAAAATGGATTGTCAGAGAAATCATATAACACTGTGTACAGAGCATCCCTGCATATGTAGGATGACAACATTTTTTTTTTGTAAACAGATGAGGCAGAGTGTTTCAGGAAGAGAAGGGGGGGGGGTTGATAAAGGCAACTAAACTACACCAAATAAGTAGATTCTATGCCCACTTCTCTCACACAGCTCTTAACCAATAGTATACAAGTCACTTGAACCAACATTTAATAGATAAGTCATTAATTGTGCATTTATGCCCTGGGTACCAAAAAAGACTCAACGAAGTCATGATATGCAAGTGCAGAACATGGATGATTCATCTGTAGTGGACTATAGCTGTGCCCTGAATATACACGGAGGTGCTAAAAATGCATTTCAATTTTGATGCCCAAAATAAGTGGAGATTTTTCATGATTTTAACCCTATCTTTGTGCCTTTCTTCTCAAGATGAAAAATGCAAATACTTGCATCTAACTTCACAGGGTTGGCATGAAGTCAGTTCACTAGTGCTTACAAAGCAGATAAATACTATGATGAAGGCACCTTAGAAATGTCATAAAGAAATTCTTTTCATATACTATTCATTGCATGGTTTTCATAATGTATATTATATACATCTCAGGCCACACACTGAGTGAGCAGGCTAGAGAGATTACACCACTGAAAGAAAGGGTGTGAAAAATTACCCAATTCAGTGAAGGAGGTATGATGCTATGGAAAAATAGGGTGCGACTGCATCTTGAAGAGAGTGTATGCATGCAAAAAAAAGGGGAACCTAATACATATTGCATTGGTATCCTTAAGTCTTCCCTTTCTAATGGCTGAATACTTTTGCAACCTTCATAATGGTATTTTAAAATCAGGTTTTTTTGCATACCGTTTGCACATTTTGCTAACCTCTTTGCAACTTGCTAACAAAAGCACTCAGGCCCAGATCCACAAAGGACATGAAGTACCTAACTTCCACTGAAATCATCTCTATGGAATCAGTCTTGAGAATAGGAAACCCATAGTTTGATCTTCAGTCAAATACTTTAAGCTTAATTATTGAGACTTTAGCTATGTGAGAAACAGTTTCTCAGCTCTTGTTAACCATGTTAAAATTATTTCAACTACAATTCAACTCTGTTCTTGTATTACACAAGATACATAAGGTCCAATGAGAATTGGCTTAAAACAGCATGGTCACTTTAAAATTATTAATTATTTCCATATGACCAACCTGATACTGGCGTTCTTGACAAGTTATCTACTACTGGAAACTAGATCTGAAGAACAAACCCTTTGTAGTTCAAATTTGGTATTCTTTGTTTCTTAGAAAGTGTGTATTCTTTGTAGAGGTCATTCTGTATATGCACACAATTTGTTTTATACATACTGGAAACAGCAAACTTCTAAAAACTAAAAATTGTTAAGTCTCATAATATTTGAGACAAAATAAATATTCTTTTTAAAATTTGGACTAGGGAATGGATACTCTGTAGTTTAAGAATGTGTATTAAAGCTGCCATCTTTATTCGTGAAGGATAAAGGTGGGGGGAGAAAAAAAGAACAGAACAATTCTGTTGACAGAGAACTGAAAGCAGAGAGGAAACTTTATTATTTTTCAGTAAATTCAAGTTGCTTTCTGGAATACTTACCGTTTTTTCTTCTGGTGAAAGTACACCATCTACAGACACTATTTGGTACTGCTTATCTTTTAAGCTACCCACAAATTTCCGAAGTTGCTTCGGAAAGGTAACATCACCGTTGTGTCTTAACAGCTTCTGCATTTCTTGCGAAGAGCACCCTGGGTCAAATATTAGTAAACATAATGTTCTATTCTTCTTCTCTTCTATTCCAACAACGGTACGGCTATGACCTAATTCAGAAGAAATTTTCATTGTCATTTTGCTAGCTAATTCATGAAGTTATTTTATCCCTTAATTTATTACTTGTTAAATAAAAAAAAATACAAATGAACTCAATGCTGATTATAGCAGTTTCATTCTGATGGAAATCTTATTTTAAGCAAAAAAAAATATAAAAATCTAGATGAATAGGAAAAAAAGCCTAGGAAGAAAGAGGGAGGGGACAATACATATATGAAGATATAAAATAAAACTAAAACTTAGGATACTGACCTTGGTGCTGCAAGTAGAGAGGTGGCTTGGAGGTACACACAACTTTTGCACCATCTTCTCTGCCTCTAGAATAGTAGCTCAAAACCCACTCAAATAAACGAGGGTGTGTACCCATAGGGCCAGTTGGTTTGTGAAAGTCAATAACCTGACATCTATAAAGACATTTCAAATGAGATCTCAAAGAAAGGTATAAAAGAACCAGTTTTTAAAAAATGGTTTGTAGTGGTTACTCTTTCCTTTGTACACTGACTATTGTCTTTAGAAGATATTGTTCTGATAGATATTAGATTTGTAATTGGGTGGGACCAGAAGACACCTTACATATTAAACTGCCAGAAGACAGACACATCAGTGACATTCTTTCAAAATCAGTTTTCCTGAGAAAAAAACTCAAGCTAAAGCCACACAGTTAGGAAAACCCTGGGCAGAAGTTTTCTATTTGTTGTCTCAGTCCAAAGTTGATTAGAAAGTTAATGATGACCCCTTCAACTTCAATGTGAATAATCCAAAAGTGGCAGGAATACATCATACATTAAGATAGATTACATGATAGCAACTTTTGGCACCACAGATCAACAACTGGAGTTCAAATGTGTTCATAAGACTCGATCCTCATTAAGGGAGATGAAGCTTTTAATTAAAATATTTTATACACATGGAACACAAAGTTCTATTCAGCTGAATAGTTGCTTTCACCACCCTATAATTCATAATTACGCAATTACAAGGTGTTTTGTATAGGGCTTACATGCGGTTATGACCTGGCTAATTTTAATACAATGAAGCTGTA
The DNA here is from genome assembly GCF_001723915.1 of Gavialis gangeticus. Classification (NCBI taxonomy): domain Eukaryota; kingdom Metazoa; phylum Chordata; order Crocodylia; family Gavialidae; genus Gavialis; species Gavialis gangeticus. The sequence goes on along the minus strand of NW_017729026.1, from coordinate 19,663,975 downwards.
TAAACTACACAGCTGAATGGCTTAGTCTTGCTTTTCTCTCAATGAAAACTGGGATTAAACACAAGTTATGATGACTTGAATGGATCAAAGTGGCTTATGCATATGCAAATAAAGACAAACATATCTTAACTACTGATAAAATATAGAATGTTAAGGGACTAGACAAGGTAGACCACTAGCTCTGAAAATATAAACTGATGATCACAATTGAACAGTGGCCACGGGCAGCAGTCCACGGATTGCACTTGGCTTGCCAAACCTTTTCAGTTAAAAGCCTGATAAGGCCCAATTGGTTGTCTGGGAGAAATGTTATGGGCTGACACAGGTGTGTAGGGAATCACTGCTATAGAAAACTGGTGCATATTGTTACTTAAGATGCTATTTACTGCTTAAGCAAGTTCCAGACTAAGCCTATTAAAATTATTATAGATTCATAGATGCTAGGGTTGGAAGGGACCTCAACAGATCATTGAGTCCGACCCCCTGCCTCGGCAGGAAAGAGTGCTGGGATCTTCACCAATGGCAGTACTTACTTTAACCTGAGACTGGTTAACAGGGAATAAATTTCACATGCTCCTATCCATGCCTTTGTACCACGTAATCTATTATTGAAGTGAGATGCTCCTTGAGGGTCAAAACCTTCTTTCCAAGCATCCTCAATCATGGATTGAATTTTTGGTATACTGGGAATTAATGTATGATCTGAAATAAAATAACAGAAACCAAACCACTGAGTTACAATAAGCAAACCAATTCTGATAATTCCATGGATATTGAAAGAAATGCATATTAAGACTTCCAGTAATAAAAGAGGAATTGCAGCATGAAAATACACTGGGTAGTTTTAGCTCTTATCTCCCTTAAGTTCAAACATCACTACCCAAGCATTGGTCTCTCTAATTGTTCTAGAACATATTAATACCAAGGAAACAATTTAAATATCAGTAATCTATTCTATATTAAAGATCACACCATCAATCTGAGGAATCAAAATATTTTATACAAAGGTTATGTAAAATATTAGCTCACTGCTAAAATATACCTTGCAAGCAATCATTATACACGTCATTCTTCAATAATGAAGAAAGCAACATTTGGAAGTTTCTGTAACCACAGCCCCAGCCCCTGTCTCCCAAGGATGAGCTGAAGTGATCCACTCCTACAGAAAGCCATATGCGCCTTACATCTTTGAATTCATTTTGATAGTACTTGCATAGTGCTTCAATGACACCTTAAAAAAAGAGAGAGAGAATGTGAAGTTTATCTTAAACAATGTGCAATAATCTGTAAAGGCAGGCTCTCCTGACTTAAGAGCAAGTGAATAAATTAAGGGCTTGGACAGATGTTCAGTTTCTCCCTGTTCCTTCTGGAGAAACCATGAGTATATAGAAACTCATAATTTTTTCTCCCAGAGTAAAAGAAGTGGCCACTCAGGGAGAAAAATAACTTGGCAACCACCTAAGTGAAGTGGATCTCCAGAGATTCTCTCAGGAAACAGAACTTCTGCATATGCAACAGATACAGAACCAACCTCCACAATCCCAGGGTACTGCTTCTCTCCCACACCTCTCTCACAGGTGGCAGGAGAGTACATGTCAGTCTCAGCCAAGCAGGAAGCGGAACATGCCCCCACAAGTGCTTCAGGCTAGAAAAGCCCAGCGCTGAAGCCATTGGGGTGGGGAGGGGTATGTTCTACTCCAGGCTTGTTCCATGCCCGAATCACACTGTAGTACTTGGATGCAGGGAAGCATATAAGCATAAATACTCCTTCTGCCCAGTTTTAGCTAGTCTTGAACATAGTATGGGAGAGAAAAGCAGCTGAGAGGCTCTTTGGTGCAGGGCATAGACCCTGCCACACCTTCCCTGAACCTGATGATCCCTGCCTGCTGTCACTTAAAAAGCCAACAAAGCTCTCTGCTGGGTGGTGCAATCTAGGGCCCCTATGGCTGCCCAGCATCTGTACTGCAGGCTCTTTGATCCTTTGTCTGAACTTCAGTACAGGTCAGTTTCTCCCTCAGGAAAACAAATCAGGGGGAGTTGCCCAAGATGATCTGAATGTGTGTACACAGCTTAAGACAACTCAGGTCAGACTTGCCGAATGTTGGTTGGAATCAGGCCTTAAATTCAAGTCATCTACATATTGGACAAATTGGGTCTCATACCAAGTCATGTTGAATCTGGATCTTTGGAAGCATTTTAAGAATCCAAATACATCAAGTGTATTTTCTAACATTACTAGAGTACCACTTCATGAAAAAATAGCAGCATATGGATAAAAAAAATGCAGACTGGGAACCAAAGTAGGGATGTGAATAATACTGGCACATATTGTGTCTAAATAAATAACTCTTTCAAGTTTTTGGATCATCCATTACAAAAAAGGAATCCCTGTTAAAAAAAAAGAGAAAAAGAAGAGAATTTGGCCAGAAGGCTAGTTGAAGTTCACAGGGTTTAATTAACTACTACACCACTCAAGAACCTAGGGAACAACTTTGCAAACTAACTTGGGTGGCCAGGATATTAGCAACCTGATACAATTTGACTACCAACTACATAAGGAATAGGGACAAGAATATATGTCAGGCATAGTAATCTGATAGTAAAGACCTTTAGTCATGGTGAAACTGGATTAACAAAAAGTAGTAAGATTTCCTCTTCCTCCAGCAACAGAGTTTCAGTACTGACCTGAGGTCTTTGTTTTTCCATCATCTACACCAGAAGCCAAAGATTCCATCATATCTGCCTTCCTCTTATGATATTCAAAAGGCTGCATTCTTCCTCTATTCACTTCCCTCTCCATGTTCTTCAGAAATTGTTGCTTATAGCCACCTGAACTGTCCAAACCATATTGTCTCTGTTAAGTACAAAACATGAATCACTAACATTTTTCCTTCTGCAGACTGGGCAATGAAAAAGAATGAAATTAACAGGCATTGATAACAAATTCATAACACTGATTTGGAGATAGGAAACCATAGAGCTGAACTTCTGGCAGAGGGTATTTTGTACTTAAAAAGCAAGTATGTAATTGTCACTTTCAGTCTAAATCTGCTAGAAAGCCTGTGTCTGTGAAAAGAATGCGTTCAGCAACTATTCAATTCTAGCACATAAAGGAAGTTGCAACATATTAACATTATAAAATATATTTTAATAAAATTTATACTAATAAACCCTACCATTTTATGAGTTTACAATGAATCTAGATCTAACACAAGTTTCTGAACCAATGAATTTTAAATTCATACTTTTTAATGTAATAACTACTACATGCAAACACAACGTAATGTTAGAGTTAGTAGTTATGATACCTAAGTGCTTTGCATGATAAAAGCACAGTAAGAATGAATATCTTTTATAAGGTCCAGGGAAATTATTCACATTTTAAGGTTCAAGAAAAAAGCAAGATAGACGGGTGAAGTGACTTGTTCAAATCCACAGATCAGCCACTGGTAAGGACAAATTTAGAATTCAGTGTAGCTAGACTCCCAAGTCTGTTCCTATTCCTCCCCATAAAGGCAACTGTCTCATGATGCAGAAGTTAGAGGCTTATTATATACTAGCCAGTTGCCTGTCAAGAATGAAAGGAGGAGGGGGTGTTGGAGCACTGCCACCCACCACCCCAGCTCCAGTGGGGGGAGAGAAGCTTGCACACAGCGGCTGCTGCCACCACCCACTGTCTGGTGATGCCGCCATTCCACATACAGCCGCATGCAACCAGGCCCAGCCCCTGCCCCCCTGCCCTGACCAAATGTGTGCACTTGAGCAAAAGTGTTACGGACAGACAGGTTAAACTTTTTATTATATTAGAATAAACATTGCTCCCATGCCATCCAAACAGTTTAACTTCAGTCCAACTACTATACAGCAGTTTTCTTGTAATATTCAACTACACAACCAATCTAATCATGGTTAAGTAACATATACTGAAAATTCATTGCTCAAAAAATTGTTAACAGTGAGTCACTAGGGTAATGAAACATGACATTCAGCTGATACATTTGTTTACTTAATGTTTCTCAACTCAAAACAGTAATCAGATTCAGCCCAATCCAAGCCAGAGCCCAACGATGATATCATTAACCATCTATTAGATTGTTTTCCTGATATATCATAAGGAATGTGCGACTTACTTTATGGTACAATCCCAAATTATGATGCGCACACTTTTTCTTTGCATACATCTACAGTACATGTAGTAAGATACCAAATTCAAAAACTTTAGCTTCAGATGATCCTGCAGAGTGACTACCACAGATTACAACAGAAAATAAGGACAAATGTTCTCACTCGTGGAAATGGCTCCAAGTCTCACCTTTGAAATACAGAATGGTTATCAAAGTAAAAAGAATGAATTTCAGCTCTATTATTTTTATTTTATTAGTTAACTGTCTGCACTTAGTTTAATTGACATAATAATATGAAAATTGGTAAACAGAAGACATATAAGCAGAATACACACAACTCTATGATACCCCACCGGTGATAATAATTCTTCCCCACCACCCCAGCTTTTATCATCTGAATACCACAGAAAATTTTCTGTACCTGTAGTTTTTTAAATTCTTCCTTCTCCTTTTTCACTTCTTCTAATTGCTGCTGTCTATCTTCTTCATCTTGGAGCTGCCGAGCCAATTCTAAATCACCTACATTTATACCTAGCGGTAATATTCAAGAAAGAGTTGACAAAGTTTATATTTAACTTCATTTGCATACACAAACAGGAAAAGGATAGTAAATGCAGTTCTCTCTCTATAAAAAGAACTTAAGAACTCAGATACTAGATTGTGTGTTTGAGAATGATTTTGAGAAACTAGATACCAGTCAGATGCAGGGATACATTTAACTGAAAGAACCTTTTGAAGCTAAGGAATATTTGTTCATTTGCATTTTAATAATAAAGCATGTAAAAAGCGAGTTGGTTGACAGCCAACACCAATTTAATTTTTGTGAGTACATCAACAGGAAGTACCTGATAACTGTATGTTAATATTTTGGGGAGACATCTCCCACATTTGTTAAATTATTAATAATTTTGAAGGTGCATCTAAACTCAAGTAAGAGTACAGATGTTATTGGTGGGATTGAAAGAGCTGTTATGAGTAACCTGCCCTTCTACTAGTAAGGAAAAGCCTTCTCTGATCAGCTCTTTTACAGTGGAAACATGTCACCTGATGTCTCATTTGTGCTGCCATTAAAATTTATATATGCACTCTCCAGCTGCCACAGACAAGTGTTCTGGGAGCCTGAGAGACCCTCAAGCCCTCAGAGCATCTGCCCAGCTTTTCCCACTTAGAGAAAACAGGGAAGCTGAGGTTCTCATCTTACAAAGACCTGTCCACAATCTCCTGAAGTGAGGAAAGTTTGCAGGCTCCTGGTGTGGAGGAATGGGACATGAGAAATCCCCAGTGCCCCAGTACCTCTTTATGAGGACCCACAGAACCACCCCTGGAATCTCTAGGGATGCCTCTGGGTAAACCGCATCACTGCACAGCTGATCTGCTTCATTCGCGCTTAGCTTCAGCCTTCTTTCTTGCCTGAGCTTGCTAAAGAGAAACCCACAACTTTTGGACTTAATTTCAAAAGACCAGGAAGCTTACTGGCAAACTTTCAGGTCCATGAAGTGCTGAATGACACAGATTAAAGTGAACACAGATAGAGCTGAGGTAAGGGACTGAACAGAATTTCACAGGAGCTGCACAGAGCTGGAGTACTAATGAGAAAATATCAGGGAACAGAAACAGCTGATAAATCATTACTAACCTCTAACAGAAAAAGAATCATGGGTAATTTAGGTCCAAGATGCCAAAAATGACTTTTTAAAATCACCTGACCTGTGGATACTTATATATGTGAAATTTCAAAATGTGTGATATTAGACTGTTGTATTTTAAAGAGCTGGAGAATATTAAAACTATTAAGTAGATCTATTGACATGTTTACATTTTACTTACTACACAATGCATATCCTTAGCAGTTCCATACCAGGTAGCGCTGTTTTCACTAACTGTTGTGTGCCATAAAATTGTAGCTATAGGTATTTATTGCTAACTGATTACATTTCATTTTTGAAAATGGGATCAATACAGACATAGCCATAAAGTTAAATACCATTTTTTTAAATAACTGAGGCAAATTTTAAGCAAAATATAAACTATTGTATTTTTTTTTGTAGGTATGAAACCTAGAACCAATTTAACTGCTTTTTGCCAATATCACCTTTTGATCTTTCCACCTACCTTCCGAGAAGCTACACTCCTCTAAGTGTAAATCAACATGTTCTTGGAGAATCTGAGAGCTTGCACAGACAAGATCACACATTGGACATTCATAGAGCTGTTTGTTTCCTGTATTTGAAAAACAAATTATGTGAGAGTAGTACTGTGTGTAAGATTGGCGAGCTAATTATTTGTTTCATAAAAATCAAACAAAAAAAGCAGCAATAATGTGCTTTCTATGACAAAAAAGTTAGTACTTAATTCACTTTAAATCAATGCAAAATAAAAAACAGAATTTGCTAGTAACATGAATTCAACAGAGTAACTAATGCCTTAAGACAAAGCAAATATTACCTGTACATTAATTAAAGTAAACGCTGAAGAACAAGTCTGTTAGCTGAGGGATCTTATTTTTCCATCAAGCATAATACGATGTTTGATTTAACTGTAGGAGATTACAATTGTTACCAGACACCTTAAATTATAAAACAGACTTTAACAGACTTAAAAGATCTACTCTTCAGTACCAGATATTTCAACGATCCAGGAAAGGAACACTCGTTTTTCATAAACTAGTTTCTGGCCTTCATGTTTGAAGATACAATACAGATATCATGGAAACAACAACAACAAAAATTAGTTTGTTCTTTTCTCATCATTCTCTGTTAAGCATACCAGGAAATTCCTTATCATAACTCCAAATATATATATTTTTGGTATTAGAAATATATTTCTAATAATAAAAGGTTGTCTATCTTGTATTTACCAAATATCTCTAAAGAACCAGAAGGCCAGAGTAGGATTCTGCTCAAGCTTTAATAAGGGAGAAAGCAACAAAATTGAAAAAAAAAGTTTTTCTATAACTTTTTGGCATCCCATTGAGTTCTTAAAAAAAACAACAGTTTTAGCACAGGGACAAGAATGTGCTTTCTTTTATCAATTGTTCAGTTTCACTCTGAATACATCTTCAGACATGTAAGACCTGAGGGACACTGGTATAGGAATATAGTGACAAATGACGCTAAATGCAAGTAAGAGCTCTTAGCAGTCAGTAAGCCACGCCTGTGGCTTCCCTCGGAAAATGAGTCCTAAATTCCGCAAAGCTGTGCAGCACTCCAGAAATCCTGCTGGAGTTTTTTCCAGATTTAACAAGTACGTTCTTAAATTAATGGGACCAGCAAAGACATGCCTAGTATTATTTATGGAGCTACACCACTCTATATACCTTCATATTTTCAGTGTTTTACATGCTAAAGGATATATGTAACTGCACTTTGAAATCAATCAAGGCTGACACAATGAGAGAACCCAGTTCTACCCGACACAAAATTCCTATTCACCAATGCAGAGGCAGTTAGCTTGTTAATCTGAAGCCATCAACAGGAAGGGCAGGAGGGCACCTTCCGTACTACATGTTATGTCCATTCATAGCATCTCTGAACCAGTCAGCGAGTAAGGTAGTGATTACAACACTGTTTTGAATGTGGCAGCACCCCTGGATGAAAGCCACTCCCGGTGCTGCCTCACCTTTCCTCAGCGCTTCTCAACTGAGTGCAGTTGTCTCCAGGTCAAAATGCCCCACACGCCTGCTGTACAGCCAGCCCAGAATGTACGCACACTTCCTGCTCTCTGGTAACCCTAAAGCTGGCTTGGGGCACAGCTTTTCTTGGTCTGCTCCCCACCCCTGCTTCTCCTGACAACAGTGATGCACCAGTGCAACTGTCCCTGCTTCTAGGAGGGGAGTGGGGAAAATGCAAATTAAAACAGAGTTATGGAGGGATTCCCTGACTCTTTAAAGTTGCATAAGTGCTGCATTAGAGGCTGACTGGTTCAGAGAGGCATGAGCTTTCCTAGCCAACACGCAACTTCCTCAGAAGCTACAAAATGACATAGTACATAGTAGTGATGAAAGTTCCCCCTTCCGCACCTTCAGCCTGACTTCGGTGGCAGATCCAGGGGAGGGAGAACTTGCACCCCTCTGATTCCTGCTCCACCCAGAGTTTAAAACCAACCACCCTGACAGCGGCAACAGCATTTCTAGTCAGGTCGTGCAGAGGGAGTCATAGAAAATGATGGCTGAAAGGGACCACAGGAGGTCATCTAGTGTAATCCCCAGCTCAAAGCAGGACCAAAGTCGATTGACTTCATGGTTCCTAATCTACCAAATCCCTGCTAAACTCTTTACTCCACAGGAGCTAGGGATTCTCTCTTCTGCTTACATGTCACTTTATATGAGACTGTGCACCTCACCGCCTGCACCCCCTTTCCAGAACTGCAGCTTTTCTCGCACCTGGCTTTATCCACCAGACGGCAGGAGCATGCACACCACAGCCCTGCACACAGGGCAGGACTGCCACCTCAGTGCACCCAAGGGGTGTCACACAACACTATTGAGAACCACTTCTCTCAGAGCCTGCCCTGCCTCTGGCTCTCCCTATCTCAGGGAAGTGGTGAATCTCTATTCTTGAAAGTTTTTAAGACCCTGCTAGACAGAGCTTTGGCTGGGGTGATCTAGTTGGGGCTGGTCCTGCTTTCAGCAGGGAGTTGGACTAGATGACCTCCTGAGGTTCCTGACAACCCTAACTTTCCATGATTCTTATGCTAATCAGAGCCCTAGTAAGATACACAAACCCACGTGAGAGGCCTCCTGGCTCCTCCCGTGATGTCCCAAACCACCCCGTGGCATGATCCCCCCTCTCCCCCAATGCAAGGCGGCTCTGTAGACCGCAGCAGCGGGAAGCGGGGCTGAGTCCGGGCGCCACTCCCGGGATGGGCCTCACCTGGGGCGGTAGCGAGCAGCAGGCGGCCGTGCCGGGCTCGCACGTGCGCCTCCAGCCCCGGGGCCGACGCCGCCGCC
>NW_017729026.1:19643812-19654693 GCF_001723915.1 Gavialis gangeticus | reverse complement strand
GGCGGGCCAGGCCCCAGATGCACCCGCGCTAGGTGGCTCCGCACCTCCGACTCCGAGGCCAGCTCCTGCCCGCACACGTCGCACACCGGCATCCCTGGGGCACCCAACCGGTAGCAGGTAGTAACGGTCGGGCAGCTGAATTCCTTTCCGCTTCCGCACCAGCAGGGCACATACGCGCGGGGTATGACGGGAACTGTGGTTTTGTGCTGGGCTGTCGGCTCGGGCCGAAGCTGCGTCACTCGCGGCGCGCGGGGCCTGCTGGGAGGAAAGGCGGGGCTCAGAGGGCGATCGCGGTCCCCATCTTGGATTGCGAGACGTTACGGGTGGTGGCCTTTGGGGCCTCTGCCTCGGGCGCCGCCTCCATGGGTGAGAGCAGCGGGGCGGGCGCGGGCGCGGCTCGGCGCGGGGCACAGAACGCGGTCCTGCGGGCTGGGGCCGACCGCCGCTTGCCCGCGCCTCTGCGGGGCGGCCTAGGCTGTCCGGGGGGAAGGGGGAGCCGGTCTTGAAGGGCTGCCTTGCCAGCTCTTTAATATGAAATGATCGTTTGGGAAGTTCAGATAATCCTTTTTGCTGAAGAACGAGCGTACGCTGAAAAATATACAAATAAGCATGCAAATAAGTGGTCTTCTTTTTTACTTTCTATTGCTCTTTGTAAGTTGCCAGCGAGTGAGGGAGGACTGGGTCATCCAAGCGGAAGCATGTCTTTATTTGGAGGCCATCAGTCCTTAGAAAGTGCTGACAGCAAGCCCAGAAGTCAATTAATTGACTCTCTGAGAGGGACTTGGGTTAATGAGCTGCCTGACAAATGATCATATGCTTTGAACGTTTTTACTATCACTGGTCATACCAGATTTGAAATTATCATACGAGTATGATGATTTTCGTACACCTGGCAAGGGTGGCCTGGGTTGGCTGTGGAGGGAGTCAGCTGTAGAACGGGGACTGTCCCTGGCTCTCAGTTCCTTACCTCTGGGAGGAGAGCTGTGTGTTTGCAGCCTGAAAAGGGGGTCCTGCTGCTTGGGAAGGTGCAGGGTGGCTGCAGTCATATCAAGATTTTGAAAAGATTTGGCTAAATCTTACCCCATCTGGCAGCAGCAACCCAGAGGCAATAAGCTTTCCTGGGGACTGTCTGCTCTGGTTACAAACTCTTCAGGCCAGCGTTGTCAGGTCTTCGATGTGAAATTATCAGTTTGGAAGCTCAAAATTATTGTATTTGCTGAAAAACTGTTGCACGCTGAAAAAAATATGTAAATAAGTACACAAATTTCTTATCTACTTCATATTGCTCACTCTAAGTCAGCAGTGAGTGAGTGAGAACTGGGTCATCAAAGTCAAAGCATTTCTTTATTTTGAGGCAAGCCATCATAAGAAAGTGCTGATGCAAACCCAGAATTGGTTAAGATTCCCTGAGAGTGACTTGGGTTTTGCATATTCTGCATCAATGAGCTACTTCAAAAAATATTGTGTTTTAAATACCTTTACTGTTGTTGATCGTACATCGCACAACAGGTGAAATTATTGTATAAATGTAATAATTATCGTACACCTGGCAACACTGCTTCAGGCTGAAGGCACCAGCATTGTAAAAGGAGCTGGGCGTGGCGAGAGCTGAAGGGAAGGCACCGAATGCTGTCATTCGCAGTTCACCTTGGTCTTGCTCTTGTTTCCAAGGTGCCACTAACATGACACGTCCCATCAGAAGAGAGGCAAGCTACCACACTTGGGGGCATGGTCGGTGATAATCAATTTGGCAGGTTTCACTGTGAAAACGGCACGCAGGCGTTGCCCACAACGCGGTAACTTGCTTTTTCCAGCCTACTGTGTCCACAAGAAAGGTGCTGTCACATGCAGCTGGTTGAGCGCTCCTTAGTTTGTTTTACATTGAGTACACTGTTTCCTAACTCAGGGTTTAGGCAATGCATCTGTTTAGGCAGCCTGTCTTTCAAAATGGAGTGGGTGCCATCCACTGTCAGAGGATGACAGTTTCTTGCCCTAGAGATTGTGCAGGTGCTTGTATCTCATAACATACAGACTTTTAAGTAAAAGCTTTGTTCTTTGTCATAGACACCATGGCAAGCCCAGGAAAAGATAATTTTCGGATGAAAAGTTACAAGAACAATGCACTCAATCCTCAAGAAATGCGCAGACGGAGAGAAGAAGAAGGAATCCAGCTTCGGAAGCAAAAAAGGGAAGAGCAAGTAGGTCTCTTACTCTGAAACATAGTAAATATGGTCTATTAACTAAATAACTGAATATTTGTGAACGTAGAACGGCATCCACAAAGGTGTTGAGATACTTTTTGTTGTCTGGCCCTGGATTAAGGGGAAGTGGGGGCGGCCATGCTCCATATGCAATTCATGGAGAAACTGCCCTTCAGTATAATCCAGAGAAGACACAGGAGAACAGAGAGGCCTAACATATTGAATAGGAAATGCTGAACACAGGGTTGAGTCTTAGTCCACAAATTCGTTGAGAGAGTGATTCACATTCCATTTTAAAATATGTTTTGAATAATATTGACTAAAATAGCAAGACTTTAAAGAAGAGGATTTAGGGTTTTTTCTTACATTTAAAAAATGTGTCAAGTGTTCTGATTTTAAAAAAGAATCGTACAAGCTAAAGTGTAGCGTGAGTGAAGCCATTGCTGTTTGTCTCGTTATATAAATTATGGGGATGTTTTGTGCATCTCCTTCAAAATTCATAATTTTTTTGTTGTAAGATCCCCATTTGCTTCAGTGACAGGAAAGGTGACTTGTTGATTACTTGCTGAAACTTACTTTTTTTCAAACTTACCGAATATCTTTAGCTGCTCATGGCACTGCATACTTTGAATGTTTACCCCTAATTTGGGTGGGAGGGGAGGTCATTTGGAAAATGTAATATTGTGAAACTTTATCTAGTTCTTCTTCATTTAGTTATTTAAACGCAGAAATGTTTCTCTCCCGGGAAACGAAGACTCTATGGTAGAAAGCCCTATCCAAGATCCTGATGTCAGCTCTACTGTACCTATTCCAGAGGTGAGTGTTTCAGAATTGCATTTGCAGTGTGCTTTCGAAGTACTGAAAACTGCAAAGATGTTATTTTTTTTTAAATTTTTTTTTAAGGAAGAAGTTATTACAGCAGATATGGTACAGATGATTTTCTCAGACGATCCTGATCAGCAGCTTACAGCAACCCAAAAATTTAGAAAACTGCTTTCAAAAGGTAAATTAGTGTTGTGTTGCTTTCTTTCTTCAAATTTGTTCATAAACACACTATATCTTGAATTTGTTACACTCTTTAAAAAGAGAGCTAACTGAAGCTTCTAACTCTCGTATCACATGAATGCCAAATTCATTTGAACATAATGGTTAACATGCAAACCTTTATTACTCTACAGTTAAATCTTTTAGACAGAGAAAGAAAAACAAGGACATTTTGATTATAGTATCAGAACCAATAGCTGCACACTTAGCAATCGTTGCAACCACCGCTTAGCGCTCTTAGTTGGTGCTGAACAAACCGAGTGTTAAGTGGAAACACGCTAAGCGAAACCTGTTTCCCTAGAGAAGTTAATGTAAAATATAATTGGTTCTGCCAGTACTTGCTGCCTGTCGGCCAGCAGCTCCAGCACTGCCTTGCCAGCCCAGGCCCCAAGCTCCTGCCGGCCTTGGCCCCAGGCACCAGCCTGGGCCCTGCGCTCCTGTAGCCCTACCAGCTCACACCCCCCTGTCTCCCCTTCTTACTGCTGTGCCTCTCACCCACCAGCCACTGAGCTTTTGCTGCTCCGTCCTGGGCCTCTTCAGCCCAGGCCTTGGGCACTGGCCCAGGCTCTGCACTCATGACCCCTGCCTGCCCCTTTACACCACCAGTGCTCCTCCCTGCCCGCTCCAGCATCACATGCCAGAGTGGATCCTGTGCTTCTGCTGTCCTGCACCCCCACCAGCACTTGTCACTTCACTCAAATGCCACCACTACCACTTCTCCCCATCCCTGCACTCAGCGTTATAGCGAAATGCTCTGAGCACTAAGTGAAACCAAGTAGGTATTTTAAATGAGCACTATAGCAAAACTGCGGTAAGCGAAGCTGCATTATGCAGGGGTTACCTGTACTTAAATCTCAAGCAAGCTAGTGTTTACCTTTGTGAAAAATTTGATTTGGCTGCTAATATTAAAATGCACTTGCAGCTTTTGTTGAAGATTGTGACTGATGCATCTCATAGAATTATAGAGAAGTAGGTCTGGAAGGAACCTCCAGAGGTCATCTAGTCCTTGCCTAAGCCAGAATCATCTCTATCCAAACCATCCCATACAACTACAGACTCAGCTCTGACACAACCACAAGACATAACACCCTAACTTGCCACTGATAAAGCAGGGTGACCACAGCAATTGACATTCTGATGCTGCAAATGTTGTTAAACTATGCTTGAGAGATCCAAAGATGTGGGCCATGCCCCACTTCCCCACCCCCTACAAAGCAAGGCAGACATCCCCAGTCTGTACCAATGAATTATTCCTTATCTGCTGTTTATGTGAAAACCCCTTATACAACTTACTGATTTCAGATGGAGCAGTGAAGCAATGTAGAGAAAGTTCTCTTAATATCTTTTAAAGTGTAATTTTAAGTATTGTCTGTAACAGTAATAAACTAAAATTCAAACAAGTGCCCCATAGGCAAAACTTTTAGGTAATGTTTTAGACAGTAGCATTTGGAAACATTCCAGAAGGAGATGGTGGCATGGTATTCACAGTACTGTCTGAGTTTATGGACAGCACAGTAGCCAGGAGTACAGTTTAAGTCAAGTCTTGTGCATTTTATCCAGTAATTCTGGATTTCATAGATTTCATAATTAGGGCTGGAATAGACCTCGAAAGATCATTGAGTCCAGCCCCCTGCCCCAAGGGCAGGAAGTCAGCTAGGGTTAAAAGATCCCAGCAAGATAAGCGTTCAAATGCTTCTTAAAGGAGTCCGGAGTAGGTGCTTGCCCCACCTGTGGAGGGAGTCTATTTCAGGCCTTGGGGACTCAGACAGTAAAGAAGTTTTTCATTATATCTAGCTTAAAACGGTCTTGGAGAAGTTTGTGACTGTTGGACCTTGTTATCCCTTGGGATGCTGCGGTGAACAGGCATTCCCCCAAATTCTGATGCACAACCCTGATGTACTTATAGGCCGCCACCAAGTCACGCCTGAGCCTGCGGTTTTCTAGGCTGAAGAGTCTCATGGCTCTTCCTTGTTTTGACTTCTGCATGGCTAAAGGCCAAACAAGAAGTCTGCTGATTTGTTTTAATGGAATGATCATTCTCTTGGATGGAAACTTTTTCTGTTGTTTGTCGTTGGGATTGTAAGAACAGCTTCAAACCAGTTGTCCGCTGGCTTTTTCATTTTTTTGTATCAATAATGGTATTTAATAGGTTGGGTATTTATTATTTAGAAGAAACTGATATTTGTTCCTTGCTGCATGGTAGCCAAAAAAAGTAATGAGTGCTTTAAAGCAGTTTGCTACTTATTGATTACTTTGGCATTGTGGCCTTTAAAGTTTGACTACAACACCTGCTGTGTGTTGTAGTGATCTTCAGGACTGATTTTAAAAAAAAAAAGTTTTGTTCCAAAAAACCTGGATATTTTAAAAAAATTGTAATGACATTCTTATAAAAAAACTGTTTTAAAATTAATTTTGAATTGATACAAAATATTCTATAACTTAAGCTACCTCTTAAAATTATTGGATTCAGGAGCTTGAAGCAGATACTTTGTGCCTTACTAGCTAAAGAACAAGGTGGGGAAACATCCTAACTTTTGAGTAAAGTTTTACGAATATGGCACGAGAAGTTGTGCATTTTATGAAGGTTTTGATTCCTATAGGGACGAAGGGCTGTGATACTGAGTACATAGGATAGAAAACCGAAAGTCCCTGGCTATAGGGCATTATGCTTTTCTAGTAAGGGTGATACTGTGCACCAAACTTGAGGTCAGGAAGGATTTTCTTTTCTTCCTCTTAAGCAGAATGGCATGGGCTTGTGGTGCTTTTTGTCTTCCTCTGTATTATAGTTCTTTATCTATGATCTTATGCTATGATCTTAGCAGTTAATGAACTGCTTCCCTATTGTTGAAGTAGCAGGGCATTGGCAGTTCCCTCGTTTTTGTCCTACAGTGTGTTATAGGTGGGGATCTGCACCGTGGGCCAGATGAGTGGTACTGGGGCCAGCCCTTGGGCTGGATAGTACCTGCAGACTGTCCTGGGGTGCTTGGTCCTGTGCATGGGGCCAGTTTAGTCCAGGTGCTGCTGGCAACTTGTGGCCCAGCTCAAAGAAGTGTGCAGCTGGCAGCACACACCATGGGCTGGTGTTGTATTCTACATGCAGTGCACTGGTCCAGCCTGAGATCCCCAGGCAACATTGCAGGCCAGATGATTACGCTCTGTGGTCAGATCTTTGACACCCCTGTTACAGGATATCCTTGGTGTTTCCAGTTATTGTTCCTTATAGTTGAATGTGAGGATTCAAAGTGGGGAGTATGGACATGCTTTAGGGTTAATGATTGTCTGTGAATGCAGGGGACTGGAGTTGATGGCCTAGGTCACCGGTTCCCAATCTGTGGTACACGTACCACCACTGGTATGCAGACATCTTGTCAGTGGGACGCGTTAACAGACTTATTATAATTACTTCATATGACAAAAATTTCCTGGTGGCACTTAAGGTTGTATCATTTTACATTGGTGCACAATCTGTCAGAGTTTGGGAACTGCTAGCCTAGGTGATAATCAAAGAGCAAATTGTATTTAAGGTAAAGATTAAAAATATCAGAGGAATTTATTGAGAACCATGCTTAATAACTGAATTCATATCCGTAAAATAATTTAACCTGCTGCCTTTTCCATTCATACATATATCTTTTTTTCTAGAACCCAATCCACCTATAGATGAAGTAATCCAAAAACCAGGAGTTGTACAGAGATTTGTGAAATTTCTAGAGAGAAATGAGAATTGCACTCTTCAGGTAAGCTTATGCTTGATACAGGCATACATTTTGGATTGAAACATCAGAAGAAATTGAGGAGCACTTTAGTTTTAGAATTTAGTAGAGTAATATGTCATTAGAGCTTTGTATTGATGGCTCAGCATTTATTAATTGCTGTACTTTGATATGAATGATGGTCACTGTTCAGTATCAAGGTGTAGGCATAGCAGGGTAGTTGCATGATACAATTAAGACATTCTAAACTTGGGTGGAATTTAAAGTTAGAACTGCCCTCAGGCCCATAGTGACAGCAGAAGGGAGTAACTGTGCTCTGCCCGAAGTGACAGTTGGGTATGGATTCCCCATCCCTGCCTACTTTCAGGCTCCCTGGAGCCTGTGCCCAGATCAAGCCAGTGGGACATTGAGAGGGCCACACTGCTGCCTCACACCTAGTTCTGGTCCTTGTGCCCCAGCTGGGCCTCATGGATGCCCACTCACCTGCCACTGCCCCATTCCTGCCCTAGCAACTACCTGGCTGCAGCTGCTCTCTTCCCCCACTTCCCACCTCCCCCTTCTCTCTCACCCTTTCCTTTTCCCCACTCACCTGCTGCTCTTTGGCTGTCCTGGCTGTTAGTCCAGGACGTAAGAGTCTGGGAAGATAGCCAGGCCACCTCTCAGGTGGCCTCCCAGCAGTACCTCCCAGGATACCAGAGGACTGCAGATTGGCTGTTTTAGCTCAGTGGAGCAGCCTGATGTTAATGTTGGGGATATAAATATTGTTAAAAAAATTATCCGTTTAATCTCTAATTATGTCGGCTGCGGGGCGCACATAGACCTGATCAGACACAGCTGCTTTTGCTTCGTGGGCAGGGCCTTTGACAGGGGAGGAGAGGGGACAGCACCAAGCCAGCAGCAGCAGGAGAGGGGCTTACCCAGTCCGCTGTAGCTGCTGATATGCTGGGAGGGAGGGAGCAGACTGTCTATGGGTACTAGTCCCCCTTCGTCCTTCTTCCTTCTCTCTTTCTTGTTCCTCCCTTCCTCCTGCTGCCTGCCTGCCCTGCTGCGTTCCTGTTTCTCAGATGCTGCTGCTTCTCAGCCCTCCTCCTCCCTCTCCCCCCCATGCTAAATGTTAATTGGTAATGTGTTACTGGTAGAAATACAGTTATCCTTTAACCTTTCACATCCCCCTTTAAGGTGACTCAAGTTGGGTAACAGGACCCAAAGATCATCCTTGCCTGAAGTGGCATAACTTTAAGGTGTTTATAGGGCATTTAGCACTTGTTAATGAGCTTTACCATGCAGAGGCTTATATTTTAAATACCCTTAATAGGGTCTAAGTGTAATGTGTAATTTTACCCATGGATGTAATTCAGGTTGATGCAGCATTTGTCTGTGCATAACTTATGAAGGGGACTACAAGAAAAATGGAAGATACTTTCTGTATATTGTTTTCATTGATGTTAACCGCTTTTACAGATGTTACGAAATCAAAAAGGGAAGAAATTAAAAGTCCTCTGGTCCTTCATAAAATTTTCAAAAAGTTGGCAGTAGGCAGTAGGAATTACTGTTTCTATCCAAGTCGGTTAGCTTTACAAGCAAGGCTGATAATTGCCTTGTCTACATGTAAGTTTTGTGAGAGTTTGCTTAAATTTGAGTGTGTGGACAGACAAAACAGTTACATTGATTTTAAAAGTACATAGACTTTGGTACGACTGTATTTAGTATGACTCTTTCACCTCTCTGCTTTTAACTTACAGTAAGTGAACCTAAACCAGAAAAAATTACCCTTTATAAAATGATGTTGAGATTTTTTTTCTGTCTTGCGTTTTTGGCTTAGTTCATCAGAATTAGGACTTAAGTGTATGTAGTGTAGTAGAGCATTGGGAATTAATGTAACTGGATCATCACTGCACTTCAAAATGCTGCAGTTGTACATCTCTCCCTGCCCTGAAATTGAGTGGTCACAAAAACATTTGCATTTTTTTAAAAGCGTACCTGTATTTAAATTGAGTGCAGCTGCCTTGCCACAAGGCTTATTTTCTGATTGTACAGAAAGGGTGGGGGGGACACGGACTAGTATCCAGCAGCTTTCCTTTATCAAGGAAATAGGTGAGATGTTTTTGGATAGTACCTGTTGATTTAGATTAGTAAAGTAACTGGTAATTAATTTTTAATGCTTTTTCTTCCTTTGGAAAGCAAAATAAAGGGAGTGGCTGACAAATTTTGGTATAAAAGAGAAAAAATCTATTGGAAAATAAACACATAAAACTCATAAAACCATAACATCTGTACAGTTTTAATGTACTTGTGCTTTATTATTAGATAATTTGACCCCTCTGGGTTTTTTTTCCCATTTGTCAGTTTGAAGCAGCTTGGGCATTGACAAATATAGCATCTGGAACGTTTCTACACACCAAAGTAGTAATTGAGACTGGAGCTGTTCCAATTTTTATTAAGTTGCTTAGCTCAGAGCATGAAGATGTCCAGGAGCAGGTAAATATTTGAGGGGAGGGGTGCATATATTAAAAATGCATTTGTAAAGGTCTTTCTTAATTCCCCTGTGTATGGGTCAAGAAGATTTAAGCCCTATGTTAATTTATTATTATGACTCCTGTAAAATAAGGCTGCACCTTTTAATATTCTTTTCATTCCTTCCTACCTGTTATGCTTTACCTGCCTTTTCAAAGTGGTTTCCTTTATCTTACATTTTTTTCTAAAAACTCATTTCTGTAGTGCCATTTACAAGAACTAAACAGGATCTAAAGCAATACTATCCACCACAATGCTATTACCTTTTGTTTGTTTGATATAGGGTTGTATTGTTTCTTTTGTCTTTGTTTTAGACTTTCCCTTCATTTGTTTTTTGCCACAAACATCTTGCTTGATGTGTAAGCACTTTAGAGAAAGGAATGCAACTCGCTTGTTTGTCGAGCTTATTGTTCAGTATACTTTTGCATTCACTTTTATGTTTATTTTATTAATGAGAGAGTAATAAAATAAAAATTCCTCTCTTTTAGCTAGTTCTGTTCATGATTTTGAATTTTAGACAATTTTATCTTAAAGAGGACTTTAGCATTGCTTTTGGATGACATTTCATTGCTGATAAGAAGACAGGCATCTGCTAGAAAAAAATCACTATAAAATACCATTAGTTATTTAAATAATTATTTAAATATGAAACTAGTAACTGATGCCTTTGTACAGGAATGACCTCTGTGAAGTTGAAACTGTTATTTATTATCTGATTTGTGAAACTTGCAAAATAAATAACAAAATGTGCACATCAAAAATTTCTCTTTTGACGTGTTTAATTTATAATTATATCATGAGCTGTTTTGATTAAGTCATAGGAATTTGTTGTGAGAGGAATACATACCAATATACTACGCTCTAAAGTACTTTTATTTAATATGTGCATGTTGGTTTATTTTAGTATTTTGTTTTCAAAGGCAGTATGGGCTCTTGGTAATATTGCTGGTGATAATGCAGAATGCAGAGATTTTGTTTTGAACTGTGGAATACTGCCACCGCTCTTGGAGTAAGTATTGTAAGTTAATGTCATAACTAAAATATAACTATAATTACAAAATTATAGTTACTAAGAATAAGAATTCTAAGCAGCAGATTGTCATTGCATTAATAAATGTGTGTTAGTATACATATTTTAAATAATATACATAAGCTTCTCTACTTTTTGTAGGAAACAGTTTTGAATTGAGAAAATACCAGTTGTTTGTTTACTAGCCCTTGGGACAGATTCTGTAGGTTTGAGATTATTTTGTGTTGTTTTTAATTGGTAGGTCCGTCATTGAAAAGGGTTAGTTTTATAGATTTAATAGAAACAATAGCATATAGGCTCTTAGGTGCAGCCAAGTGAATTTTCCAACTTAGTTTGTGGAGAAGGTATAGCGAGAAGAGATAAAACCGGTTTGCAGTCC
>NW_017729026.1:19633859-19638812 GCF_001723915.1 Gavialis gangeticus | reverse complement strand
GTAAGTATTTTAAGTTAATGTCATAACTAAAATATAACTATAATTACAAAATTATAGTTACTAAGAATAAGAATTCTAAGCAGCAGATTGTCATTGCATTAATAAATGTGTGTTAGTATACATATTTTAAATAATATACATAAGCTTCTCTACTTTTTGTAGGAAACAGTTTTGAATTGAGAAAATACCAGTTGTTTGTTTACTAGCCCTTGGGACAGATTCTGTAGGTTTGAGATTATTTTGTGTTGTTTTTAATTGGTAGGTCCGTCATTGAAAAGGGTTAGTTTTATAGATTTAATAGAAACAATAGCATATAGGCTCTTAGGTGCAGCCAAGTGAATTTTCCAACTTAGTTTGTGGAGAAGGTATAGCGAGAAGAGATAAAACCGGTTTGCAGTCCTCTGACTCTTGCTGAACACATGATCTTTCTTCTGTAACTTTGAACAGTTTCACATGGCCCCAGGCCACAACATTGCCTCAGACTTGACAGTCAGGAGTGGGGTGTCAGCAGTTCAGCTACACCAGTTATGTCCCAGTCAAGGATTACACTATGTGAGCACAGCTCCACATGCAGGGGTGTGCACTTGCTGTGGCAAAAATAGTAGTGGCACAAATTTGTGCTACTCCTATGTCATGGTGCAAACCCCTGCACATTCAGTTGGGTGTGGGCAGATTCCCCCACTTTGGGGAAACTGCTGTTCCCTGGCTCTGGCCGCGGTCAGGGAGCCGGAGGACAACTAAAGCAGTAGAGATTCTCTGGCAGGCAACCAGAGCATCTGCTGGGATGACCCAGCCTCTGTGTCTGCCAGCACCCACTCCTCTTGCATGTGCCATGCCACTTCTTGCTGTGCCACTTTATTTTTTTGGCTGTTGGGATTTCCCAGCAGCGAATCTTGCCCCTGCTGGGCACAGTTTAATGTGCCAGGTATGTGGTTTGTGCCACCTGTGTGCCTGGATCCAGCCCGTGAAGATTATCCTTCCAAGGCCATGTGTAGACGAAACGAGGGGCGTCTAGGCACAACACTTTTTAGGGGGCTAAATGCTTTTGCACTGGTTTAATGGTGTTGATATTTACATGTCTCAGTGGCATTTTGCACGTTAATTCCAGCCACTGTAGGAAATTTGGCAGCATAATTTGCCTTAAATGACTTGGGGTGCTGCAAACTAAAACATTTCAAGGAGGTTTAGTTTGCTGCCCCTGCTCCATGGAGCAAAGCACTGGTCTCCTTGCAGCTCTGCAGGAAGCCCTGCAGGCAGCCTGACAGCAGCTCCACCCAAGAAAAGTAGTGAGCCTGATCTTTTTTTTTTTTTTTCAATTCCCCCCTGGAGCCTGCCTGAGCTGCACAAGGGCCTGGTGCTTTCCTCTGTGGCTGCGGTGCCCCCTGGGACTGCCTGAGCAAGGTGCCTGTGGCTGCGGTGCCCCCTGGGACTGCCTGAGCAAGGTGCCTGCGGCTGGGTGCCACCTGGGGGGGCACAGCTGCTGCGGAGGGAAGCACCAGACCCCACTGCAGCCCAGAGACTGCTCTGCCTGCCGACAGCTCGCCCTCCCCTTCCCACTGGAGAGGCAGGTAAGTCAGCGGGGTGTGTGCATGACACGGGGATTTAATCAGCCCTAAATTGAAGCAGTGTTTTTTAAAATCCACCACTTCAGTTTAGGGCCCCTGTTTCATCTACACACGCCCCAAATTTACTATCCCATCTTTAAGCTTGCAGAATGGTGGAGAGTAGTATTAGTGCAAAGGAGGATCTTGTCTGTCTATAGAGCTGTCTATATGTACAGTGAGTAAACTGTTTGTAAATAACTCCATGTGTATGCACTCTTAATTTGGAGAAGTGTCTACATAGAGCTGTTCCCAAATGGCTGCTATGCTTTAATTTTGCACCCTACTTTAATCTGAACTAACTTTTAGAAGTAGATAGGTCCTTTGCATCGTTTTAACAGCTGTTTTGTATAGGCTTGCACGCTTTTGTAAAGATCATTTGTAATAGCAAGTTCTCTCCTTAAAGTGAAATACCTTTTATTCTGGTCTTGACCATCTGAAAAAGTGTTAACATTAATGAACCCAGTGCTATATAAACAAAAAAAAAATTGGAGAGAAAAAACAACCTATTATGATGTTAGCAGTCTAAATATAACATTACATTTAAGCGCACAAATCGAAATGAAGTTGAGTATTTTTTATTCTTTGAGTAAAATGCCAAAAAATTTAAAGAACACGTTTAAAATGGTGAAAAGGATATTACTTTCTAATTTTTTTAGTCCTGAAGTTGCAGGGCATTAGATAGCTGTATATATGAAAAAAAGAGAGAGCAAGAAGAATATTGGACTGAGTGTCTCTTAAATGAAAATAGCATAAGTTAATTGGGAGGTTTCTCGCAATACTTCTAAGTCCTTTTTCTGTACTAAAAAGAACCCAAACTATTTTCTAATCTTTTCTGTATAAGCCTTTTGTTTGCTTTCCAATGTGATACTTGATTGTAAAGATAGAGTTGGCCATACATTTTATTTGTGAGACTACATGTTTAACAAGCTTATCTATTAATCTGTGGTTCATACTATAAGAGTATTTGAGGGCGTGTTAGCATCAGATAAAACTCAGTATTTTTTACAGTGATTAATGATGGAATTGGTGCATGGAGACAAGGTATTTCCTGACTTCAGGCAGTATTAGCAATTCTGGCTAATAAACTGTCACCTGTTGGCTGTGAATGTAATGCAGTATTTCTTTTTGTTATTTTTGGCAGATTACTAACAAATTCAAATCGACTTACAACAACTCGAAATGCAGTCTGGGCACTCTCAAACCTTTGTAGAGGCAAGAATCCACCTCCAGACTTTAGCAAGGTATGACCAGAATATTTCCCATAGGAAGTTGGAAAGACTTTATGCTCTCTCACAAGCTGTCTTCAGTTTTGGAGGCCAATTGGGTTAAGAGTGCTTTGAAGATTTAATATAGTCTGGTAGTCCGTCTACAGATTAGAACAGGGGTTTCCAATTTACAGTCTGCCAGCTAGATCTGGCCTGCTGATCTAATTAACCCACTCATTAACTTTCTTAGCAGCATCCCTTTCCCTTCTATATAAAAGTTTTTATTTCTGGGTTTAAATTATAGCATCTGATGAAATAGGGTGTTCCCTATGAAAGTCCATGCTTCTCATAAGGTGCCAGCCTGCCTTGCCTTCTGTATATATTTTTTTATTTCAGCACATTAATTTGGTTCAGTAAATAACCTTTCATAAGTCATTATGTAAAGAAGAAAATACACAAAGTAATTGAAACGTTTAAATGACATTTTCAGAGACTTAGCCACTATTTTGCAAGTACACAGAGTTCTTATACTCTGTTGTTTCTCTCTCTCCATTTGAATATGCTATCTTTAAAAACAATTCTGTAATGTAAGCTTCTGTTTATAAATTGAGAATTTATTTGTATTCTTAAGAGATTTTAAATAGCTTGTTTCACTAAAAAAAATAGTTCTGGTTTCTGGTAGTATTCACAACTCTGTCATTGGCTTCTGTAATATTTGATAAATGCCCACTCTCTCTTAATTTTCTAATCTGTAAAATTTGTTTCATGGATAAAGGCATGAAATCATTCTCCTATACCGTCTTTAGAGTTAGGGGTTGGGTTTCCGAATGTAGGTACTCATCTTGCTACTTGAGTTCATAAGCCATAGCCTTCAACAGTAGTCCTCTAAAGACTATTGACATTGTCCTTGTTTTTAACTGTGCAACTAGTCCTTACTCTCTCCATGAAAATTCCATTCATGTCAGAGGTACTGATGAGCACTAACAGGATTAACAATTATGACATTTTATATTTAGGCTTAGGTACAGCACATGGCTTCATTTCTTTGAAAAATGCTTGCAAATATTCTCTAAAACTTAAAATAAAAAATACAGGAAACATCTAATTGTGTATAATTTTTTTTAACCTAGGTTGCTCCTTGCTTAAATGTTTTATCAAGACTGTTATTTAGCAGTGACCCAGATGTATTAGCAGATGCTTGTTGGGCCCTCTCTTACCTTTCAGATGGACCTAATGATAAAATCCAAGCAGTTATTGATTCTGGAGTATGTCGAAGATTGGTCGAACTTCTGATGTAAGTGCCTTTGTGAAATCATTCATTTTTAGGGTGTTGTAGTTATACTGGACTCAAACTCTTGGTATATAATATCAGACTTCATTTATTTATTTATTTTGAAAATGGTCTCAGGAGTTATCCATTTTTTTTTCCCTAGACTTTCCTCTTCCATTCTTATCTCTCCTGTATTTTTGGCTCAGGCTAAATAACTGTATCTTTAATCTTAAAGCCTTTTAGCACCTCTGAAAGTTAGAGGTACCCTGATAGAGATTTTTGGGGCCGATACCAATAGCCTTTATTTAAGAAGGCATATCAGCTGATACCAATCCAATTTCAGATACAGCTGCCTACAGCTGGTAAGTCTGGTGTGGTGGAAGGGGAGGGGGAAGGAAGAGATGTGGGGTGGAGGGAGCAGTTCAATGCCTGCTGTGGTGAGGGAGGGGGCAGGGGCACCCAGGCAGGGTGGGAGGGAAGAAGGGGGCTAGAGCCACAGCTTGTGGGGCAGGGGGCAGCTCCCGCTGCTGCTTGCACCCAGGGAGGGCACGGGGGGATGTGTGCCCCCCAGAGCTGCGCAGGGTGGAGCGGGGCTCTTCTTGGCAGTGGATGGCCTCGGTGCGGGTGCCAGCAGTGGTGGCAGGATGTTGCATCCACCCCAAATTTCGCTGCCACCTGCCTGGTGCAGCCCCAGGTCAATGCCCTGCCTCCACCCATTCACCAGGAAGAGCCAGAGGCAGCGCTGGGCGGCTGGTAGTGGCCATGCTGTGAATGGAACAGTGGTGAAATTTGGGGTGGATGCAGCATCCTCCCAGCACTGCTGTGCCTGCTCCAAGCCCAGCTCCCACTGAGAAGAGCCCCACACAGCCCTGGC
>NW_017729026.1:19613932-19633652 GCF_001723915.1 Gavialis gangeticus | reverse complement strand
CACCTGAGCAGCCTTCACCCCCTCCCTTACCATGGGGGGGCATTTGATCTGCCCCTCATACACCCTTTTCCTCCCCCCTCCCCTGCTATCACACTGGACTTACCAGCTCAAGGCAGCTCTCCAGGCTGCTGGCTCTCCTACTAGCTGCCTGAATGCTGTGTTGTGGCTGTGCACAGCATGGGCATTTATTGGCCAAGTTATCGGCCCCATTGGGCTGATATCCCATACAGCCACTTTTCTTTATATCGGTAGTAATCTGATGTTGGACTGATGTATCGGTGCACCTCTACTAAAAGTGAAAGATACTGCTAGTGAAAGATCTTTCCTCTGCAGTACTTTAATCCTAGAGAGCAACCTCTAGACACAAATTGTCTAAAAACTGTAGTGTTTGAATATTGTTGTTTTCTTGCTAATCTTATATTTTAAGGAGCTCATTCACCAGAAATGCTGAGAGTTATTTTGTGCATGTGTCCCAGATGCAGACTTGAATCATGTTCATACTATTTGAGTTTGGTTGGGCTCAGTGTCTACCTAGAGGAGAGAAACAAAACTCCACTATGCACTTAGGAATGGGACAAGAGCTAAGGGAGATTGCATCACTAAGTGAGACTTTGTGCAGTTGCCCTGTAAATAGATATGGTTAGGGTGACTCTTGAGAGAGAGGGCTGGAGATGAATTTTTATGTTGCCCTTGCTAAAGTATTTTAATTTATTTCTCAGTTGGTCATACAGGGAGATCTACCATGTGATTAGGGGAAGAAGTAAACATTGCCTCTCAAAAAACCCTGTTCTATATGGGGTCTACTTTAGCCTCACTGTCTGCTTACTTTATTTTCCTGACTGGATGATAATATTCTCAAGGGTACAATTAATTTGACATTTGGGTGAAGTAAGTCATTCACATTTTCAGCTTTCAGATGATTTATCACTCATTAACTTCAGCCTTTTAGCAACTCCCAGAGGGAAAACTTCCCCTTGGATAGAGCAGTTGGGTTCAGCAGCTATGGAATCAAATTTTCTGAATAGTGTGGGATTACAAAAGATATTGTTGTGTTGAGTTGCCCATAGATTGAGTTTTAGAGGTAACAGTTACTCATCAAAAGCTAAACACTATTCAGCTTAGTTTTTATGTAATGCCTGGAAGCTTCACACAATCTAACATCCGTAATTTTTCTAGGCACAATGATTACAAAGTTGTCTCTCCTGCATTAAGAGCAGTGGGAAATATTGTGACTGGTGATGATATTCAGACGCAGGTAAGAACAGTGTTTGACTTGAGAAAAAATAATGTAGAAAAGGAGGAACTATATTTTAATATTTTTGTTATAGGGATTAATTATACTGCTTAAATTGCATAAGACTACTAATTGCAACCAAATGTTTGTTTGGGATTCTGATTTTATAGTGAAGGAGGTTTTTATAAAAACATACATATCACCAGCATGACCAGAGATTTAACACTCTTGGCCAAGCCTTATACCTGCAGTTGCCAGGAGGTTTAAAACAGTTTGGCTGTTCCAGTTCTAGAAGCAAAATACCAAGCTTCATTCTGAATCTTCATCTGTTCCTCCCACAAATTAATTCCTAAAGTAATTTTCAAAAATAACTGGAGTTGTTTTTAGTTTACACAGATAAAATGTTCTGCATCCACTAATGTAGCCATAAAAAGATGCATTAAAATTTTAAAGAATTTTTTTAAAACTTCTTTCTCAGTAATTTTATTAATATAGGAATATTAGCATGGTCTGTATCAGTGGTCAGCAAGATTTTGTAGCTGTGAGCTGGATCAGTCCTCAGGCAAACTAGTGCCTTCACCTAACCTGCTACTGCTTTTCCTGCCACTTAACTGCAGCACATACAGGCTACTGGCACCATCCCCGCTGCCAGTGGCTCTCACAAAGGTGAATGGTGGGAGCAGACCAAGATACAGGAGCACGCAGGAAAGTGGGGGGTGTATGGTGCTCACTCATGCTGAGTGGAGTAGACTGTCAGCGAGTGCTCTCCTGTGTGTTCCCTTTTCCGGAGCATGTCCCACTCCTCCAATCTGCCAGAATTGAGAGGTATGGGAAGGGTTGTTCTATCTCTAGTCTCCAAGTTCTGATAGGAAATTGCATAGAAGAGTGCCCCCTGATAATCTGCTCTAAAACTGTGGGCTGGGAGAGCAGAACTGCAGGACACAGGAGCTTCCTGTCATGCCCATAGCTGAAGAGTGTGTCCCCCAGAACAGTTTTTCTGTCTTAATCGTCTTTGAGTCATTTAACAGTCTGTTTCTTGTTTGCTTTATAGTGCTCTACCGAAATAACGTCTTTTTGGAAAAGACTAATTTTACACATTATGTATAGATACTGTTGTAAAACTTACCTTTTTGAGTTCAGCTAAAACCATGAATTGTGCCTTTTCCATATAGTGCAGACAGAACTTTTCAACTCTCAAATCATTTTAGGTAATTCTAAATTGTTCTGCATTACCCTGTCTCCTGCACTTGCTGAGTAGTCCTAAGGAATCCATTCGAAAAGAAGCTTGTTGGACTGTTTCTAATATTACTGCTGGAAACAGAGCTCAGATTCAGGTAAATAAAATCTTTTCTTACATTAGTAATTTTCTTAGCTGGTAGCTCACATGCTTTTCCTGCAGAAGGAAAAAGTGAGTACATTTTAGAACTTACCATTTGGTTTTAATTCTAGGTGTATCTTCATTTTTATCCCAGTGTTTATGCTGGCAATTAGAAATAATAAACTAAGTTTACAGTTAACTTTAAAATACAAATACACTATTTTGCTAAACATTTTAAGACTGATTCATTTTACCTCTGAAAGGAATCAATTGTTAGATAATTGTAAAGTTAATTGAAGGTTAAGACTTATTCAAGGGCTAAGTAACTTTTTATGGAAGAAATGTGTGACACAAAGCATTTGCTTTTAAAATATTTAACTTATCACTGTTTAAAAATGCTAATTTAAACCCCCCAATCCCTAGCCACTGTTTTCCCGGCTGCAGCAGTGGGCGTGGGTTCAAGACAACCCTCCAATACTTAGATTTGCTACCTGGAAAATTATAACAAAAATATAAATTGTCCATGAAAAGTATCTGATTATTTATTTTATATTCCAGTTTAGTACAGTCAGTGAAGATTGAAAGTTTGGAGGAGCATTCAGAATATTTTACATAAAACATTCAGAATTGTGCGTTGGGCTTGTTCCCAAGTATTAAAAATTAGTTTGAGTTGAATTTGTTTCTGTATTAAAAAGATAAGATAAAATGTTACAGAAAAATTAGGAATGCAAAAGTTTCTTAAATATTAAGACCATTATAACAGCTATGTTTTCCCCTTTTTGTTCAGTTGGCCTCATTTTAGAAAATCACTTGGCTTAGTCAGTTCACATCTGATGTGCTTTAGAGCATGGCTCTCCAACTTCTGGTTGACCAGGGGCTGTGTGCTGTCCCCTGGCCACGTAATGTTGCACATGCTACAGGGGTTGTTCTCTGGGAATGCTCCCTCACTAGGTGGGTTTTGCTGGCAGCACACAGGCCCACATGACCTCCTTCACTGTGTGCAGCCCACTGGCATCTTGCTGGCCTGCCACAGGCCATGTGCCCTCTGTGGGCTATCAGTTGGACTGCCATCCTTTATAGCATGTGGAATAATGCACTTTAATCAGCAGTTTTTATTCCGGGGAAACTTGATAAATAACATTTCATACAAATTTATTTTTGAATAAAGGAATTTAACTTGTCTGTAATTCTCCTAATTCCTTATGGGAATCTTTACAAGATTTCTATTTGATTAGGAACTTCTGTAGCTTGAATCTCTTAACCTATAGCAATTGTCTGTTGTGGAAGCTAGATTTAAGTATTTTCCACAGTGGACAGAACACTAAAATAAATTCATTTTAAGATCAAGTCGTAGAAATGATTTGCTTCCAAAGATTTTCTGTTACAAAAAGTGGCTTCACATAAAGTAAAATTTCTGAGAGAGAGAATGTCCATTTCCTTAAAACATGTTTATCCATTTATATTGTTCATTCAAAACTTTGTATTTCATTTTAACCTTGCCAGTTCGAAATTTTTAAGCCTTTGTTCTGTGAAAAATTTTCAGCACGTCCACTGATTGGTCTGAATGGCAAAATGGTCCAATTCCCAACCACCCCCGTGAAAAAGTTTGAGATTCCCAGAATAAGAGATTATGCATGAAATCTGCAATGTGTTGTACTGTAAATATACATCTTTACTAATCAGCAGACCTGGAAATGGTCATTATTGTGCTGATCAGACAGGGATATGGTGTTTGTGTATGTCTGCTTGGTTTTAGATGCAAGACCTCCAGTCTGAGTACTCAGAAACATATTGCCCTATAAAACTGTTGGTGTCATAGAAATGTCTGTAACTATAAAGGGTTATTGTGGAATACCTGCCATTTTAGGACACTTTTAATATAATACACTGTTTTAAATTTTCACTTGGAATTTACCTATAGGCTATTTCATCACTGGGATTTTTGAGGGGGGGAGTGGGAGGTACAGTTCATTAATTGAGCAGATTCTAAGTCCTTTAAATACTGATACTTTTCTTTTCTTTAAAAAGTATGTAGGTATTTTCCCACCTGCACACTACAACTGAGGCTAGATTATTTTAAGAGGTTTACCTCCAGTTTTGAAATCCTAGAATTTTCAATGCTCAGAATATTAAACATGCTGATGCAATTTGAATAGCCTAATTGAAAGGGGATTATTATTTGTAGTATGAATTTTGAGCTTGTCATTATGAGGCAAATTCAGAAAGAAGAACTTTTTTATGAAATAGTATGCTCCAGTCAGTTCCTGACTATAAAGTTTTATGTACATTTACATGTTTAAATTCCATTGCTGTCTGGTGCACTTCTCTGTAAAGAAATGACTAGCTATTATAAAAACAAGATTTCAGGATAAGAAGACCAGGTTGACATGTTCTCCAGTGGTAGTTTCTATTTTAGAAACATCCCATATTTTGGAAGCATATCCCATGTCTCCTTCCCATATATATGTATTTGTTTGAAGTTTTTGTTACTGTTTAAACAGTCATGTCATTTTTTTCAGGCCGTTATAGATGCAAATATTTTTCCAATATTGATTGAAATTCTTCAGAAAGCTGAATTCCGCACCAGAAAAGAAGCAGCGTGGGCTATTACTAATGCAACTTCAGGAGGAACTCCTGAACAGATCAGGTAATTTTAAGTACAATTTGATTTGAAGAAGTATGTGTAAAATTAACATAGTACGAGTTTAAAAATAACCCACTAAACTAAGAATGGGGTCCACAAAGAAGTTCAGGCACTAGAGTTCAAGGAAGCAATTCTCAAGGATTTCTGCCTAGTGCAGGTGTCTGAGACCTCCGCAGGTGTCTGAGACTTCCCTAAGCTTTTACATTCACTAGAAAACCTAGACACTTAGAGTATTTTAGGCACTCCCAGAGGCATTGCTGTCTTCACTGAGATATGCATTTAGTTCCATATTTCCCACCAGAAACCATTTCATAAAGTAGTTGCCTCCATACTTAACTTCTTGGGTGAGGAGGTCATACATATTCCAGTAGGTGTGCTTAGAACATAGGACCACCAACAGATAGCATTAAATTCATTGCACACAGCCACTTCCATTAAAGCAGTTTGGCCAGAGGCAGTGATGCTATTGAAAAGCTGATTTTAAAATGCAGAATATGAGTGTCAAGTGATTGGAACATTTAACTAGAAAGTGGGAGACTCTGGGTTATAGGCACAAATAAGAGACCTCTCATTAGGATGAGTAGAGTTTTGACTGTATTTTAGAGTAAAATTGTTGAATACTTCTGCATGTTTTAGAGAAGCTTTAAGATGTTTTGTTGTTAGGAGAACGCAAAGACCAAAGGTAGCGGAATTTTTTGTCAGAATTAACATACTAGATTATGAATACTTTTCTTCCCTCTCTGCTTTCTTTATCATTACAAAGATATTTAGTAGCATTAGGTTGCACCAAACCTCTTTGTGACCTCTTGACTGTGATGGATTCCAAAATAGTGCAGGTGGCTTTAAATGGACTTGAAAATATTCTGCGTCTGGGAGAGCAAGAATCCAAGCAAAATGGAATGGGTATTAATCCTTACTGTGCC
Source organism: Gavialis gangeticus (assembly GCF_001723915.1). Taxonomy (NCBI): domain Eukaryota; kingdom Metazoa; phylum Chordata; order Crocodylia; family Gavialidae; genus Gavialis; species Gavialis gangeticus. The sequence goes on along the minus strand of NW_017729026.1, from coordinate 19,627,533 downwards.
CTTATAGAGGAAGCATATGGTAAGTAAATAATTTAACAAGGAATAATTCATCATTTAGAAATCATGCGATTTCACTGTGGAGTAGTTTAGAAACTTGGTTACAAATCGTGTACATTAAAAACATTTTTTTCTTCAAATTGCTAAATGCATTCAGTTTTGTATATTACTGATAAGTTTATCTGGTAATTCAAGAGAAGGTGAATCTTTGTAAATCAGTATTTAAACCTACTTTCCTGTGTTCTTCTTGCATCATTCAACATTTAAAAATGAACTATAAAGTGAAAATGGAGCTTATGATTCTGTACTATCAATCCTGGAAATACAGGGTTAACAGATTCTCTAGTCAGGTTGTTGGAGCATTTAGGACTGAAGAAATGCATCTTAATTGTGAGCGAGCATATCCTCCCTGCTCCCTCTGCCACCAAAAATAAAACCCACGACACTGGAATACTCAGGGTGGATTTATACAAATTATGGTAAAGAAAATTTGGTTCTGGGCTGCATTTTTTTCAAATTGGGAGTTACCAATAATTTTTATGTTGCAACCTGCCTCTCTGCTGAATTCATCACACAGTTTGGGTTATGAAAAAATTCACAATACATGGATTTACCTCTATATTATACAAACTTTGAAATTCATTTGCATTGTTTTCCATTATTTTTTTTCCTTTTTATATTTAGGACTGGATAAAATTGAATTTCTTCAAAGACATGAAAATCAAGAGATCTACCAAAAGGCTTTTGAGCTAATAGAACATTACTTTGGTGTGGAAGAAGAGGATGCTAGTATTGCACCTCAAGTGGATGAGAGTCAGCAACAGTTTGTGTTTCAGCAACAGGAAGCTCCAATGGAAGGGTTTCAGCTGTAATTGTTTAAGTGAAGACAAGCATATGTAAATGTAAACATTATAGGGTTTTTTCCCAAGGGTCTTCTCTTTGTGGCCAAAGTTAGAAGAACATTTGAACGAGTTTTGCAGAAGACGGATAAAGAAGCAGCTCGTGCACTTTTGTAACTTTTGTGTTAGAAACAATTTTTCATTCATTCATTTTTTGTATTTTTGTATTCCATTGTCTTGTATGTTTAGAAACGGACTGTGTGCGTAATCAAGTCTAACGTTAAGGCATTATATGTGATTTAACAAGAACTGTTAAGCTTGAATAATAACCTCAGTAGGATTTTAGGTAGTGGTTCTGAATTTTTCATGTAATCTTTGAAACTGCATATTAGCAGTGCAGCTGTTGACAGTAAGCTTGACATGCCCAATCTTTATCAAATCTACCTCTTATATTGAAGCCAAAAAGTTGCTTCAAAACTAAAGCATAATATTAAAGTGCTTGTAAAAAAAGCTAAATTAGAATGTGAAAAATATTTATTTAAATTGTAAGATGTAGTTTTATCATTATACTTGCAAAGGACTAGTGAAATGTATTTATAAAGCATATTTAAAAGCAAACAGATTTTAAAGTATGTAATGTTGATTACCTGATTTAACTTCGAATATATAATAAACATAAAAGGCAGTTCTGCATCATGTAGACGCACTTATTTAAAGGCTTTCAAATCAGTAGAAATCTCTCTAGTTTTGATGCTGGCCCCTTAGTTCAAGCTGCTAAACAACATTAAAAGCCAGTTACAAATGTGATACTTCGTTATGTGAGCAATTACTATAGTTGCCACAGGAATGTTGTGATTGGGAATGAGGGAGGGTGAATTGTAAGAAATAGGACAGGTTCATGTGACTGTTTCTACATTAAAAAGTGGTTAGATTATACTAGTTTGAGAATCCCTGCAATATTTGCCGTTCTTGAGCAAAGTTTAGACTGATTGTATACGTGTTGCTTCTGACCAAATATGTTACCACTGTTTTGAAGTGTTTGCATTTTCTTTTAGATAAAATTAAAAATGCACCCTATTATGATCCGTAGTATTGCTGCATTGGGAGAAGGAATCTTCTCCATCTGGCTGAAGGAAAAAGGTTTGTTTTATTGTAAATATGATATTAGGTATGCAGACAACAAAATGAATCTAGATGTCTGCTTAAATATTTAAATTCTACAACACTTAATGTCTGTTGCTACTACCAACTAAAAAAAACATATCTAAGAATTTGAATATTGACGTTAGATTTTTTCAAAATCATTAAGCTGTACTGCTTGTTCTCACATAGTAGTAGTCAGTCTGATAACTTAAACCTTTGGACTATTGAAAACCTCATTTTAAATATTTAACATATTCATGTCAAACTTTGTGTTGAAATAATAGTGAAAACCTCTTTGACCTCTGAAAGTGTTTAATCCTCTACAGTAGTTGCAATTTCCAATTAAAATCACTTTTCCTGTGATACTGTGCTGGTTGCTAACCAAAACTTTGATGCACTGATTAGAGGGTGGTTTCATTTACGTACTTTCACTGTACTTAAGATTTTTTAATTTGCTTATAAAAAGTACAAGTACTCTTTTTGGTTGACATTCATAACAGAATTTACTTTAAGGGGACTGTTACAGCAATATATACTATGTTGTAGCTTGAAGATGGGAATTGAAGGAAGCTGATTTTATGAGTTTGGTGGACCATTGTGACTGATTATAATTAGCAAGATATAATTGAGAGAAACTGCAACTGCACTTGAATTCTTTTTGTGGAAATCAGATTCACTATGGAGAGGGAATGTACATAGGAGTGCTGGTACTTTATAGGTTCTATATAATGAGATTTTAGCAAGTGACACTTTAAACATAAGATTTGTACAGAATTACAGCATTTTGAATAATGTGCATAATGCTTAGTACAGCTGCCAAATTTTTCTTATAATGTTGGAGGATTGTAGTTGTGCCCTTTTCTACAATGATAGTTTGAGAGATGCTGTCAGGTTTTTTTGGGCGTATTTGTTCAAAACATACAGGGTAATGATATTGGGAAATTTACCAGGATTACTAGTTAAATGCTGAATTTCAGTGTTCTTTTAATGAAAGAATAATTACAGGTAACAGGGTATTCCACTATTTCTAGCTAAATTGTTTTGATAATATTGCATAACCAGCTGTGCCTGCTTTTATTTTGAGGACCCCGTAAGCACTGCATTTATAAGCCTCTCCAGTTAAGCCAAATCTAAATTATGAAAATCTTAATTAAAAGACTTGTAAATGGTGAGAAGAAGGGGCATTTAAAGTGTTAATACTTGTTTGAGAGTGCTTTTGTGGATACAGTATGTGTTTGAGCAGTTAGTGACTGCACTTTATGCATTTAGATACAAAATTATATTTCATGCCTCTGGCATATTCGAAGTATTTGCTATTAGCTTAATTGGGAACTAAAATCAATGGACTTTGGTTAATGAAAAGGATCTTATTTAATCTCAAGGTTTACCCTAATCAGTTAAAGTCCAGTAGTCCCTTTGGTAATTTTTAGTTCTACTCAAAGCAAAACTAAGTCTCATGGGAAACAGTTGTTTTAAATAGCCATCCATTAAGAATGGCTGTTGTCTGGCTGTGTTCTATAAGAAAGCTTTCACAAGTTAACAAAGCCTATGTCACTGATGGCATCATAGATGCTTATGAGAACAATGCAGTTGACTGGGGCACGGGGAGCTGTTAGCTTTGCTCTATGAAAGGCTGTTAAAGGTGGGTGATTGAGCAGAGCCAGAATTTGCTAAATATTTTGTCCATATTGGCTTTATCTAGAAGGTTCATACCTGTTCTAAATTTAATTTAAAAACAGAACACTTAAAGCATTGCTTTAGTTATGCAGCTTCTTCAAAAGAAGAATTTTTTAATAGGGTGTTATTTGTTCTGCTTGAATTTGAATTCCGACTAGTTAATCTATGCAACTGTGCCAAGTCTGTTTTAGTTCCCTAATCTGATACACTAAAATCCATATCTAACTTTCTACTGACATTTTTCATCACTGCACTTTTTGTCTTTGAAGTGTTGTTCATACTGCTCTTTAATTTTGTAGTATTTGCTTTGAACACTGTTGCTAGCAGTAATCAAATACAGTAACAATGTTGGCACAGAAATTAACTTCTTTACTATAGAACAAGTTTGAAACTGGAAAAATGTTTGGATTTTTTGTTTTGTTTTTTTTAATTGCTGGGACTGTGTGAAAAGATGCACTATTAATCTTCCTTCATCTTCAGTTACCTCAGTTGGTTTTATGGTCTTACAAAAAGCTGAATTGCAATATTGAATATGATGTTTTTATATACACACACTGAATTTGCCACTTGATATGGATTGCAAACCAGTCTGACATTTAATAGAAATCATGAATTAGAAGTGTTTTTGTTTTCATACATGGCATTTAATACATTAGTTTAATGTATTAAACTAATGTCTATAGTGATAGTGCATCTTTAAATCCAGATTGGAGGCCCATTACTGTAATTAAACATACATATGAACAGTATGCAATATTATGGAATGTTACAACTACAAATACCATACAGAACTAATAAAAGCAGTTTTTCACAGATGTGAATATTGTGCTTCTTCGAATCCCATTCTTTAGGCAATGCCAAATAAAAATGCAGTTTTCTCTATAGGAAGAACCAAGTTTCTATGCTGTAGGAGAGTGCAATACTTCCTTCCCCTGCCCCCCAACAGAAACCCAAATCTTGCAAGAAGTGGATTTTTAAAATTAGAAAAATATCTAACATAAACAATGTTGTGTTTCCCTTTATCCTCATCTTCTTTGGCTTCAAAATTAGCTTCATGGAGGATTCCAGGGTTAACTCTTTGTGTATTAGTTTGCAAATGCAGAGTCAGTCCAGCTTGTGTCAAACTCTTCTTATTGACTGGAGCAAATGCTTTATCGTTACCTTGTTTCCCCCCTCCCCCCATTAGAGCTGCAGTAGTGATAAACAGAATCAATAACATCTCAAAACAAGCTTGTAGCCCCTGGCTTAACACTCCTTTCTTTAATGTAAAGCCATTTGCAAACTGTGCATGTGTCTACACATGCGACTAATCCAGCAGCAGTTTGCTCTCAAGTAAACTATTGGAGAGTAAACTCTCCCAGGCACATGACTACATGTGCAAGGATGTAGCAGCAGGCTGCTCCCACTCCCCATGGCCCTGTAATGGACCCCTACAACAGCAGAGCTGGCACTGGGAAATAATGATCTCCCAGTCCCACAATTGCAGAGCAGGGGCTGGGAGCTCCTTGCTGCCAAGGCAGAGGGACATTGCCCCACCCAGGCTGCAGTAGCAGAGCCTGCCCCAGCAGCTGGCAACTCCCTGGGGGAAGGGAGCAATCTCCCACCCCTTGCTGCCCGGCTGACCAGGAGGATATTTTCTCCTGATCAGGCATATACACATGCACTACTGTACAGTAAGTGATCCCAAGTAAATTTTGCTACTTGCATTTGCAGGTAGCAAATTTACTCGCAATCAGAACCAATTACTGCACAGTAAGCATCTGCACATGTAGATGTGGATGCTTACTGCGCAATAATTAGCTCTACTGCACAGTTAAGCATCTTGAGTAGACATGCCCTGTTTTAGTCAATAATATAAAGCAAGGGTCAGAATCAACTCAAATGTTCAGGGCAGAGGCAATGACACCTTGGATCCCCTGTGCCATCTGTAGGCAATTAACATTTTATCTAAACAGGAAAATAGATAAAGCTTATTGAAACTAAAATTATTAGAATTTTCCACATGCTTGAATTGACCTTGGCCATACGTTGTAAGTATTTAAAACATCTTTGTGTAACAAGGAAAGAAACTCCATGCTCCTATGCAACTTTAGTTGCGCTCTAATTTATCAAAGTTTTATTAATACAGTCTCATTAATGGAGAAAATTGCCAATACAAAGAAATTGTTTAGGTATTTTAAAGTTTGCTCCTACAAGCAGCTGCTCAAGTTTTAAAGATTATTTAGTCTTTGACTCTACTGCTGTTGCAGCCTCTTCACGCCATTTGGCTTTCTTGGCTAGGTTCCCGCTTATTAAGGATTCCTGGTGTTCAGTAGCCTGCAAAAATAAGATGCTCACTTTAGTGCAGTGTTGAAAATATTGCATTATGCTGGCAGTTAATGTCCTGTAGTAACATCAGTTGTGGAGGAGAGTGTTTGGTAGCTAACATACAGTAGTGTTAAGTCTGAATAAATAGCAGCTTGTAAATTACAATACTGTAGAGTTTGACACCCTGTCTTAAATGCGCATGTACATGCCTACGTGCGCACACGTGCAGGCACGCACGCGCACACATACACACACATGCACACCACCACCCCCACCAGTCAGTATACCTACTCTTTTAGCAGATGCAATTGTAGCTAAGCAGGCTACAATTGTAAGTCCAATCATGATGTAACAGACTTTTATTCGAACTTTACTTCTTGCAAAATCCAGCATTTCGTGCCTAAAATTAAGATGGTAGTGAGACAAATCAGTATGAAACATTGAGGTGTGTCCTTTCTAGGCACCATAGATGTAACTTTTTTAACAAGTTAAATACTGTGAACCAGTTAGTAAGATGTGGCCCTTCCAGGATTGACGCATTTTCCTTTCACTTTGTGAAGTGGAAAGTAGTTAATAATCTCCAAATGAAACCACAAGGTAGATGAATTCCTTGATACTTTTTCCCCTAAAACTTTGTGTAATGTTTCTCCTATAATTTTGTGAAATGAAAAAGACATACATTTACTGTACATTTATTCAGTATTTATGAATTTAAAATACTTTTGTGCAACTTATGTGGCAATTCAATTAATTTTGGTTTTTAATCTATGGACCACAGACAAGCCTTGAAGGCCCCGTGTTGCACACTGAACTAGAGCTCCTTAACTTCCAGAAACCTCAACCTTTGCTGGTCACTACCAGCTGTGCTCTTTAGTTCCTGAAACAATTGGCAAGCAATAGTGGGCTGTGTGTACTCAGTCCAAGTTGGGGGACACAAAAGCAGGAATCCCTTCAACCCTCCAGTATGTAGTCTCCTAAAAGCTTGAATTGAGCCATTTTCTACTAGATATGACACTTAAGGACTGAACACTATTCAAATTTTGTCTTGCATGTGCAAGACTGGAGACGATTCCTTTCTCTTTAAACTTTCCCTTTTAAAATAAAGTTTAATTTGATGGGCCTGTTGCTTGTAATTAAGATTCATTCCTTTTATAGTAGAATTTTAAAATTGCATTGTATGAATGAATTTTACATACTTCTCCAAAAAATACCTTGCTTTTTTCAAATGCACAAAGGGACAAACCTTGACAGCCATACTACCTAACAAAGCAGCTGAAAACAAGCACTATCCATTTTTACCTAGAAGCAAACTTGTGATAAAACTGGACACTGACTGCAGTGCTCCTCTTTAGCCCTTTAAAACCTTACTATCACACACGGGCAAATCTTTCAGGGTTAGCTGAGCAGCTTGAGTTGCAGGTGCCAAGTAGTTGGCTGTCAGTGCTTGTAGGCCAGAGAACACTTGTTCTCTGTTCTATATTGCTTAAATGCATTAGTTTTAAGAAATCAAAACCAGACTCGCATACAACTATTAATCTAGGATGCATTTGGAATAACAGAAGCCAAAATATAAATGTGTTAGGTCAGTAACAACTATCTTACAGACCTAATCGTATTTCAAATTGCACTAATTGAAACTGTCCTGAAACACCATACAACTTCTTGCTTTCTGCCTCTGATTCAAGGGAACCAAACCTTATGGGCTGCTGTATCCTTTCATTAAGGACTATACCTCTTCATCCATGCTCAAGAATCAAGCGCACCCTTCACTGAAATCAATGACAGTGTTGTTTAAACAAATGTTGGAGGAACACTAGGACTTGCTTACTTAATGCCAAATGACTTAACTTTGCAATGGCAAGTTGAGTAAAGGCCTATCTTGATAACTAATCATTAACAACAGGATTTTGCTCAAGCCTGTTTTCTAAGAATTAGGTTTTTTGATTACGTGGTTCATGAATTGCAGTTCTAAAAAAAACATTTGGTCATGTTAAAGAAGAGTGATTACATTTACTTTTTGCCTGTCCAGCAGTTATCACACTCACAAACTAGCCTGTCTTGCTTATGTATAAGTTAATTTAAAAAATCTCATGGGTATTTTATACTTATTTTTTATAGGTTTCAGAGGCCTAATCTGAAAGTAATCTAACTGTCTTTTCTAAGACAAAGTTGCTATAAGTTGAGAGAGAAATGAGCACCCTATCATGAGAAGGATTTTTTTCTAAAATCATCAGGGGCTAAACCACTGGTGCAAGTTTTGTCCACAAATGCAGTCATGGATTTGGTTCCCAGAGCCGGCGAGAAATCAACTGCAGCCATAGAGCCATCTGTTTGGATGCTCTGCTTTCACAAAGTTAATTCTTCCCCACCCAGTTCCCTGAGAGCTGAGCTTCTGGAGAAATCAAACTTTATTGTTATGGTACTGTGCAACCCACATTTTCAAATGTGATATAATTTGAATTAGTCTTTCTAAAATACAACATTGAAAATTATCTGTAAATTCCTGGCCCCCTTCAAGTAATAGGAGTTTTGCCATAGATGCCAGTTAAACTAGGATTTGCCACTGGAATAGGAAATAGTTCTAACATGAGGATGACAATAAAAGGTGTCCAATGTGACGTAAATAAGGGACAAGTGTATTTTTGCTTGCAACCATGCTGCTCTCTTCCTTATTGTCTTCATTACACAAGGAATGGAACTGATGGAAACAAAAGAAACACCCAGATACATTCCCTTTAACTGTTTCTCAAAGTGCAGTATGTTACATACGATTAACTCCTCTACCAAGAAGTCTGGCAATAAGAAATGTAGCTAGACTGGAGATGGATATTATTTCTGTTAGGCAGTTACACAAACATGTCTTTTATAAGTTAACTTCTGGTGATGACATTTTTTTTCAGTAAAATTATCTGAGGAGGTGGTGGCTAGTGGAAAGGAAATGTCTAATGCACTACGAGATTTACCCTTGTGTATTCAGTTTTCTGAAGAACATGGAATGGTAAAGTGGTTTAAGGCCTCTTACTTTAGACTTTATCAATGGTTGACCTCAGTCAACCCAGTTACTCAGGCTGGGAAGTCAAAGGTAGATAGATGAGAATGGTAGTCACATTGCTTCTTCATGGCCATTAGCTACATGCCTCAATCTAGCCTATGGGCTTTCCAGGCTTAAGCAGATCATAACTGCTTCGGTTGATCCTGGAAATATGCTTTGAAAAAGTAAACAAGGAAGAGGACATGCTGTTTTTCTCTCTCCCCATTTTTTCTCAAACACTTTGCTGACATTATATATTGTCACTTGTTTGTCATCATTTAGTAATCATCCACTATTTCATAATGTATATTGTGTTTATGTGATCTATAAACAAAATATTGGTGACTGATGCAACCTTCCTCTGATGTGACATTTTGTTAGATCAAACAGAATAAACACGCCAATCTGCAAATACCAACAGTGCTCAAATCACTAACAGGCTTTGGACCAAACCCTTTCCATCTTGCTCACGCAAATATTTCTGTTTCCTTCAGTAATGATGATCACAAGTTGTTTAGTTCTTAAACAGTATCCACCTGAACTCATCAAGAAAAACATGGTCCCAGAAAATTGTTTTAGGCTTACATCTGAGTGTTCAGATGCTTCCAAATTTTCAGAGGTGACATGTTCTGAAAGTCCAACAGCTTCCCTTCTGCTGTGATCAGCTGTGCCTTACGTTGTGTTAAGCATTTCCATTTTTATGGTAGGATTGCCAGCTTCTGTAACAATCTTCTAAAACAATGATTCTTGACCTTTTTCTCCATAACTTCTGTGAATTGTGCGGCACCCAATTTTAAAAACTAATTTATATATTATAAGTGCTTTCTTATTTGTACAGGGGGACTGGGTGAGGGGGATGGGGAAATCATGCAGGTAGAATATCTCCTCACACCTTGAAGCACCTTTCAGAGGTTTTGGTGGTGCCCTGGTTGAGAATCACTGTTCTGAAAACATCTTATCCCTACTTATGGAACAGTAGAAAAGACAAGTCACCCACAGGAAGGTACAATAATAGAATGTGAGACTTGGGGCGAGATCCAATGAAGGGCTTAGGCATTTTGGTGGTTAACTTTTAGGCACTTGGCCCACTAAAGTGGAATCCAGAACCCTAAGCGAGGCATCTGGCAACCTATACAGAGCCTAGGGAGAATTAATCACCTCTGAATGGGATTCAGAACAGCCAGTATGCTGAGGAAGGAACTATGAAAACCAGCAGCTTTTGGTATGCAGATGCCTGATGGTAACCAACATGCAATGCTGAGGACAGGAATAAGTCTTAAATTCTATCTCTCCAAATGCCTCACTTGGACCCTGCAGTAGATGCATCTATCCACAGCCCTGAACCTCCTACTGAAGGCATTTTCCTTCAAAAAGCATAGTTTGCTTTCTTGGCCAGAGATGGCTGAAGGAGAAAGAGCCCCACTTATTTGTAATAGCTTAGAGCAGCATTTCAAAACCTGTAGGTCATGATGCACAAGTGGGATGCAAGAATATATGAAAGGGTTGTGAACAAACTATAAGTGGATCGGCAAACTTTAAAAATAGATTCTCCTTTAAAGGAGAAAAACGTGGGAAACTGTTTTTTCCCCTTGTAGGCGGGCAGAGTTCCAGTCTGCAAGGGGCACGCTAGAAGCTGGGGCCTGGGGGTGGGGGGCACCTGGTCAGGACTGGCCATCCATGTTTACAAATGGGTCCTGGTACAATAAAGGTGGAGATCCACTGGCTTAGAGCAAGGAACACTTACCCAGGATGTGAGAGACTGTTCTTCCCTCTGCCTGAGGGGGTTCAGGCCCACAGACTCCCTCCTCCCAGGAAAATGGCCTCACTACCAAGACGCAGGCTATTCTTGGAGACGTTAAAAGTTAAAAAAAAGAGCTTGAGTAGGATCTAAGCATTGCATTTGGTCAGGGCACATTTTTTGGTCTGGTACAAAGTGACAGCATAAAGGTAACAGTGGAAAGCAGAGAGGGCAGTTACATTAGAAGCTCTTAAATGAGGGAGAGGTAGTGATGTGGAAGTAGAGGAAAAGGTAACATATTATCTCACCATCTCTTATCAGAGGTACTTTTGCCTCCTACTTGATCACTGAAATTTAGGACATGGATAATTATCATCAGGTTAAGCTTTAGGGTCAGTTTCAAATCAAAGAACACGCTACCCTCTTTCACTTCAGCTCAATAACCCCTCCTGGAAACAATGATGCACTTACGGGATCCTTGGAGGAATATCCTCTTCAGCCTTAAAGCGTCCTGCCCACAGGAGGACTTTTTTATCAAACGGTGAAGGTTTGTAACCAGCAGGCATTTTGTTCTTCTCAGCTTAAAGAAAAAAGCACCTATTTTGTACACTGAAAGCAGGGCCGTGGCTAGGGACACCCCTCATTCCACCCCTATCAAGGATGTTGCTGGAAGAACAGGGCAGGATTGTAGGATAAAGACCTTAATCTCCACTAGCAGCCCCTGCTTATAGGATCCTAGTTTCTCCCCCTCCCTCCCAACCCCTAGATTTACCCTGTTTTCTGTGAACACACTTGTAGAGCTGGGTAAAAACTGTATCCTGGTGATTTTTGTACCCAAACCCCCAACCTGTATCAAAGACAGAACAAATCCAACAGTTTTGACAGCCTTCCCACACCCCATCCAAAATAAAAAATCCAGATTCCATATGGCTTGAATGCAGGGGGGGAACCCTACCTATTTATCTGCATGACTACTAACCCAAATTCTAAAGCAGCGGTTTTCAACCTTTTTAGACTCCAGAAACCTCCCCTTAGATTCAAAGGGGCCCTTGGAAAATGCGAGCTCTTCATTTTCACTCATTTTTAAACTATGGGAAAATAATAAGAGCCATATTTCTGCTTGCAAAACCCTCAGAAAGGCCACAGTGGGCAGAATGTATTTAACATTGCGAATTCCTATTTGAAAACTCTGGGTTTATCTTGTGAAGAGTCATACAGAAGTAGGGCTGGAATGGACCAGCCCTACGAGGCAGGATCAGCCCTAGCCAAACCCTCCTATACAATCCATAATCTAACCTTGACATAAGACTGCCGTCAATTTTAACACAACACAGACATAGCACCCTAACCTGCCACAAGTAAAGCAGGGGAACCATGGCAGCCAAAGTCATAGAGAAGCTGGGTTGAGAGGTGCTTCCAGAAGTCATTCCAGTCTGTGCCTAGCCAAACTGTCCCTTACAATCATAAACTCTTCATTAAAACTACCCTCAGTCCTGACACAACACAGGCCTACCATCCTAACCTGCCACTGGTAAGGCAGGAGATCTCCGGCAGCCAACATCGCAAAGAAGAGGGGCTGGAAGAGACATCCAGAGGTCATCGAGTCAAAGCCCCTGCCAGAGGCAGGGTCATCCAGGTACCCCTGGGGTCTGCAGACCCTGCTTAAGACATGTGGGTCTCAAGAGTATCTAAGAGGGAAGTTCTCTGTTCCTATTCTCTCTCTGTCTCAAACAAGGAATCCATCCATCCTGGCACAGGAGCCACCACCTCCCATGCCTGGTACTTGGATCCTGTACGGCTTTGGCCCAAGTTTGCCCATTGGCCATGTGACTGTAAACACTGGTATACTGCTAGGGCTAAAAGATTGTCAGTGATTTTTTCCTAAAGATCACAGACTATTCACCATACCCTAGCTCAGCGGTTCCCAAACTCTGACAAGATTGCACACCACCAATTTAAAACGATGCAACCTTAAGTACCACCAGCAAATTTTTCAGTGCAACCTTAAGTGCCACCAGCAAATTTTTATTATATAAAGTAATTATAATAAAACCTGTTAACGTGTACTACATGTCTGCATACCACCGGTGGTACGTGTACCACAGATTGGGAAACGCTGCCCTAGTTGTTTGGGTAATATCCTTTTTTTGGTCCAACCTAGCAATCCTCTATAGATAATAAGGACCTTCTTCTCTTTTAAATGGATTTCTTCTTTTACTGAGTGCCCCTTAGTGTCCGTGATTCTTCTTAAAGATCACAGACTAAACACCAGACCCTCATTGTTTGGGTAAAATCTTTTTTTGGACCAGCCTTGCAATACCCTATAGATAATAAGGACCCTCTTCTCTTTTGAATGGGTTTATTCTTTTACTCCGTGCCCGTTACAGTCAGTGATTCTTCCTAACGATCATGGACTATTCACCAGACCCCAGCTATTTTGGTAATATCTTTTTTTGGACCAACCCCGCAATCCCCAATAAAGACGCTCTTCTCTTTCGAATGGGTTTCCTCATTTACGCAGTGCCCTTTAGTGTCAGTGATGCTTCCTGTAGATCACAGACTGTTCACCATGCCCTAGTTGTGTAAGTAACCTGGCAGTCCCCTATAGACAATAAGGACCCTCTTCTCCTTTGAATGGGTGTATTCCGCGTGCCAACCCAGAGCCCCCTCCCCGGGCACCAGCCCTGCCTCTGCTGGCGGCTCTGTGCCCAGCTCGGAGGGTGCTGGGATGAACCCCCCGTGGGCTCCAGGTCCCGCACCACCCGGCCCCGGCCCCGGCCCCGGCCCCGGCGGGGTCCACAGGGAGAGCGCCCCGGGCCGTGAGGTCGGCCCCCGCCGGTCCCCCCGGGACGGCACTCACCCGCGCCGG
>NW_017729026.1:19607621-19613550 GCF_001723915.1 Gavialis gangeticus | reverse complement strand
GCCCCCGCCCCCGCCCGGGGTCTGGGCGGGCCGCGCGCCGAGGGCGTGGCTGTTGCCGCCCGAGAGGAGCTCTCAGGGTTGCTAGCTCTCGTGGTGTTGGGCGCTGTTCTTCAAGTCCCCGCTTCGGAAATGTGGAAAAAACCCAACAACGTAGCTCTTTCTTTTACCTCTGTTTCTATCCATATATAAAAGAAAAGATTAGCAGCTGCACACTGGGGGCAGAAGCGGACTGGCCAAGTTCGCCCGCGACGCCAAACTTTGGGGTAGCGCGTCGGCACCTGAGGAGAGGCTGGGGATCCAGGCTGAGCTGGACAGGCTTAGAAAGCGGGCAGATAACAACCTGCTGGCATTCAACCTAAGATGCTCCACTTTGGGCGGGGGAGCCCTGCAGCACACTTATAGGCTATGTTTGCTAGCACTGCACCCGAAAGGGACTTGGGGTCATGACTGACCACAAGACGAACATGAACCCCCAGTGCGATGTCGCAGCTGGTCAAGCAAACAAAACCCTGGCTTGCATCCATACATGCTTCTCAAGCAGATCTTGGGATGTCATCCTCCCGCTGTACTCAGCCTTAGTGAGGCCGCAGCTGGAGTACTGTGTCCAATTCTGGGCTCCACAATTCAGGAAGGATGTGGAGAAGCTTGAGAGAGTGAAGAGGAGAGCCACGTGCATGATCAGAGGTCAGGAAAACAGGCCTCATGAAGAGAGGCTGAGAGCCATGCGACTCTTCAGCCTGGAAAATCACAGGCTCAGGCGGGACCTGGTGGCTGCCTATAAGTACATCAGGATCTGGGAGAACATCTGTTCACCAGAGCACCCCAAGGGATGACAAAGTCCAACGGTCACAAACTCCTTCAGGACCATTTTAGGCTGGACATAAGGAAAAACTTCTTTACTGTCCAAGTCCCCAAGGCCTGGAATAGATTCCCTCCAGACGTGGGGCAAGCACCTACTCTAGACTCCTTTAAGAAGCATGAAGCATTTGGATGCTTATCTCCTATGACCCCAGCTGACTTCCTGCCTCTGGGGCGGGGGGGGTGGACTTGATCTTCCAAGGTCCCTTCTAGCCCTAACGTCTATGAAATCTATGAAAAGAGCTACACTGCTCACATTTCTGAAGTGTAGACTTCATGTCAAAAATCATGAGAGTTGGCAACCCTGGATTCACACATGCTGGGGGTAGAGGTCTGGCAAGGGAAAAAGGTCCCAGGAGGCAACCCCTTAAGACAGCATTTCTCAACCCATGGGTCACCCCCAAAAGTGGGTCGTGGGAATATACAAAAGGGTGGTGAACAGACTTTAAAAGTGGATTCTCCTTTCGGGGAGAAAAATGTGGGAAATCCTGGCTTTTCCTTTGCAGGCTGCCAGAGGGGCTGCTTCTGCCTCTCTTCCTCCCTCCCCCCAGAGAAGAGCATCCTTATTATCTATAGAGGATTGCCAGGTTTGTCCAAAAAAAGATATTACCCAAATATCTGGGGTCTGGTGAATAGTCTGTGATCTTTAGGAAAAATCACTGACACTAAGGGGCACTCAGTAAAAGAAGAAATCCGTGAGAACTAATCAGGTTCTAGCATCTATGAACTGACCAAGAAATTGTAGAAATGCTTTTTAAAAGAGGGTTTCATTGGTCACACAAACCTTCTTCCTTCCAGCAAACAGTAGTGGTGTAATACAAGTATTGTAGCATATTAGAGGCTCACAAAATTGACAGGTGCAAGCACCAAGACTTTCAGAAAGTTAAAATGTCAGGGCTACCTTTAGCTTAAGATTGAGTTTCTACTCCTTTACCTCACAAAAACGGCCATGTGAATACTGGTATACTGCTAGGGCTGAAAGATTGCCGGTGATTTTTTCCTAAAGATCATGGACTATTCACCATACCTTAGTTGGCAGAGGTCCACTGATTGCTGGAAGAAAGCATGTGTCCATTTGTGGCTATGGGAGGCAAAGAAAGTGCCACCCTTACTGCCATGGACAGCAGCAATGTTACTGCAACATTTCCTTCTAGTAAAACTTTCTAAGAGGGATCAAATATACATCAGCTATAACAGTACACCTGTGTGGTCATGAAAACCCTATGTGGAGGGAAGAGTGCATTTCTCTGCACCCTTGCTTTCTTGCCGTAGGAAGAAAAAAAAAGCATACCACACACCACATTCAAGCCACTTTTTGAGAAATAGGAAAACAAATCATTAGAACACAAGCTATAAAGTCTACCTCACAGAAAGTGTCCTCTCCAAGTGGTATACCTATTCCATCAATGTTAACAACTCAACACCAGCTTCCCAGCTGCAAGACTCCTCACTTTCTCAGTGAGAGAGAGAGTTGGGCAGAGAATTCCCACATCCTGCTTGTTAGGCTTCTGTCCTGGGATTGGAGGGTCTCAAGTTCAAGTTCCTGCTCTGCTGACTCAGAACACCTGGCTATGGCATGTGCAGATCTCTTAACTCTTTCTTTTGAAGCCTACATATTTTGACTTTGACATAACAGCCTATCTTAATACACTTCATTTAGTCAAAGAATGTTCCTACTGAGTCTAGTTTCCACCTAAAAAGCAATGTTTACTATGTTCTGCACAGGACTGCTTAATGGCACAGGTAGTAGGAATTTTTGCTTTATGGTGCATATATACTGCTGTGTCTGAACTGACACTCGTCTTGAAAGAACACATCAGATACATCATGAAATCAAGTGTGTTTTGAAAAATTAGAAACAGTTTGAAAATGCCTGTGAACAAGTAACCTGAGCATAAGCTAGAGTTTTGAATGATTGTTTATCCCACCGGATGTCTTCATGCTGTAGACACCTCCCCACACCACTCCCACTCACCCCTACTTACATGCTTTCCATTTTGTGGTATACTTACGTAATACTTTCTGCAAATATGCATATAATGAAAACATAATGGGAGATGCCATCACCTCTTCCTTGGCCCTTTGCTACTAAATTCTTTGGATGACAAGTAACAAAGCTACTAGTGGAAGACCCCCAACACATCATGTGTACCAATAATTTCTGTAGATTTAACCAAATTCATAATCTGCTCATCAGCTTTGGGGCAAAATTGTTAATTTCTTCAGAAAGTCCTCTGGCAGCCAGTCCACAGCTACCAAATGTTGAATAACATCAGTTTCATTGCATTTGTCCTTTCATTCAAGCAAGTTTATGTATTGCATTTCTTTCTTCATCTCTTACACATCAGAATCAAATAGGAACAGAGAGATATATGGAACAGACTTGTAATTTTTTCTGTAGTTTTACTGTAATTTTTTCATTTACAGTAACCCATTTTACTGATACCACATGTATCATTATTACTAGAGGCTCAAGAAACATTCTAAATTATGAACAGTTCAGTTTATTCTATATACATATTCCATACACACACCAATGAGAATAAAACACAGTTGTGCAATAAAAGTATTTCTGAGGTACCAAAGAGACAGATCACTTCTGCAGTGATTAAGGCAGTAGTAAAACTTCCTTAACAGGGGCATAACAATAAACTTTGAAACAGTAATACACCATTAGATGGCAGCAATACAAAAGAGTTACATTAAAAGCCTGTGTTTAAGCAAGTAGGGTCAAAGTTAAAGGCTCTATAGGCTTTATTGACTTGCAAATAACTATTGGGTTGTAACCAATGACTTTCTCCAAGTCCTTTTCACTGCTAAAGGATAAGGTAGGCAAGTCTCTGTGGATCTTATAGATCTAAATAAATTCAAAGTGCACTGCTTTGAGAACTATGTCCAGATTTGACTCTATGTATCTGGCTTCTATTTCACCCTTGAGTCCCTAAAAACCCATGAATGCATCTGTTTTTGGAACATGCTGTCATCTTAGCCTTAAGACAAGATCACAAAAAATAAGCAAGCAGCAGAAGGATCCACCTACCTCCTGTATTAAAGGTTTTTTAGGAACCTAGTCAGAATAGAATAGGATCACACTTAGGTAGAGAATGGTCTGGCCCCCATGGGTGCTGACAGACATGTAGGCCCCTGTTCTAACTCATGGCACTTTACATAAAGTGCCATGAGTTAGAGCAACTCCTCCCGCTCCCAACATATATGTTTGCCTGCTGGGTCGGGGGAGGAGCGTGTGGGGGAGAGACATCAAGCCTGCCTCCAGGAGGTCAAGGAGCATGCTTGCAGCCAAGGAGCCACCTCTCTCCCCCAGCCCTGCTGCCCCCATCCCAGCTCCAAAGCTGTCTGCAGGAAGGGAGGGGGAGCAAGCTGGGGTTTACCTGGCTTGAGCTGGAGGAGGGGACTGGGGGGAGGGCTATGAGGGGGGCTGGGACTCCAATCCACCTGCCTTCCCTCCACCTCACACTGGGCAAACCCCAGCTGACAGCTTATTCCCTCTACCCTATCCCCCCTCCCCTTCCTAGTCTGATGCAGCCCAGCTCTGACCGCATGACAGATTAACCCTAGGGAACACAAGTTCCCTAAGACACTTGAAAATGGAGCACTTACTTCGGATACCTCATTAGATGAGGGTTAATTTGTTTTGTGATCAGCCACGTTAAAAGCACTCTGCAGCAATGTATGTCTGTCATGGCACGGCTGTAGAGTGCTTTCAGGGGTTTGATCATGCAACAAACATAACTTCTGTCTGTGCCTCAAGTGTTTAAAAACAGAGGGGCTTGGAAATTTGTCACACTTATTTGACACAGAGAGAGAGAGGGAGAGAAACCATTTTCACTGAATTAAAAGTGCTCTAAAAGTGTCAGTTTTCAGTTATTTTATTCAAAGCTCAATTTTGTGAACAGAAACATAGCTAAGGTTAAAATGTCTCATTCTGACAAATTAAAATGGAACGGTCTGATTTTTCATTTTGAAATAAAGCTTAATATTTTTCATATAATTCATTTTAAAGGTTGAAAAAGGCCAGAATCATTACAATGTTTCAAATGTATCGAAATAAAAGGCTTCAGTTTAGTCAAGCCAACTTTTTTTTCCCCTTTACCCTGGAAACTTAAGGTGTTTTTGATGCTTTGGGCTTGAACCTTGTAGTTGCATGAGAGGGTTGTTCGTGAAGGTTTAAAAGCTAAGTTAGGCAACTGCCCAGAGGAGCTTTCCATCTATTGACTCCTCTGTGAAATCCTATGAAATATGAACTTTCATTTCTACCCAGGAGAACTTCTACAATCTTTTCTCCAATGCCTGATGAAGGGTGTTTTTGCCTGAAAGCTTGCAATTAAATAATTTTTTTTCTAAAAATCTTGTTGGTCCAATAAAAGATATCGTCTCTACTATGAGTCCTGATTGCCTTTTCCTCTAGACCTATACGGCTACAACCTGGATACCTGAAGTTCATAGATTCATAGATTGTTAGGGGCTGGGAGGGACCTTGCAGATCATCAGGTCTGCCCCCCCACCAGTTCTAGGCAGGAAGAAAACTGGGGTTAAGTGACCCCAGCAAGGTGACTGTCCAGTCTCCTCTTGAAAGCCTCCAGGGTAGGTGACTGCACCACCTCTGGAGGGAGTTTATTCCACAGTCTGGTCACCCTGCCTGTGAAGCAGTTTTTTCTGTTCCACAACAAGGTAGAGAACAGTAATTAAAGTAGACCCATAGAGCAGCTCAAAATAATATTCCACTTTGCAGAACACCCTTACCCTAGCACAAGAGCTGCTTTAAAAAAGTGAGTTCGGAGCACTCCCAGAAGGTCAACAACACATCTAGGCTGTTTTATACCATGTCAAAGGAGTCTAAATGACAGAGTTCTTGAACTGTCAATAGTTCAAGAAAATATAATGTGGTCAAATTTGAAATCCCTATGTTTCAGGGATGTATTTGGTAGTTGTGTTGGTCTGAGACAAAAACAAATGCAAAACTCTACAACTCTTGGTTAAGAGACGATGCCTTTTATATAGGGTTACCAGATTTCTAGCATCTGTGAGGAGGAGAGGAGAAGAGGGGAAGGAG
>NW_017729026.1:19600436-19607374 GCF_001723915.1 Gavialis gangeticus | reverse complement strand
CCGACCCGTAGCCCTGCCCCCCCGTAGCCCTGCCCCACCCAGCCCTGCTGCCCAAGCAGCTCCCGCATTGCACACACACACACCCACACACAGTGTCCCTTTACTTGGCCGGGGCTGCGCAGGGAGCACATGACCCCTGGCAGCCAATCACCATGTCCACTGCTCCCAGCCAAGGCCCAAAAAAGAGGACATGTCCAGGAAAACCAGGACGTATGGTAACTCTGTATTAGATCAACTAAGGAATCACAAAAAACATTTATTTTTTTGCAAGCTTTTGGGCTCTCACGCCCTTCATCAGGCTCAGGAGAAATTAAAAATGGTAAAAAGTCTCCATAGGTAGGAAATAAACTTCATTTTTCCACAGAGGAAGCTGAAGATGGAAGTCTGTTCCTCTGGGTCCATGAGAGTGTCTTTGTGAGTTGCTTTTTGTTGTGCAGATAAGGAAGGATTCCTTCTCTGGCAGTTTCAGATGGCAAACAGGCAGAGAGGTGTAGAAATCTTTCTTGTTGGTCAGCAATGAAGTTTAAATCCAAAATCAGCTAAAATTCAGCATCTTCTATGTTGCTGGGATGCATTTGGTAGCCGTGTTGGTCTGAGACAAAAAGAAATGCAAAACTCTAGAACTCCCACAATCAGTCACACAGGTCCATATGCTTACATACTAAATTCTTATTGATTCCTAAATTTCAGCAGGAGTTATCTCAAAGGCATAATGAATAGGGGTGGGGGTGAAAGAGGGGAGGTGTCAAGAGTGGTGGGGGAGCCCTACCTATTCTTGAGACTCAAAAACAGTCCCCAGCTGCTGCTTCTGCAGAATGGGATGGACACCCCAGGTATTGCTCCTACAGCAGCAAAGCCATGTCCATGCACTTGGCTGCTAGGGCGTAGACTCCATGGGGCTAAGGGTGCCATTCTGGTGCTCCTACTAAGTTGGTGCCCGGGGCTGGTGCCCCAGTCACTCACACTAAGTTATGCTACCACGCTATCTAAAGGCATTACATGTCTTAGTATATGAGTTAACTTTCCTTCCCAAATCAGAGCTTAGTCAGGTAACATACACTGGTGCTCTTGTGCCATTTACATGTGTTTAAGGGGTCCCTACTCTTTCTTTTAGAGATCTTGTGCTTTGTCTTTAAATACGTTCCTGAATTAGAGATAGTATTTTGTGGTTAACAGGATATTAGGATGGGAGGCATTATTTTATTTATAAGCATTTAGGTAACTATTACTTCGTTATACTACCACTTGAAGATTCCTCAGGGTATTGCTTTTTTCACCTTCCTACAGTTCAGGACTCACAGACCTACAAACCTGATAAGCCTCATCTAAATGCAATGTGATAAATTCTTACAGATAGGTCACTTACAGACATGATCATACATCATGTAACATCATTTGGCACAACCTCCATAGTTCTGCCAACAGTAGGCAGCAGAACTGTCAGCTCCTCTCAGCTACATTGTCAAACTTACCAACTCTTCTTTGCACAGTAAGTGTAGCTAGGGGGGCAGACATGGGGCTGGGGAGAAAGGGTTAATGTGAAGGGGCCTAGGTGGAACAGAGCTGTGTGGGAGGGCTGATAGGAAAGGAGGAAGGAGATGATGTACTTGAGCACTGGAAGTTCATCAGGACAAAACTCCTTCCCTTTCCCTGGTCTGCCAGCTCTGCCTCATATCTCTCTTGTGCTCTCCCCATAAAAACTACCACATCCCTATTTATCCCTATGCTCCCCAACATGACTAATTGCCCTCTACGCCTACCCTATATCCTTCCACAAGTTACCACGCAGCTCGGCAACCATATGGCTCTTACAGCTCCCATTCCTCAACATGTTTACCCCCATAGCTCTTCTCCTTCCACACAGCCCTGTGCTCCCCTTCAGTGTTGTTGTACTCATTGTTGGCAATCCCTCAATTTGAGGATGATCACTACCTGGTGCATTGAGGAGATGCAACATTCAGCAGTTGAACAGCATTTTGAGATCTGAGTGGAAATCACTGTATCAAAACTAAGTATTACTAAGCAGAGCTGAGCCAAAGCTCAGCCTTGGGAGAGAGAAGGAACAAAGTAAAGACACTACTTTCAATAACAATATGACTTTAATGACCTTGTTCCCTTATATATGCAAGGTAACATTCAAACATGCTCTAGTAGGCTACCCATTTGCTTCTGAAGAGGTCAGCTTCTGAAAAAAGAACAGATTAGTATGAGCTTTGTTTCTTTCTTTTTTGAGAAATTTGGCACCCAACTGCAATTACATATTTACATACCACAGTTCTTCACATTCAAAACAGTACTCTTCACACATAATACAAGAGCAGCAATCATATCTACAGTTATATGTACATGCACACATACTCTTAGAGTTAGGCTCAGAAGTTATACACAAGTGTTCATAAACTGAAATTTTACACTTCTGATTCCTTCTACACATTCAGCTAAGCATTATATGACAAACTTTTTTCATTGGATCTTTTGATAGATGAATATGTTATCCATAATCAGGTTAATATAACACATGCACTGTTTCAGCACAAATTTTCCTGAAAATTCAGATGTATGAAAAAAGTATAAACATGATACAAAGTTAATTTTATGTACAATAGCTTGTTAATATATATTATTATAAGTGACACTAGAATCAGTGGACTTGATTTTGATATCACGTGAAATGATTCGTGATTTAAACAGTGATAAGTGAGAATAAGGACCAGAGTCTAGATGTGATATGTAAGAAGTCAATACAATATTGCATTCATACAGTACAAAAATAAAAATATTAAATAATATTTTCCATTTTCCAAGTTAGTGGCACTACTAACTTAAACTTGGTACTCTTCACAGTCCTAGATGAGGTCTACACCACAAAATTTTGCTGGCATAAGTTTTGTTGTTCACCAGTGTGCAAAAAAAATCATACCTGCTGACAGAGCTATGCCAGTAAAACTCTGGGTTTTTGAAGCCAAGACAACAGAAGCACTTAACCTGTATCGTAAGGGGGGTTATGTAGTTATACTGTCAGAGAACTCTTTGGGCACATCCAGACGAGCACGCGTGTGCAGTTTGCAGCACTTCAAAGCTGTTTGAGGTGCCACAAACTGCATGCAGTGCAATGCAACCTTTAGTAGGAACACCGCTGGGAGATCCTGCTGTCAAAAGAAGTGGTGCAGTGGACACAGCAGTAGCGTAAACCACCAGAAACAGAGCCTGGCCATCCAGAGCTAAGTTCTGGCTGCCGGCCAGGCACTGTGTGCTGCTGCTGTCCTGAGAGGCCTCCATGACCCCAAGTAAAGCCGCTGCTGTCCCCACAACCCCAGCTTCCCCTACCCAACCTGGGACAATTTGGCATGCACTGAAGTGCAGGTGCAGGGGTGTGCCCTGGGGCACAAAGCAGTGGCACAAATATGTGCTGCGGCTATTTGTGCCATGGCAAACACCCCCCCCCGAACGTGCATGCTCATCTGGATGCACCCTTTCTGACAGAGTACACTGCATATCTACCAGGGGGCTCTACTAGTGCACCTAGGCAGCAGAGGCTCTTCTCACACAGACAAACCTTTAATTAATATTAGTTAACATTTGTGCTACTGCTGGGTGTCAGAGATGCTGTTTTGTTGTTTTCAAGATCAGCCTTTTATACTACTACAAATGGTAAGATCGCCCTCTTTTTGCATAGATGTTATCCATCATTATTTATTTAAGAGAATTCTTTATTGCTAAGTGCATGCTAATAACAAATTTGAATACAGATTTCTACCTTCTTTGAACAAGACAACACCTCTGGACAAGCAATCTGGGGCAGCTTCCCTTAATTCAAGGGTGTAAAACACATGATTTGTAAACTGGATGCAGCACAGTAAACTGGAGAGTATGGAGGCATGGCTAGGAGGGGACATGGCCTATTGCAGGACCTGGGACCTCAGGGTCCCAGTGGATATGGGCATCAGTGGCAGGGGGTGAGTGAGAGCCATCCAACACAGCCCTTAGTTACCCTGCAGCCACCTGGGACACCATGGCTTCTACCACTGCCACTGCAGTGGCCACTGCCACTGCGGTGGATGTGGTAGGTGCTGTTGTTGCTGCAATGGCTGTTGTTGCCACTGCCATGCTGGCTATGGCCACTGTCTCTTCCTCATTCTCCAGGCTGGATCTGGTCCATAAGGAGTCCTGTGGTCCAAATCCAACCAAGGACCCAAAATGAATTTAATACCTCTGTCTTAATAGAGTTTTTCTTTGTCACACAGTGGAACTATAACTATGCTACTGGAGGGGAGGGGATAGAGGGACTCTTTATCACTGATAAAGATTACTGTAGTTACATAGCTGTCCTTAATATTTAAATTGGTTTGTCTTCTTGACTATTTATTTCCATGATAAGTATAGGGAAATTTAAGGCCATTGTTCAAGACACTAATGAGACCACATCTGGAATACTGTTTGGAATTCTGGGCATCCACGTTCAAGAATGATTCAGTCTAATCTATACAGATGCAGAGAAGGGCTAGCAGGGAATAAGAGACTGCCTTATTAGAGGAAACTAAAAGAGTTTGCTGTGGTTAGCCTGACAAAACTGAGTCTGAGAGGAAATATGATTACTCTCTATAAAGAGTTCAGGGGAAGGAAGAAGAGGTATTTAAGCTAAAGGGCAGTGTTGGCTGAGGTGAAAATCAGACTGAAAATCAGAAGGGTTCTAATCACAAGAGTAGTGATAAGTTGGGATGAAAAAAACAGTCACTATTTTACCATGGAGTACAGTGGCATACGTTTTTGGAGGGATGATATGATGTGGTTGTCAGCTATGGCAGGGGACTAAACTCCATGCCCCAAAAAGTCCCTTCCAGTCCCATATTATTTGAGCATTTTCACTCTCCTATTTCTGTAAAATAAAGGGCATGCTTTCCTTTTGCATGTTAGGGAGG
Organism: Gavialis gangeticus; assembly: GCF_001723915.1. Classification (NCBI taxonomy): domain Eukaryota; kingdom Metazoa; phylum Chordata; order Crocodylia; family Gavialidae; genus Gavialis; species Gavialis gangeticus. The sequence continues at coordinate 19,602,455 of NW_017729026.1, read as the reverse complement.
CAACTCCTAAATAAGTGATGTCCAGCTGCAGTTTTTTCCTGCATACCAGAACACTACACCTGATGGAGGTTGGAGAGGGTTCTTAGGGAGACTAGAAGGACAGGAGACCAAGAGCCTGGCTCACTAAAAGGGTTCTTTCCCTATCTGGCCAGTGTTCCATAGTCAAATGCTAGACAACCTCTTCCTGGGTGTTATCCCAGCTACATTTTTTGGAGATAATTTCCCTCTTATTAATCTCTGCCCAGGCATCTGAAAATGGCAGCTGCCATTCACAGAGATTTTTTCTGATTTACAACAAGAGTTTGTGATTGGAAACTGTGGGACTGGACACTTGGTCTCCAAAGAAATCTGGCTAACAGTAAGGCTGCCTGCACTCTTGGAAGAATAGCTGTAAATCATTTTGAGAAAAGCAGATTTGGTGTTTGCTTCTTGCTTATACAGTATGATATAACATTTGGGAAGGAAGGTGCAGCAGAGAATTCCATAGTTTGATATTAAAATAACAATGATCTCAACAGCAGGCAGGTATTTGCCAAACGTAGTTGTGTAGACAGGGATAAATATAATCCATGCTATGAAATAAATGAGCATGCCAAAGGTTATGAATTTAGCTTCATTGTAATTCTCTGGTAGTTTCCTACCTTTAAAAGCAAATATGAAGCAAATAAAAGCCAGAGTCGCTATATAACCTAACATGATTCCTAAAGCCACAATAGAACCCTCATTACATTCCAGTATAATAACTTCTCGAATGGAAAAATTTTGTTCAACAAAAGGGCTTCTAAATATTACCCAGAAAGTGCAAATAATAACTTGAATTCCAGTGCAGGTCACTGCTATGGGAATAGGCTTGTAGAGAGACTTCAGGAAATTCTGAATCTTGGGATCAAAGCTGAAGGCCAGTAAAATTTTAAGTGACTTCATTAAAATGCAAGAGATGCAGAGGACAAAACTTATGCCAAAGAGAGCTTGTCTTGTTTTACATTTGAATTCCCTTGGTTCACCAATGAAAAAGCCAGTGCTAAAAAAAATGAAGAAGTGGCAGAGGAGTATAACGTAGCAGATCACTAAACCACCTGATGCCTTTACTACTGGAGTGTCCAGGTATCTAGTAAATATTGCACTAATTATAACAATCAAAACAACCCCAAGTCCAGAGAGGATTAGTAGCAAAACAGCAAACCAGTCATTCCAGCTGAGGTACTGTACTGTCTTTTTGTGGCATCTAGTACTGTTCACAGGAGACCAATGAGTTTTGTTGTTGCATAGATAGCAGTGATCCATATCTAAAAAGGGAAAAATGGAAATCACTTTAAAAGACCCACATTGTCTAAACAGATTATTGGAGACAGAACATTTTTTCAGAGCTCTCAAGCAGGAGAAATGTAAGACAGAATTCTATTTTGTTTTATGCAAGTAAATGGCAATTTTTCAGGAACAGAAGTTGCATATTTGGCAGGTAAACTTAGTTTGGGATTCCGATACCTATGCAATGTGGACATATAAGCATCTACACAACTATAGAGAATGAATAGTGGGCTATGCATGATACAGGCAAATATTATAGAATCATAGATAATTAGGGTTGGAAGGGACCTCAGGAGATCATCTAGTCAAACCCCCTGTTCAAAGCGGGGCCATGCCTCCATCTTCCTAAGTAGGAACCAGAACAGCCACTTCCCTGCTGGGCCGCCTTCGGGCCCCGGGGGAGGCACACCTGGGCCAAGGGTTAGCGAGGATTTAGTTAGGGAGATTCTGGAGGGGCTGGACGTATTCAAGTCAGCCGGTCCAGATGATCTCCACCCTAGAGTTCTAAAGGAACTGACTGAGGTCATTGCAAGTCCCCTGGCACGGCTTTATGAGCACTTGTGGTGCACTGGAGAGGTGCCAGAGGACTGGAAGAGGGCCAGTGTGGTTCCAATCTTCAAAAAAGGAAGGAAGGAGGACCCGGGAAACTATAGGCCAGTTAGTCTTACCTCGATCCTAGGCAAGCTGTTTGAGAAAATAATTCTGGCACAC
>NW_017729026.1:19598815-19600372 GCF_001723915.1 Gavialis gangeticus | reverse complement strand
GGCACTGGGGGAGTCACTGTTCCCCCGAGCACTGCCAGGAGTGACCAGGAATAACGGTCACAAGCTGGCAGAGGGTAGGTTTAGGTTAGACATCAGAAGGCGCTATTTCACGGTCAGGGCGCCTAGGGTCTGGAACCAACTTCCAAGGGAGGTGGTGCAGGCTCCTACCCTGGGGGTTTTTAAGAAGAGTTTAGATGAACACCTTGCTGGGGTCGTTTGACCCCAGTACTCTTTCCTGCCATGGCAGGGGGTCGGACTAGATGATCTTCTCAGGTCCCTTCCGACCCTAGAAACTATAAAACTATGAAACTATACCCAACTAGATAATCCTAGCCAAAGCTTTGTCTAGCTGAATTTTGAAAACCTCCAAGGATGGAGCTTCCACCACCTCTCTGGGTAACCTGTACCCTCCTATTGAGAAAATTCTTCCTAATACCTAGCCTAAACTTCCTTTGCTGCAACTTACGATGGTTGCTCCTTGTCCTGTCATCTGCTACCACTGAGAACAATCTAGCCCCTTCCTCTTTCAAACTCTGCTTCAGCTATGTATATCCGTAAGGGTAAGTCCCAGAAGAAATAAAGGAAAGGGGGGCAAAGAAGACTACTCTTATGTTGCAGCCCCATTAGCTGAGTAGTTAGGGCCCTTGCCCAGGTTCTAGGTCTACTCCTCACCCAGAAGGTATTTGAATCTGTTGTTCACTGACTTCTCAGCATAGTATTCTAACCACCAGGCTACAGGTCAAGCATCACTCAGTACTGTCTCCAGCATGTAGGGAGGAGGGAGGACCCGGGCACCTATAGGGCCGTCAGTCTTACCTCAATACTGGGGAAACTCTTTGAGAAGATCATCATGAATGTGTACTATTCATTTGGTAAAGCAGATAGAGAGCAGTGCAGTTAGGAAATTTATGCTTCAGTGGGAGCAAGAGTCTAGGGGACAACCCATGATCTTCCAGAACACCCTCCATCTTACTCTAGCTCATACCCTTCCTCCTGAACCCACATATCAACCTTGACCGGCTGGGGCATCTAGCTGCTTTATCTTTGGAACATACAATTGCTTTTTTAAAATCATGTAAACATATACAAATATATTTTGCTCATTACAAAATTATTTTCCAGTTACCAAGGCACATAGCTGTATATACTTAAAACAACTGTATGGATCTCTTTATTTGACTCGCAGTTCTTTACCTGTCTGATTGCTGTAATGGTTCTCTGGGCAATACACACACTCATAGCAGCATGTATGTGGACTTGCTGTAACCTTCTTCACTTGCCCTGGCCTGCATTCCTGGGAACATTTTGACCGAAATTTCTGCAATGTTGTGGAGAAAACAAACAAAAAAGCAGCCCAAGCACAATTAATTCCTGAGAACACTTTCCATTTAGAATAAACAACATTCAGTTCATTCTACATTTGGATCAAGCTTTTGAACTTAAAAGATGTTTCAAAGATCCTGCAAAGAACTCTATAACTTTCCAGTGTGGGATTCCATGCTAATTGGATTTCAGTGCTTTACCAGTAAAACAGTGGGCAGATTTTGAAAAGATTTC
>NW_017729026.1:19578950-19593815 GCF_001723915.1 Gavialis gangeticus | reverse complement strand
TGACTGGCTGGGGCATCTAGCTGCTTTATCTTTGGAACATACAATTGCTTTTTTAAAATCATGTAAACATATACAAATATATTTTGCTCATTACAAAATTATTTTCCAGTTACCAAGGCACATAGCTGTATATACTTAAAACAACTGTATGGATCTCTTTATTTGACTCGCAGTTCTTTACCTGTCTGATTGCTGTAATGGTTCTCTGGGCAATACACACACTCATAGCAGCATGTATGTGGACTTGCTGTAACCTTCTTCACTTGCCCTGGCCTGCATTCCTGGGAACATTTTGACCGAAATTTCTGCAATGTTGTGGAGAAAACAAACAAAAAAGCAGCCCAAGCACAATTAATTCCTGAGAACACTTTCCATTTAGAATAAACAACATTCAGTTCATTCTACATTTGGATCAAGCTTTTGAACTTAAAAGATGTTTCAAAGATCCTGCAAAGAACTCTATAACTTTCCAGTGTGGGATTCCATGCTAATTGGATTTCAGTGCTTTACCAGTAAAACAGTGGGCAGATTTTGAAAAGATTTCAAGTCCCATTGATTTTTATGCAGATTCCTAGTCAGGTAGTTCACATCAGTAGAAGTTAGGTGCCTAAATAATGACTTTGGGTGTATCCCCACATGCAGGGGTTTGCTTTTGCAGTGGCAAAAATTAGCAGCACAAAGCTGCACACACCCTGCACGTGTACTTTAGTGCAGAGTAAAGTGCCTTGTTTTGGAGAAACTGCCATTTCCCCACTCCTTCCAGCTCCCAACGTGCTGGAGGAGCCAGGGTGGAACTAGAAGAGGGGAGACCCTTTGGCCAACACTGCGTCTGCTAGTGCACACTCCTGTGGTATGTGCTGCACTGCTTTTTTTGCAGCATTTTGGTTTTTTGCTCCTGGGATTTCCTGATAGTAAATTTTTCCCCTGTGCTGCAAATTTGCAGTGCAGGGCACATTTTAATGTGGTAGGCATGTGGTCTGTGGTGCCACAAAAAGGTCTGTGGTGCCACAAACCACATGTGCCTGCACGTCTGGATCTGGCCTCTGCCTTTTTAAAAATGGACTTAGGTTTCTAACACTTCCATGCTTTCAATGGAATTTTAGAAGGAATTCAGGCATCTACATCCATATTGCAATTATGAAAACTCTTGTTCAACCAATTCCTGTTTCTAGAGGCATTTAAAGTACATAGGCATCTTTATGACTTAAAAGTTGCCCAAGTACCTGAAGCTGCACCTAGAACTTCCACCATCCAAGGGTTTGATTTGGCAGGCATTTCCAGACCACAGCATACAACTACAGGGCTGGGCTCCACACAAAATTTAGGGGCAGTGTTCTATTTTATATATTATTCCAGTGGTGATACAACATGGCAGACTCAAGTTCAATTCCCTTAACAGCTTGAGACATTCAAATCCAAATCTCCCACCTCCCCAGAGGAATGCCCTTAGTACCAGGCTGTAGGTTATGCAGGACGGGAGGAATGTTCCTCAGCCATCTTGTTAAAGGTATGTAGAAACCAACTTGTTGGTCACAAAGAGAGAACAGGACAGATGATGCAAAAGGACACCACTCTCTGTAACTTGGTATTTAGGGCACTTAGCTGAAAAAGGACAAAGTTTGTCTCTGTTCCAAGGACTGCATCTGTATTTTATTGAATGACAGCTTAACGAGGAATACAGAAATATTCTGAGGACAATGTTAAACCTGGATCTCCCACTTCCTTTGTGAATGCTTTAACCTTAAACTACTTCCAAAAAGTACAGCTGCTTTTCTCTGGCCATGTTTTAAAATAAAAGAATAAAAGAAAAGGCAGAGATGCTGGCCTTCAGGGATGCAGACTCTGCTTCACAGGTGGTAGAAACCCCTGCATCCAGCCTTGCATGAAAGTCTAACCTGCTGAGTGGAGAACTGCATACATTTTAGGTGCCTAAATCCGTATTGGATTCAGGATTTTGCTGATTTTAAACATTTGATCCTTAACCTCATGCAGGCTTCTGTCTTTCCCTTCTTTTATCATAGGCTAGGTACATACATTCCAATAATCCTGGAGAATTCTTCCAGTTTTGTTCTCCTGGTAGAAAAATTTACCCAGAGCAGTGTGTACAGATATTTGAGTACTGAGACCCTAGAGCAGCAGTTTTCAAACTTTCTGAGCTGAGCCCCCCTTTGAGTTACACTTCTGTTTACATTCCTGCTTCCCCCCTTCCCCCACCCCCTGAAGCAGTGCAGTCAGGCACAGGGCACCTCTCATCCTAGCAGCCACTTGGGCTCGGCTTGGCTCAGTGGGGTGGGCTCCACCTGCTGCCACTCCAGTGCTTCCTGCAATGGCCCCACTGAAGCTTTAGGCTGTCCCCCTGCCACATCGGGCTCCCAGAGGTGTAGCAGCCTGCTGGAGGAGCCTGACTGGGGCTCACAGATGCCATATTCCCTCGTGAGGCTGCAGTGGCACCACTTTCTTGCAAACTTCTTGCCCGTGCCCCCTTGCACTGTGCCTAGCCCCATCATGTTCCTTCACCACCCCCCCCCCACCAGGGGAGTGTGCCCCACAGTTTGAAAACTGCTGCCCTAGAGAGTGGAGATCCCACAGTGCTGCCACTGTGTAGACAGGGGGGACCCTGTGCATACATCTTATCATGCTTTGCAGGTTCCCTTAGTCTGTCTGGCAACAGATGTTAGTAGTGCATATACCAGTCCTGATTGCCTGACCCAGACTACCCATGGTCAGCCTGTGTTTCCCTGAAGCACAATGTGGGGATTGTGAAGGGCCATGTTCTGCTCTTTGCTGGAGAAGCAAAGTCTAGCAAGAGACACACTGTCTTTGTAGGCAGGGGGGAAGAGGGATTCTGGAGGATTATTTTCTCTCCTGAGAGAAGCCAAAGCATGTACAGACATTTACTGTCCTGGGAGTGATTTAACCCAGGTTGTTCCTAGGTTATTTTCCTCCTGGAGCAGCCATTTTCACTCTGGGAGAAAAAGCATGAACATGTATACACTTGTGGTTTCTCCTAGAAGAGCAGCAACTCTCCCAAGAGAAATTGCATTGCCTTATCAGTAATAACAATTTTGTAGGACAGAATAGTGTTCAATCACAGTTGCACAATCAAGTTATAATCTCTGTGTAATGGCACTGAAAGAAATGAGAATGGACAGATGGAAATGGTTGAAACTGCTATACAGTGCTACTATGGCAGTAGGATAATACAGGAAATGAAATGCAATCTAACTCACTTGCTTTTAGCTGTGCTGACCCTGCAGGGTCAACTTGATTATATAATAGGACCAACTTGATGATATAAGACCCCTAATACTGAAAAAGAAAAAAAGGATGTGCTATAAAAATGATGTTCCTATATAGTGACTTGTTCTATTAGAACAATACTTTAAAGTTCTTATGCATAATCCTTATGACAGACATAATGGGTAAACTGATAGGGAAACATCTTATGGAGGAATTTGAGATATAGTTCAATTGAAAACTGTGAGTTTGCTCTCACATTCAAATCCTACTTAGTGTATATGAGGGTGGCAGAATTTTAATAAAAGTAATGGGACAGTTGAGCCCTAAGAGTTAGGAGGAATCTTTGTTAGTAATAGTAAGCCCATAAACGATTAATTGTTAATACACACTAGAAGTGCAAGATACTGCCAGAGGAAGATATGCAACTCTACACACCACTGTTTGACAAACTAAGAGCATGTGTGCCAAATACCTTTAAATTCACAAATTCAGTTTTTTTCTCTTCATCTGGGAAGATAAAATAATCTTTCTGCAGGTCATATTGAGCCATATTGGTGATCTCCATCTGCCCATTGATTTCCTTCCAGAGGAGCACATCATACCCAGTGTTCATGTCTCCTTTGACATCAAAATGAACTTCTTTTTCACTGTCAGTTATTTTGACTTTCTTCAGTTTTTCAAGAAGCTATAAATAAGAAACATGGCACACGTCAATACCATTTCAACTTGGAACAGCTGATCTTTTTATATGGCCACATGTAGATAAAAACATTACTTGTTTTTAGGTGTATAGGGATTTTAAAGTCAGAAGGGACCATTACAATTTTCTAGTTTGGCCTTTTCCCATAAAATGACGTGATTCAGGAGATAAGACTGGATAACAAAAGCAGCCTCTATGGCCTTAAGATATATTGATTTATGGTCCTAAAAATGTAGTTTTACGTGCTGAAAAGGGATAAAGAGGCCTTCAGAATGATTCCTTTTGTAGAAAATCTGCCCTGATGCCAGCTGCCGTTGTGCGGCTACATTCAACCTAGAGATGGGCTAAGTTTGGATTTAAATTGGATCCAGACCTAATCTTACCCAAAGCTCTGATAATGTTCAAGTCTGTATGAAGCCTTAGCTTTTGAAACTGTTCTTCTTCTTAGGATGAGTCACCTAATGCCTAGAGCTCGGAAGGATATTTGAAGTTAATATTCTTGCTAGTCATTAAAATATTTGTGCTTTTCCACATTCTGTATGAACAAAATCAAGGAACTATTCTTTCGAAAAACACATTGATTAGGTCAATTTATTTTGTCACGTGTACAAATATAATGGTAACTCCCTGGTCTAAGTGTGCAGTTTAGGGGAAATACTTCTAAATTTCACTGGTGTACATGAAAGGAGCGTTGGGGCCTAAGTTACAAAGAACTTGAGTCCTAACACTTCAAAAGTAGCCTATCCATTTGGGTACCTCAGTTTTCTAGATGCTTAGGTTTAGAGACACTTGGTCTTTTTCTACAGGGACTGAGCCTTAGATAATTCAAAATTCAACAACACTGAATATTAGACTCTGGCTGCCTCAGGCCAGATACCCAAAATTAGAAATGCCTTTTGAATAGTGGGCTCCTTCTGATTTGAGCATTATATAGCAATCAGCACCTTCTGCATCTCTTATCTGGTCCTGTGCTTTAAACATTAGAAGACTTAGTGGGTAACATTTCACACAGAATATTTGTTAAATTGAAAAAAGTTTTTCTTGGACAAGGTTCTTTGCTTCTAGATTTGTGAAACTACCAGAATTGCAAGTCTGTTGAGCTGCCAGAGCTTCAAATCCATATTTCTATGATAAATAGCGTATGTCAGGGGTGCCAAAAATACAGCCCCTGGGCTGGATCCAGCCTGCAAAGCCATTTCATCTAGGCTGTGAGGCTCCTGGAGAGGCCAAGAATTCCAAGGCAGGGTGAGTAGGGATGATGCCTGTGGCCAATTCCTGGGTACAGAGCCCTGTTGGAAATGCATGTAGCTCGGAAACACATGTAGGGGGCAGTAATGGCTACCTTAGCCCCTGTGCTACTGCCACTTGCCTCACCACCACTAGTAGGTCCAGATCTGGCCTGTAAGGAGCCTAGTAGCTTATATGTGGCCTGGAGGGCCAGTTAAGATTGACACCACAGCCCTATGTGATTCTTTTTAATTCATATTATGGAAGCTGAATTGCCCGACAACAGCTGACAATGTTGTATTTTGTATGCTAGAAGGAGTATCAGAACAGAAGTGCTGTATTAAGACAATGAATTGGTTTTATAGTATAACACTGGTCTGATTATCTCAGGATAACATTTTAACTCTTTCTCATCACAGAAATTCAGTCTATAAACCGGTATTGTCTAATGAAGTGGATCAGCTATGGCAGGATGTGTTCACTTCAATGAGCAAAATACACTTTGCCTATTGTTGTGCACCAGACAGGGGCCTGATCCTGTGGGACAATGAAGAACACATTCCCTGCTTACAGAGACACACCTCAGAGATTCTCCAGTGTGTCTCTGGAAGAGGGGGAAGCCAGGGTTTCCTGCTTGCAGAGATGTGCCCCTGGCAATCTCTAGAGCAGGTCTCTGTAAGCAGGGAACCCCAATTTTTCCCTCTTAGAGACACAGCTCAGATATTCCCCAGAGTGCATCTCTAAGTGAGGAAACCCAGCTTAGAGATGTGCTTTGGAGATTACCTGGGGCACATCTCTAAACTTAGAAACCCAGTTTCGCCACCTACAGAGATGTGCCCCAAGGAATCTTTGCGGTGTGTCACTGTAAGCAGAGAAAGCTGGGATTCCCTGCTTACAAAGAGATTTCCCAGGGTGTGTCTCTGTAATAGGGGAAAGCTGAGCAGAGTCTCTAGGGGATTGAAGGGCCCAATCCTGTATGGGAACTGTCAGAGCACATAGGATCTGGGGCTTCAAGCCACAGGGGTGCCTGCCTGGGGCACCTGGAAAGTGCAAGCATCTCTGGGCTGCCCAAGCTTGTGCATAAAGCAAGCAAACATCTGCTGCAATAAAGCAGCAGAAACTATTACCACCTGTGTTGCTGCCACAAACTATGGGCATTTGTGGCACGACAGCAGGCACTGCCATCTGTTTGCTTGGCTTTTGTTCTGCCATAAAAAATGTTCTGGCAGCACAAAGGCAAAGTCTGTTTCCACCCTCAAATTAAAGGTTTGTTAAGGCACCCATCATTCATTCATCATTGTCTCAGAGGACAGGACCTGTAAGTAATATTACAGTCACTGATTCCATGCTTCTTAGTTTAGACAGAAATTTTACCTACTTTACCTGGCATGCGTAAAAACTTTAGGTGTGAAAGGTTAAATTAATGTCAGTAGAATGAGGTCTGGGTGGATGGTTCAGTTCAAGTCTACTGAAAAGCCCCATCTCTTTGGAGTCCTGATTTGGAAGCCATGTTTTTGAAATAGACTATTACATCATTATAGCATAATGCCATCCACAAATGCCATGGCTATGAAACTGAGCCATGAGAACAAACATCATTTATTTTATTAACGAAGTCATCCACATCTTATTTTCCTCCATTTTACATGGGTGTCTAAATGGGGTTCTAATTTGTACATTTACATTCCAGTTGGACATAGTCTACTCCAATAGTCATGGCATAAGATGGAACAGGAGATTATAACCATTGTGCAGAATTTCTATTCCATGTCCCTGGGCACATCATGTGACCTTTTGTATTTCAGGTGTATCATTGGTTTCAAAAGGGGACACAATAAGAGAGTTTTACAATACATTTTTAGTTGAAGCGTAGCAGGGCAGCTGCAATGTACAGGGCAGTGCCAGCTGCCATGGTGCCAATGGCAACAGTGCAGTCTGCCACAGCAGTGGCTATTTTTGTGTCCCACTACAAAGGCAGTGCCTGGGGCAGCTCCCCTGGTTATCTCTCCCCCTCTTTCCCAGTTCATTACTGGTTATGAGAACTTCAGATCGAAGTGTCTAATTTATTATTATTAGTTATAATAATTATTGCAAGGATTGAAACTTCCCTGATGTTCTCATTCCTCAGTACATGGTTCTGTGGCCAGGATTCAGTTTCTGCCTAAATTTTATCTATATATTCTTTGGTATAGTTAAGTATAAATTCTTGGGGGATACACTTTCAAACCAGTTCAAAGGGTTAAGTCACATCTCTTTCTCCACATGATCTGGGTCTTTAGCTATTCCACTAGGTTTTGAGTTAAACTGAGACATAATGAGAGTTCAAATTCACTGGAGTTTATAATATCTACTTTTCCCATGCCTGAATTTGGCCATTTATGTAGGAGATTGATATTTGTTGTTTTCTTTACATCCTATCTTGGTTTGACATGTTCTGCTCTGGAAGAAGCAATCACATCAGGTCAGGGGGCACCAGTGTTTGTTTGCCTTTTGAATGAACTTTGTTTAACTCTTTAAGTAAAAGTGTGCAAAAGTGAAAAGTCCTGACAAGGTACTTGGGTAAAAAGGTCAGGTCAGATTTATTGGTCTGATTTCTCCTTCTGTTTCCTTACCAAAACGATCCTGAAAACAGATAGATTTTAGGCAATGTACTTTACCTATCCTTAAGACATAGCGTCTGGTTTTCCCATTGCTCACTCTGTTTGCCTAGAATCTATATTTTGAGGATGGTTTTGCAGAGGAAACAGCAGGAGAAATCAGGATTAACACACACAAAATAAATCATTTTAACTTTCAATCAAAAGCTCCCTGATTGACACTCTGATCCCCTTCCCTGACTTGATCTGCTGCTTTGTTATCTGCTTCCTGCACTCCCTGCCCAATCTGCTATTCTGCTCCCTGCCTGATCTGCTGTTCTGCTTTCTGCTCTATTTGCTGCTGTGCTGCCTGCCCTCTCCCTGATCTGCCATATGACACACAAAGAGGCTGTCTGTGCCACTTGTGGCAAGTGTACCACCGGTTAGCCACACTTGAGTTAGATAATTCTTTGTATCCAGGATGATGGATATACAGGCAACGAAGAAGAAGGGACTTAACAGGAAGTAGACTAGATTACTCAGTGAGAGAAGACACAAGTGTCTGGCTGGTCAACTTGGGTAAGAAGCAAGGAAGAAATACAAGGGAATGAAGAACACACATAGAAGAAGCAGCAAAGAAGAATTTACCCGTACCTCCCAGGGAGCAAAAGCAAAGGGATTTTTGCAGTTCCTGTCCTGGCACTGCTCTCGAATGGCATATGCAATAGTTTGGACTGCCAGCATAGTACTGTGGATAAATCCAGGCTCAATGTTGGCAATCAGAAAATCATCTTTCAAGGTTTGATTGTTTTCTCCAGCCTTGTACATTAAACTCTCCTGGGTGCAATTTGAAATGCAATTATTCAATTCCTGGTCCTTTACATGGGCACAGGCAGACAAAAGTAGCATGTATTCATTTAGAAACTTGTTATTTTCCATGGGCTTTGCATGCAGAGTTTTCAAGAAGTCATGGAATGTAGATACGTTTCCACTTTTGAATGCAAATCCTACTACTGTTCCAAGGCGCTTGATGTAGGGAATCATGCTAACCTTGACAGCAGCTGACCAGTTATCACTTGCAATCCAGACTTTATTTATATTCCTCTCAATGGCTTTTTGAAATAGTTTCATCACATGGAATTGTCTCATAAAAACAACAATTACATTTACCCTGGTTTCTTTGATAATCTTCTCAAATGCTTGATTAACTTTGGCATTAATGGTGCTATCAGAGAGAAAGGCTGGTAACATCACTTTATAAGCAATACAGACATTGTTCGCCATGGCCTGTATCCCAAAGCTCTCCAAAGCAAAGCGCCCATAATCATCATCAGTGGCTATGATTCCAATCCAATTCCACCCAGACATGTGGATCAAGCGGGCCATTGCTCTTGTCTGATAGAAATCACTAGGCACAGTACGTAGAAAGGAAGGAAATCGGATTTTGTCACTGAGGATTTCAGCAGAGGATGCCTGACTCACCTAGAAAGAGACAGAGTAAATAGTTACAGAAATTCTGAGTAGATGCTAAGAGATCCAAAGCCAGTACAATTGCTTTCTTTTAATGTGCTTAGCGTTGCCCCAATAGGAGTTCCAAGTGTGAACTTGATACAGATAAAGATAGAGGTAACTCTAAGCCATCTTTCTGCCTCTGACCATATAGGTGCTGGTCACAGGCTACTCTTGGAGACTTTTTGAGTAGCCCAGAGTCAACCAAAACATTGTATTGCAGCTCTGCCATTCCATGGCCCTGCTGTGTCTTCTCCCTACCCCTTACTGCTCCCAAGTATGCCAGATGCCTAGACCCTAATTGAGCTCTCTTTCAGGCAGGTAATACTTAGGGGCATTGTTACATGTACTCTGGGAGTGGGGAACTTAAATTAAAGGGCCAAAGCGTCTTGTGTATTAGCGTTCTTGCACTTCAAAATGGTGGCAGGGGTGCTTTATTTAAAACTTGTCAAACGAGCTTTAGTTAAAGTGCCCCCACTGCCATTTTGAAGTGCAGGGATGCTGATACACAAGACGCAAAGGCTGCCTGGAGTGTGCTAATTACCATGCTCCAGCAGACTCAATTAGTCAATTCTGCTCCAAGGCGTTGTAATCACAGCACATCAGCGCAGCCTCCTGGAATATGTACGGGCAACTAGGTGCCTAACTTTGGCTGCGTAAGTGGCATTTGGGGGCATTTACCTGGCTTTTAAAACCTGCTTTCTCTTCTTCTCTCTCTGATGTCCTGTACCTCACCTTACCTTTCTAAGCATGCTCAGAAGAGGTCCACACCAGTACAGCAGATCTTTTTATTCTACCAGGGAAAGCCTGTTACCCTGTGCAACCCCTCAAATGTTAAGCACATGATTAGTGACTGTGTAACAGAAAGGAAGAGCAGCAACTCACTTACCCTTTAGTCTACCTAAAAGTGGGGACACTTGCCCAGGCAGTGGGAAATGAGAGTGCTTGGCCCTCCTCATGCAGAGCGTCTCCCATTCCCCAGCAACATGTTCTAGCCACCAGGCCAGGCCAGGGCTAAGAATAGTCTTAATTTCTGCTTATTAAAGCTGACAAGAAAGAATGGTTTGTAGAGACAGTATCTCCTACCTCCTATCAGGAGTGAAGTGTTCTGAAAGGGAAGTAACTCCTGGGTCTTATGGTTCATTGATAACGAGATCACTGAAGTGAAGGAGCAATCCAATCAGAGATCCACCCCCCAGGTTGATTTTCAAATTGGGGCTCTCATCTCTTATGGGGGGGGGGGAACTCAGCCCCCGAACCTCCCCCTAATTCGCACACTGCCTGTGACAATGCAAGATTTTGTTCACTGTAAGATAGCTTTTGAATAAGATCAGACGGAGGGTTCAGTTTAATATTTGCTACATCTGTTGGGTGTGGAGCATGACCATTACTTACTACTGTGGTTGGCTGGACTCCATGATACTACTATGTCTTTATCTCTTTACTGTGACCCTACTTTCTAGCCAAGATGCTGTATGCTGTACTTTCAGCAGCAGGTGCAGCATGCTAAAGTGTGAAGGAATTTCCTTTAACATGGTCAATACTAGATCCTGGCCTTAACTCCATCCTTTTAGTCTGACGGAGCAAAAGTACCAAAGGCAGGTACTTATATGCATGCCAAGATTTCAGCATCTAAGTAGTCTCACCTGTTCCACTCCCTGTATGTGGGGTGTGCTGAGGATGTTTAGGGAAGGCATGCAGTGAACCCGGGGAGCCATATATTCCAGCAGTCTTTGGCTCCACCCTGTGCAAAATTTGGCCAGACCCTGAATCTGTTCAAACTAGAACTTTATCTTTCTTGCAGCAGAGAACAAGACATTAGCAAAATCACCCCAGGCCAAGCTTGATGTCTCTGGAAACAACAGACTTCATATCGCTTTCCCTTTGCTCACTAGTTCCATGGTTTTCAACAATCATCATGCCCCACTGTCCCGCAGCTTTCTATCCTATAATACATATGATATTGTCAGGTTAGCATCTTCCCCATTGATTCCTGAAGACCCTAGGAAGCCTTTGAGCCAAATCCAACTCTGGCATGCACATGTGCAACCATTTACTTTGGTTGGAGCTCTTCCTATTTATACCAATGCTAATTTGATCCTGCATTCAAAATAATAATATTCCTTCTACCTGTGGGATTAGTTGCAAATTCAGTAGCCTTGAAACTGACATTGTTACTTCAGAGTAGCTGGCTCCAATGACGGCTTTAACACGTGGTGTATAGTCAGAATAGTTGCACTTGAATTCAACCTCATTCTTGGACGTGTTGAACTTAGACAGGAACCTCACAGCTGCTCCCATGGCTTTTGTAACTTCTGCACAAGTGTCATAGATTTCATAGCCCAGTGTAATTCCAGACAATAGTGTTGAATTGTTGATCATTTCAATAGCATGTATCATTGCTAGGGTCTGAAGAAACACCTGAATTTCAAAACTGCCACAAAAACACAATTTTAGAATTAATATCTTCAGAAATGGGGGCGGGGTAGAGAACTGTTTGGAGCTGCGACAATTTATTAAATTTACACCAATGCTAAAACCTTCAATTTTGTATTATGATTCTGAAGCCAAACCAGTTAACACCTAAAAGTTTCAACTGGTTTTTCTATTCAGAATTTGGGTTTTTTCAAGCCCCAAACTCTCAGTGATATTGGATGGTTTGCCTCAGGTTTAAGACAAAAGGACATATTTCCATGAATGTGTCTATGTCCATTTTATTTCTAACTGCTACTTCATTCCAAATAATACATGATAGCAGAGCAGAGTACTTTAGGCAAATAACAACTAATCAAAATGAAACCAATAACTGAAATACAAAGGCTGCTCACCCTCAAGCTCCAACACTATTCGATTAAATCTGCACATAAGTGAACAAAAAGAGAGTCATCCCTCAAATGCACCTGGCCCATAATATCTTCTGGTGAACTTGTCTTTGCCATACCCTATGCATTATCCACCCCATTCCACTGAGTGGTGCTTTGGACTCACCTCTTTATAAGACGTAGTTTATTGAGAGATGCAATTTACTGAGAAGTGTTTGAATCTTCTAGTCTGAAATCTACCTGACTGATATTAGCAAAATCATTCTGGTATTTCATCTGTGGTGTTTGCAAAATTACTCACCCAACACAATTCTGAAACACTGGTCTTATGGAGTATTCATCTGGATGTAGCATTTTCCTATGAACTGCAAATAGAGCTCCAATAACAATGTCCCCAGGAGAACTGGCACCCACAAAGTCATCAGCGTTCCGGCAAGAGTGGGACATATCAAAGCTAATCACAAAGCAGAGGATCAACAAGCCAACTAATGCCATGTTTCTATTTCCCTTCCTCACTAGTTGCCTTCAGCCAGTTAAGCTAGCTGCAGTGCCAACAGCTCTTGTGCCTATTTCATCTGTAAACAGCAGCAAAGAAAAAAAGTCTGCACTGAAAGCTAGTCACACTTCACTTGATGCTTGCTTTTAATTCAAATGGCTTGTGTTATTTCAACAGTGCCACTAAAGTGATGCTACCATAAACAGGAGAGAGAGAGAGAGAGAGAGAGAGAGAGAGAGAGAGAGAGAGAGAGAGGAACCCTGAAACAGATTAGTTTGTAGGCAGGGTTCTGGGTACAAAAGCTCTGTACTCTTAGATAATTGTATATGAAACAGATGCCAAATATTTTTGTATAAATTTGGGATTGTGCCTCTGTAAGCACAGCTTCCTGCCCAGGTTTATGTAAGTATAAGAAGCCTTGTAAAATCCCAGTAAAAACAATATGAAGTTCTCCAAGGATCTAATCCAAACACAATGGAGAGAATCCTATTGAATTCGGTGCAATTTTGATCAGGCCTGGAAAGCAGTTGTCTACAGATTGCATTTGCTCACAGTTGTTCTCTTTTAATATCATGGTGTGAAACAGGGGTTTTGAACCTTTTTTAATAAGCATACCCCCGGCAGCCGGATGTGGAGTGGGGAGGGAAGGGGTGGTGTGTGGCCAGATGCAGAGTAGGGTAGGGGGTGGTAGCGGCTGCACATGGAGCAGTGACAGTGTGGAGCGGTTGGTGGTGCTGGTAGCTGCCATGTGTGAGCTCCCCCCCCCACCCCAGCATCTGGCCAGTTGGGCGGTGCCTGTCCACCCCGCAGAAGGGCACTGCTGCCCTCCTCCCTCCCCCTGCTCCTGGGAGGCAGCGGCGCAGGGTAGTAGGTGGCAGTGCTCCGTCCCCACCCACCCACACATATCCCTTGGGCCTTCCCAAATACCCCCAAGGGTACTTGTACCCCTGGCTGACAAACCCTGGTATAAAATACAAGTTTGGATGTGTTAGTTTCCCTGGGTCTTATCCAAAATCCACCTTGCACTGAGTTCAATGGGCTTTGGATCAGGTCCTCAGTTAAGAGCCAGAACTTGCCCTCTGCACTTTAAGTCTTGGCAATGAAGGCAATAAAACCATGGACATGCATCCTGTTTTATTAAAAGAATTGGGAGTCTCTTCCTTTCTCCTTTTCATTCTACCAAAAAAAAAAATCTCTCCACATGTGAGCATCCCCCTGCTTAGTGAAGGACACAGTATAGCCATTCTCTGCATTAGCACCTTTTGCTAAATCCACAGAAGTTTTTTCCATAGAATTGTGTCTCCTTAGACACCGTGCTTTCACAGAGATACTGGTCATTCTTGCAAATGCTGCCAAGTTTCCCTCAGATTACAAAAAACATAGATTACAGGATCCATTTTGGAATACTCTGCATGGCATTTTCTAGGCCTTCCAGGGAGTTTTCATTCAGAGAGGTTATGCAGACAACAATCTGAACTGGCAGCCTGAATTTTATTTATTGGGTACAGCAGTTACATTGTGGGTAGTGGTAGTTCCCATGAAAGTTATGCTGCTACTGGCTCACTCTATGATTAAGCAGCAGTCTTCACTCTGCAGTAAATGCCACAAAACAATTTGCGTATGCCATGAAGAGTTATGTTAACTTTTTTCTTTCCAAGGAGGACATATACATGATGATGGATTCATTAGATCAAGAAAGTTTGTTTCTTGACTATACCCAGCCTCTGGTAGACCTGTCCTTTCAAAATGAGATGCGAAAAGGAGTAGGTAGCCTGTTATTCAGATTTCAGTTGCGCTTCTCATGCACTTAGGGGCTGTCTGAACAGAAATGATGAAAGCAAGCAAGCGAGTGAGCGAGCGAATGTTCAGAAAGCTCTGATTACTGTTTTTTTAAAGGCATTAAAACCCTTTAGCTAAAATCTTTGTGGTATTTTTTTTTTCTGTCTTCATTCTCTTTCCCTGTTTTCTCCCTCCCTTTTTTCTTTCCTTCCCCTTTTCATTTTTATCATTGAAATGGGAAAATGGGGAAGAAAGGGAGGGAAAAAAATGATTGTCGGTTTTCATAAACCTCAGAAACAGCCAATCAAACAGCATTTTCAAAAACGGACATTTTTAATCTTGAAATAATACTCTCAAACATTTTGTCTGGTTGCAGTCATTATTATGTTTACGCTCTGTGTGTTCCAGAATAAAAGAGAGCACTTGAGCACTACTAGTATATTCTGACTGCTTATCAAACTAAGGATTTTAATCTCTTTGGCAATAATTCAACTGATGGTACCAAAATGGTACTAC
>NW_017729026.1:19570333-19573950 GCF_001723915.1 Gavialis gangeticus | reverse complement strand
CGGACATGTTTAATCTTGAAATAATACTCTCAAACATTTTGTCTGGTTGCAGTCATTATTATGTTTACGCTCTGTGTGTTCCAGAATAAAAGAGAGCACTTGAGCACTACTAGTATATTCTGACTGCTTATCAAACTAAGGATTTTAATCTCTTTGGCAATAATTCAACTGATGGTACCAAAATGGTACTACATTAGCTTTAGATCCACAGATTTTCTTGGCATATGGCAAACTCATTTTTTATATTAGCTGCTTCTGCCTTAACTGACAAAAAGCCAAACTTGTAAAGAGCATGGTTTTAGACAGCACTGAGAAAATATTATTGTTGTATAATTTCTTTAATGAGAAAAAGAACTAAGTAGGATGCATTTTATACATTTTATTTGAACCCCTACACTTACTTTCAGTGTAATCACTAGCTTCTTGATATTATAATGCTCATTCACAATACTGAGGGCTAGTTTTTAAATGTCAGGCTTCACTAATGTCAGTTTTCTCTCCTGTTTTTTGCTACACAATAAAATGGCCTGTTTCCTATCTCCAACCTTCCTTCTTTCCATCCTAAATATAACATTTAACCAGAGCTGACTGCATCTTCTCTTGTGCACCGTATTACAGACTCTGATGGGTAGAGTTGACATAATTTTTACCACTTTTACACTGGTGCAACTTCAGTTATTACATTGATACTGATCTTGGTTTACACCAGTGTAAATGAGATCAAATTTGGTCCTGACCTAGGAACTGTGTTGGCTTTGTGTTGCATAGGTATTATTGCATAACTACTGCAATCTTTAATCATGTTTATTCATAAATAATGATATTATGATTCACCGTCATTCGCTTACTATAAAGCAGTGCCATTTGCTGTTTATACAGCTTGAGATATAAACATCACGGGTGAAAATATCTCTGTATCTGGTAGTTTCCAGCAATGCAGCTGTCTTTTCTTGGAAGGTGCGGGATGTTGTGAATGGAAACACTGTACTGATAAACCCCAGCTCAATTTCAATTCAAAATTCGAGTTGCTTTCTTTCTTTATGCTTCATCTCATCTTCCTCCAGCCTTGGGACATTTCCTTCTCTCCAGGAAGTTAGCTCTAAAGTTTCTGTCCAGCCCATGGGGAAGTTGGTCTCCTCTACTTCTGAGTGTAGCCTCTCTGGTGTTCCACAGCTGTGGAAAGTCAGGTTGGTGGGATGAAAGGCAACACAGATCTAATCATAAAGGGCTCGTCTGCACTGCCTCCCTGCTGTGTGCAGGAGCACTGCTGAGGACAATGTCCCACCTACTTGTTCTTGTTCCACATGCGTCAAATCCCCAAAATGAGACAATGTAACTAACTTAGAGCAGCCCTGAAACCCACCTTAGTTCTGCTCTTGTGTGTGCTTTTTGGTGTGCTGTCAGGAGTGCTTTAAGAGTCAAATATGCTTCATTTGTGGGTTTTGGTGCCTGTGGATCTGGGAGGAGTAGGTGAAGCATGCTTTCTGGAGTGTGAGGTCTGCAGCTTGGGATGTAGCACTGACATGGTGGAAGCATACACATATTAGGACAGAGGCTTCAAATTAGATTTAACAATACATGGGAAACAATTGAAGAGTGAGGAGCACCAGGGTGGCATGCCTGTATTTACAGCAATATGTGCTGATGGACTTCTGCATTTTGTACCAGATGGGACTTTTTGAGGATGCATAGCTTCTATCCCAGATATGATATAAAGGAATCAAACATGCAGATCTTACATGCATAGATCATTGGGGCCAGGTCTGAATCTATCTGGATAGGGTACGATACTGTGGTTGCTAGTTGGTCAAAGTGTCACTGTGATTTTTGTCACTGTGATTAGTTAGATATCCTCTACCACAGATGAATGCAGAAGGACACCAAGGTTCAAGAGTTCAAGGACAGATATTCTCAGAGATGGGAAAATGGCATGGAGGAAGTTGATTCCTTGAAGCTTTTCCCTCAACCTTCCACCATCATTGCAGCCTCCCCTGGATTTAACTTTAACCAGCTGCTCTTCATCCCTGGGCTGATTTCAGCCTGACATTGAGAAACTAGGTTGTGGTGCTGAGATCTGACAAAGAAGAAATGAAGAACTAGGTGATGTATACTGAAATTTCTGTCCTGGCTAGTCCTGGCAAAACGCTATTAATTTTTACAGAGGTAGACTTGATTTAAACATTCTTGGGCCCTTGCTTTGGAAAATGAAGGTTGACAGGATAAACATCATATGTAATTGGTGCATAATTTAATGTTATTTATAAAAACATCATGAAATGATGTGAGAAATAAACTCAATTGCTTAGACTTCTCCACTGAGAACAAGTTTATGCAAAACATTTTCATGGAAGGATTTGTTTTTGCCCAAATCCTCCTGCTGGAGAGTTAGTACTGTGTGGATACTGTGTGAAAGGTAAATAGAAAATCCCTACCCAGATAAATCTATGTTATGTGTTGTTGCAGAATCAGTTGGATAGCTGGAAATATTATTTTACAGTGGTATGCATGCACAAAAAAAACATGACCCCATGGAAACTGGCAGTACTATAAATATAGTTAAATAATCCTTAAGTCTTTAGAGGTTCATGCAGCCCAAATGACAATTTGTAACCGCTCTCACCTAACTCCATATTTCATAGATTTCATAGACATTAGGGCTGGAAGGGACCTTGGAAGATCATTGAGTCCAGCCCCCTGCCCAAAGGGCAGGAAGTCAGCTGGGGTCATAGGACCCCAGCAAGATAAGCATCCACTTTTCTCTTGAAGGTGTTCAATGTAGGTGCTTGAACCACCTCTGATGCCAGGCTGTTCCAGACCTCAGGGGCTCGGACAGTAAAGAAATTCTTCCTTATGTCCAGCCTGAAACGGTCTCGCAGTAGTTTATGACCGTTCGACCTCGTCATCCCTTGGGGCACTCTGGTGAACAAACATTCCCCCAGATCCTGGTGAACACCCCTGGTAAACTTATAGGTGTCCATCAAATCACCCCTGAGCCTGCACTTTTCCAGGACCCATGGCTCTAAGCCTGTCTTCGTAAGGTCTGTTTTCCTGACTTCTGATCATGCGCATGGCTCTTCTCTGGACTCTCTCAAGCTTCTCCACAACCTTTTTGAATTGTGGGGCCCAAAACTGGAGTAAAAGCAGTACTCCAGCTGCGGCCTCACGTAGGCTGAGTAAAAGGGGAGAATGATGTCCCGGGATTTGCTTGAGACGCATCTATGGATGCAAGCCAGCGTTTGGTTGCTTTACTAGACACAGCATCGCATTACAGGCTTATGTTCCTCTTGTGGTCAATGATGACCACCAAGTCTCTTTCTTCCGTAGTGCTAGCACTGACGAGCCTATAAGGATGCTGTAGGTTTTTTTCCCCCACGGTGAAGAACCTTGCATTTTTCAGTGTTAAACACCATCAGGTTCTCATCCGCCCATTTGCTGAGCCTGTCCAGGTCAGCCTGGATCACCGGCCTGTCTTCTGGCATGGACGCTTTGCCCCAAAGTTTGGTGTTATTGGCGAACTTGGCCAGTCCGCTTCTGACTCCAATGTCCACATCATTAATGAAGATGTTGAACAATATGGGTCCAAGGACAGAGCCTTGGGGGACCCCACTGGTCACAGG
>NW_017729026.1:19569771-19570323 GCF_001723915.1 Gavialis gangeticus | reverse complement strand
AAGGCTTTTTTGAAGTCAAGATATATGACATCAATCTCTTTTCCCTTGTCCAGGTGATAGGTCACCTGGTCATAGAAGGAAATGAGATTGGTTAAGCAAGACCCACCTGCAACAAGCCCATGCTGGCTATCCCTCAGGATGTTGGCGTTGTCCAGTCCATTAAGGATGGCCTCTTTAATAAACTTTTCTAAGACCTTCCCCAGGATAGAAGTCAGGCTAATGGGCCTGTAGTTTGCTGGAGTCACTTTCCTCCCTTTCTTGAAGATAGGCACCACATTGGCCTTCTTCCAGTCTTCGGGCACTACACCAGAGCACCAGGAGTTTTCAAAGATCCATGCCAGAGGTGGGCTATGATGCTTGCCAGCTCCTTGAGTACCCTGGGGTGTAGATATATATATATTCTGGTCTACTTTTCATTATGGAGCCGGAAAGCCACCAGACTGTTTGCCTTCTTTACTGGGCCTTTCTGAAAATATTAGGCAGTGAGCAAAACACATGAAATGGTCCTAGTCAAAGAACCTTCTTCTGCTATGTCTCATGGGAACCATCAAA
>NW_017729026.1:19562898-19564771 GCF_001723915.1 Gavialis gangeticus | reverse complement strand
GCAAAACGCATGAAATGGTCCTAGTCAAAGAACCTTCTTCTGCTATGTCTCATGGGAACCATCAAAAGGTGAGTCAAAGGCTGTAAATTTCACTGCAGAGAAAAGATAATGAAGGAAAGACCAGAGAGAAATGTTAATCTCAGTATAAGTATTTAAAAACAGAGTTTGACAGGGGACATTTACAAGAGAACAATTACCCACCAATAAATAAAACCAAATAACTCAAAGAAAACACAGATGAGGGTTAAAATCCACCAAGTATCTAAAACTGAAATCAAAATAAAGTTCAAGGAATGATGCCATCACTGATCAGTCCTTTGATATATTCCAGTCTAACATGAAAGAAATAATCTGTGTAGCATTTTTCTTTTCCAATAGCTATAAATGTAGATGAGAATACACTCAGTATATGATTATAAGGATCTAGGACAGCATTCTTTGATAATGGCAATATAGTTAGATGAGATCTAAACAGAAAACAAATAAAGGCAATTTTAAAAAGGCCACAAAAACCTTGAGTAGACAAGGAGTACAGGCTACTAAAGATCATAAGGAACAGATCATTTTGAGTCATGTAGTAAGCCCAATCTTTTGGGGAAAGTATTATAACACAAGCCTACATCTGAAAAAAAATATTTCCAGCTAATTACTACATAGTAAGAATCACTGTCAACACAGGCAGACCCTTACTGCACAGTAATTTGCTCCACTCAGCAGTTAACTTGCTATCTGTAAATGCAAGTAGCAAATTAACTGCCGAGTAATTACTGTGTAGTAAGGCACAATTTAGATGGCTTATGGGGAGCAAATTTGCTCTCTGTCAGCAAGGAAGCAGGGGACAGGAGCAAGTTCCACCACTGGAGCCTGGGTGGGGACAGTGTCCCCCTGCCCTAGCAGCAGGGAGCTTCTAGCCCCTGCTCCATGTTCGGGATCATAGAGCAGGGGCTGAGAGATTGGTCCCTGCCCCTGTTCTGCAATCCCAATCGCGGACCTAGAGCTGGGAGCTCCCTGCATGGGGAGAGTTCCCCTCCCAGACTGGAGCTGGCTGGGACCTGCCCCAGATCAGGACAGTTCCTGGCCAGCCCTGGGCTGTGGAGGGAAGTCTTCACATGCAGAGTGGAGGTAGCTGGGGGCTGTCCTGTTTCAAGCAGTCCCCAACCAGTTCCAGGCTGTACATGCAGACTTCCCAGTGCAGCTCCAGGCTGGCTGGGAACTCCCAGGCCTGCAGCTTTTTCCCAACCCTGTGCCCTGATTGGGTGCTTGAAGCATGGGGCTTGGAAAGAGATGTTGGGGAGGGACAGGTCCCAGCCCCCTGCCCCAGTCTGGCAGTGGGGCAGCTAGCAGTGAGCAAACTTTAGTTAAAGTGCCCCTGCCACTGTTTTTCAGTATGGGGACACTGATACACAAGGCACCGGAGTCTGCTGGAGTGTGGTAATTACCATGCTCCAACAGACTTGATTAATTACAGTATGTCAGAGCAGCCTTGCAGCATGTGTTTAGGTGCCCATAATGTCTGTTCTAATAAGATACTATCTATGGGGTGGATTTGCCTACAATGCATATAGCTTCTATTACAATGATCTCTGTTAAAAGGCTGGGATGGTAAAAAGCTGTTCAAGGGAGGTTGTGACAGTATCAGGTGCCTTCGACTTCCTTTGTGTGTGTATGCTTATGCCTGTGAGTTGGGAGTGAAAGGACTTCAGTCATTCTATGCAGGCCCAAAAGCGTTCTGCTCTGGCTGGGGAAGGATATAATCAGGGCACTCAAAGATGTGGTGATACAGTATGACTTCAGTTCATCTTCTATTGCTTACACTTCTACGGAGGCATAAGAAATTATAGTTTCATAGTTGGTAGGGTTGGAAGGGACCTAA
>NW_017729026.1:19562468-19562887 GCF_001723915.1 Gavialis gangeticus | reverse complement strand
TCTGCCTCTGTGCTGACAAGAAGGGAGTTCCCCAGCTTGTAGGTATGTTGCTGGTTCTTCCTCCACAGGTGCAATACCTTGCACATGTCAGTACTGAAACCCATCCTATTCTCATCCGCCCACCTCCATTAGCCCATTAACAGGAATTATCCTAGCCCTTTATAAAACAGAAGCTATACTTATGGTATATCTACACAGCAGTAGCAGAGAGCCCACAACTTTTTTACATGTTCAAAAGCAGTGGCTTGGTGCCCCTAAAGGCATCCTCACTGCTTCAAGTCTGGGACTGATATGTGTAGAATGGAACTGGGTGGATGGTCCTTATTGCATCAGTGGTAAAACTGAGCTCTCTACTACCATGCTAAAAGCATGTCAGTCATCTCTATGGGTGTTGCAATATTTCTTCTTTTGTTACTATT
>NW_017729026.1:19551970-19557468 GCF_001723915.1 Gavialis gangeticus | reverse complement strand
TCATCTCTATGGGTGTTGCAATATTTCTTCTTTTGTTACTATTGTTTCTTTTTATGACCAGGTCACAAAATGCTTAGACACAGGAGTCAAGGTAGATGTCATCTACCTAGACTTTAAAAAGGCCTTCGATACAGTATCTCATTCTGTTCTCGTAAATAAACTGACAGGCTGTGTTGTAGATGATTACATGGTCAGGTGGATGGCAAATTGGCTTAGGGGTTGCACCCAGAGACTTGTGGTAGACAGGTCGATATTGACCTGGAAAGATGTGGGCAGTGGAGCCCCACAAGGCTCGGTCCTCGAACCACTGCGATTCAATGTCTTCATCAGTGACTTGAACGAGGGCGTGGAGAGCACCCAGTCCAAGTTTGCAAATGATACCAAATTCTGGGGCAAAATTAGTACACCAGAGAGTAGGGGACAGATCCAGGCAAATCTGGACAAATTGGAAAAATGGGCAGAATGAAATAGGCTGCAGTTAAACAAAGACAAGTACAAAGTGCACCTGGGCAAAAAGAACCACCAACACACTTATAGGCTGCGGGGTGACCTTCTCAGCAGCACAGCAGCGGAAGGGATCTTGGAGTCATAGTTGACTCCAAGATGAACATGAGTCATCAGTGTGACAAAGTGATCAACAAGGATAACCGCACTTTATCTTGCATTAGCAAATGCAGGATGAACAGGTGCAGGGAGGTGATGCTTCCCCTCTATGCGGCACTGGTCAGGCTGCAGTTGGAGTACTGCGTCCAGTTTTGGGCGCTGCACTTCAAGAGGGATGCGGAGAATCTTGAGAGGGTTCAGAGGAGGGCCACTCATATGGTCAGAGGCCTGCAGGCAAGACCCTGAGGAGAGACTGAGGGACCTAGATCTCTTCAGCCTTCACAAGATAAGGCTGAGAAGTGATCTTGTGGCTGTCTATAAATTCATCAGGGGAAGGCAGCATGGACTTGGAGATGCTCTATTTACTAGGGCACCCCCTGGAGTAACTAGGAACAATGGCCACAAATTGATGGAGAGCAGATTTAGGTTGGACATTAGAAAGAACTTCTTCACAGTAAGAGTTGCCAGCATCTGGAATGGGCTTCCAAGAGAGGTGGTGCTCTCCCCTACCCTGGGGGTCTTCAAGAAGAGACTGGACAAGCACCGAGCTGGAGTCAACTGACCCCAGCGCTCTTTCCTGCCCAGGGCAGGTGGTCGGATTCAATGACCTACTGAGGTCCCTTCTGACCCTAACATCTATGAATCTATTACGCATAGCAATTAGTTAAACGAATGTCACTGAGGTGGCAAAATGAAGCATTCCAAAACTAGGATATGCCAAAGCCAAGACTGCTTCTGTTACTCATATAATTTGTATGCTTTATGATATAGCTTTAATTACATGGTCATGTGTAATTTTTTTTTCAAGACTTGTACTGAGAACTGTCCAGAATTGATTTTTCTTCTGCTAATGGAATCAACATATGGAAGAAAAAAATAATTTCCAGAATTTCAGTTGTGGGCTCTTCATCACTGGAGGTGTTTAAGAGGTTGGACAGCCACTAGTGGGGGATGATCTAGGTGTAGCTATGCCTATTTTCTACCTTAGGTATTTTCCATGCTTCTGGCTGATCCTGCCCCCAACCCCCTGCTTATTTGTGTCGAGGTGTTTTTAAGCCTCCCAAGAAGCATTAGGTGCTGGTTGCAGCTAAGGCTGGGGACTTCAACTGAAGTGTGCCAATTCTCCAACTAGGAGCAAAGCTGGAGGTTCCTTGGCTAGAGGCCCCTCTACTCAGGGTCAGGTCAATTACTATATTTCAGGTCAAGAAGGAATTTTACTGTATGATCAGATTGGTTTGGACAGTGGGAGTTTTTGCCTTCCTCTATAGCAGAGCGCAGCAGCAGGAAGAGATCTTGGAGTTATTGTCGACTCCAAGATGAATATGAAGTTGTCAATGTGATGAAGTAATTAGCAGAGCGAACCTCACTTTTTCACTGGGGCAAAGTGGGGGTCCCTGACTAGCCACAGTGCTAGTTTTCCCACCTGCCTTTGGGCGTGCCACCCACCTGTCTCTCCTGCCACACCTTGTTGTTAATTAATTAAGTTGTTAATTAAGGTGGGAGGCTGCCCATTCTTGCCCTGATGCCAGGGAGTGCTATCTGCAGCTCTGTTTCTCCCCTACACCGCAGGCCAAGCCTCGAAGATGGCATCGAGATGGCTTAATGGTCCCGGCCTATAGCCTGACCAAGCTTAGACCTTGTTGTCAGGCCTCAGGCACACGCACATTCATACTGCCCTCCTCTCACTAGGGCCTCTCACACTCCACCCCCTCTCACAGGGTCTCTTTCATGCCTCGACAACTTATACTGCCTTGCTCCCTCTTAGAGTGGGCCCCTTAGGCCACAGGCTTTACCTAGCTCATACCTTGGATGGCAGATGTACCAATTTTGGGCCTCTCCCACGACCCTCACCGGGGTAGTGGCCAGCCAATTACCCAACCTGGTCTAAGCTTGCCCTGGCCCCTACCGGGGCGAACTCTATACATTCAAACATACTGGGCTCCCCACCTTCTGGTTTTCCTCCCTCACTGGGGCTCCTCACCTGTTCCCCCTCACTTGGGTGCCTTGTCTGTGCCCCCTCACTGGGGCTATGGAGCTTCCCTCCCCAGTGAGTTCAGGTGGCCGTAGCTGTGCTTGGCCCCAACTACTTCTCCTTGGGATCTTGTACCCCACAGGGCTCTGGTGGCTGCAGCCAAATCTGGCCCCCACACTCGCTCCTCAGGGTCTTGCACCCCTCAGGGCTCGGGTGGCCACAGCTGTGCCTGGCCTCCACTCTCACTCCTCGGGATCTTGCCCCACGAGGCTCAGGTGGCTTCAGCCATGCCTGGCCCCAACTACCCCCAATGACAAATGACCTACCCAAAGGTGAGGGCTGGGGTTTAGGTGCCTTTCACCAGGGTGGTAACTGGCCTGGCATTTCCTGCGGGCTACCATGCCACTGAGAGCCCCACCAGGCCACCCACTCCTGACAGGGTGCAGTTTTAGGTCATTCCCAGGACAAGGAGCCTCCTAGCTGTCCCCTACAGCTCCTGACCTTACCTCCAGAATGTTGCATGCAGCCTTGCCTGCAACTGTTACTGCCTGGCCTGCCAGCAGCAAACTGCTCTGTTTATATAGGCAGCCAGAGATTTAAAAGGGCCACCACAATCAAGAACCTGCTGGCTGCTTGGCTTAGCTCATAAAGTGGCAGGCACCAACAGTGCCCTGGCATACACCTTCCCCCTTAAAATAGTTCCTGCGGGAGGTTTCTCCTGCTGCTCCTCCAAAGCAGGTTCCCCTCAGAGCCTGTGAAAGCCCTCAAGTGGCAAGCACCCCTAAAGCTGCTCCACCACAGTCATGCATCAGTAGGTGCGTCACGAAAAGGTCCAAGAAGGTGATGCTTCCCTTCTATGTGGCACTGGTCAGGCTGCAGCTAGATTACTGCATCCAATTCTGGGCACCACAATTCAAGAGGGATGTGGAAAACCTTGAGAGGGTCCAGAGGAGGGCCACTTATATTTTTAGAGGCCTACAGGGAAGGCCTGGTGAGGAAAGGCTGAGAGACCTGGACCTTTTCAGCCTCTGCAAGAGAAGCCTGAGGGGGGATCTTGTGGTAGTATACAAATTCACCGGGGGGGTAGGGGTGGGGGGCAGCAGGGAATAGGAGATGCTCTGTTTACCAGAGCACCCCTTGGAATAACCAACAACAATGGCCACAAGCTGATAGAAAGTAGATTTAGGTTGGACATTCTTCATGGTTAGGGTTGGAAGATCTGGAATGGGCTTCCAAAGGAGGTGGTGCTCTCCCCTGACTTGGGAGTCTTCAAGAAGAGACTGGACAAGCCCCTGGATAGGATCACATGACCCCAGCACTTTTTTCTGCCACGGGGAGGGGATTGGACTCCATGATCTATTGAGGTCCCAGCATCTAGGAATCTATGTGGCCTTCTACCTGCAATCACCTGAGCATATATTGACAACACTTTATGGAAGCAGTCCATTGGCCGCTGTGGTTCCCTTGCTTTACCTATGGCAGGTTAAGGTGTTAGGTCTGTGTTGTGTCAGCACTGAGGGTAATCTTATGTAGAGTTTGATTATGGTTGTATGGGGTGGTTTGGATAGGGATAATCCTGCCTCAGGCAGGAGGTTGGACTAGGTGACCTCTGGAGGTCCCTTCCAGCTCTACTTCTCTATGGGTCTTTCCAGCTGAGTATACTGCAGTGTCACAGCCACTGTAATGTTCCATATCTGATTTCTCTGACCCAATGAATAATTATGAATAATTATCCACACAAACTGGTACAGTTTCAGCAGCCCTAGCCCATCCCCCACCCCATAGCACATGACGGCCTGGTGGATAGGGAACTTTTATGGCAAAAGTGGGTTCAAATCCCCTCAGATGGATTCAAAGTCTCCTACATCCTGGATGAGTGTTCAAAGCCCTACCTTCTAACCTGAACAACCTGAAGAAAGGCTGTCATAGGTCCCTAATTCCAGAACAAGGTTCCAGGCTGTGAACCTAAGTGCAGATTGGGCTGGCTGTAGAAAGGAACTTAATTAAATTGCCTAACTCCCAGGGATGAGTAGTTTCATAGTTGGTAGAGTTAGAAGGGACCTGAGCAGATTATCAAGTCCGACCCCCTGCCATGGCAGGAAAGAGTACTGGGGTCCAACAACCCTGGCTAGGTGATTATCCAGCCTCCTTTTGAAGACCCCCAGGACAGGAGTGAGCACCATTTCCCTTGGAAGTTGGTTCCAGACCTAGCCACTCTGACTGTGAAGTAGAGCCTTCTCATATCTAGCCTGAACCTACTCTCAGTCAACTTGTTGCCGTTATTCCTAGTTACTCCTGGTAGTGCTAGGGAGAACAGGGAGTCTCCTGTTCCTCGCTGGTCCTCACTGGTGAGTTTATAGATGGCCACCAGATCCCCTCTCAGCCTTCTCTTGTAGAGGCTGAACAGGTTCAAGTCCTGTAGCCTCTCCTCATAGGGTCTGCCCTGCTGCTTCCTGATCATGCAAGTGGCCCTCCTCTGGACCCTCTCAATGCTGTCCACATCCCTTCTGAAGTGTGGCGGCCAGAACTGGATGCAGTAGGATTTAAGTATTTCCTATTGGCCACTGGGGGAAGCACTGGTTGTTGTGGATCCCATTCTTTAGGGCCCTTACTTTTCCCTTGTATCATAGGGAATAGCACTAAAGAGGTGCTTCAGCTGGGATGTTGGGAATTCTCCCAGGTAGCTAGGCACCTAAGGGCTGGGTGCTACAATATATGACTATAGTGCAAAAGCCATTTCTACTTGACAAATGAACTCACTTCCTCTTAGGAATATGCCTGACTGGTCAAAAGAGAGGCTTTCCTTCACAGTATTTTCTGTTTCTAAATTTGTAGGGATGTACAAAAGACTTCAAATGTCAAATTTTACAAATTGCAATGTAGTTTGTGCACATTTCTTCAGCAAATGAAGTTCAGAAGCAGA
>NW_017729026.1:19546063-19546970 GCF_001723915.1 Gavialis gangeticus | reverse complement strand
CATAGGGAATAGCACTAAAGAGGTGCTTCAGCTGGGATGTTGGGAATTCTCCCAGGTAGCTAGGCACCTAAGGGCTGGGTGCTACAATATATGACTATAGTGCAAAAGCCATTTCTACTTGACAAATGAACTCACTTCCTCTTAGGAATATGCCTGACTGGTCAAAAGAGAGGCTTTCCTTCACAGTATTTTCTGTTTCTAAATTTGTAGGGATGTACAAAAGACTTCAAATGTCAAATTTTACAAATTGCAATGTAGTTTGTGCACATTTCTTCAGCAAATGAAGTTCAGAAGCACAGGAGTACTGAGGTAAAAAAATACAGGGAGAGTGGGTGGGCTTTCCATCTGTTCTTCTTCAACTCATTATGATTTCTTTTTTACACTCATATTAGTTTACCTTGCTTTCCAGCACACACTAGAAACCATGTTTTCTACTTTTTTCCCTGAGGCAGAATATATCATTGTAAGGCTGTATGTGGAACCTAAATATATTCCCTCTTCAATAAAACATTTTGATTTAAATGCAGCTACAACTGTGATACAATAAACCAATTAGGGCCAAAATTTTTGGCAGGTATGCCACAAATTAAGCTCCATGCCCTCCCTGACTGCCAGTCTGATCCTCTTCCCCTGCCCAGTTTGCTATTCTGTGGGTGCATCTACATGTATGCTTTAGGGTGGAGCTGACTAGCTCTTCAGTAAAGCGTCACTATCTACAAGTGTGCCTGTATTAGGGCACAGTAAATTAATTAACTTTGCTGTAGGATAGTAGTGTCTGGGGCAAGTACTATCCTACAGCGGAGTAGTCATGTGTGCCAAAACACATGTGTAGATGGTGACCAGGGCTGGCTGAGGCATGAGGATGCTACAGTGCAGGTGCTGCCTGCCACCTAGCAGTCTGATGTCA